>NC_090444.1:442238415-442551629 GCF_031143425.1 Pleurodeles waltl
GCTATTCCTGTGTCTCTGAGCATTTCTGCAGCACGATCGCATAGTGATAATGCGTCAGAAATGCCCACTCGACACCAGGGAGTATGTTTTTTAATACATAAACAATGAAGAGGAGCGACCCCTTGGGAAACGGTCACTCCCCTGGGGACATTTTTTTTAAGGCAGTTTCTGCCCCCCTTGGAGGCAGATCGGCCTATTTTAATTGGGCTGATCTGCTCCCATGGGGGGCAGATGCCACTAGGCACTAGGGATCAGTTTTTTTTTTTTTTACAGATGGTGAGCGACCCCTTAGGCAAGGTGTCCCCCCTGGGGGGCAAATTTATTCTAGGCCATTTTTGTCCCCCTTGGGGGCAGGTAGGCCCTTTTTTTATTAGGCCAATGGGGCAGAAACCACTAGACACCAGGGATTTTTTTATTGTGCCAATTTCATGCAAGCGGGGCGACCGCTTAAGCAAGGGTCGCTCCTCTGGAGGGCAATTTTATTTTAGGCCATTTGTGCCCACCTTGGGGGCAGATCGGCCTATTTTTATTAGGTCAATCTGTCTCCCAAGGAGGGCAGAAACCAATAGACACCAGGGATTTTTTTTATTGCGCCAATTTCACGCAAGGGGAGCGACCCCTTAGGCAATGGTCGCTCCCCTGGGGGCAATTTTATTTTAGGCCATTTCTGCTCACTTGGAGGCAGATCAGCCTACTTTTATTAAGCCAATCTGCCCCAAACCACTAGACACCAGGGATTTATTTTTATTTTTTTACAGATGGGGAGCGACCCCCTGGGTAAGAGTCGCTCCCCTGGGGGGCAATTTTATTTAAGGCCACTTGTACCCCACTTTGGGGCAGATTGACCTATTTCTATTGGGCCCATCTTCCCCCAAAGGGGGCAAAACCACTTAGGCACCAGGGATTGGTTTGTGTGTTTTGTTTGTGGGGGGGCAGCCCATTGGGCAAGGTCGCTCCAGATGGGGGCACATTACTGCCATTTCTGCCCCCCCCCCCCCCTTGGGGGCAGATCAGCCTATTTTTGGAAGGCCCATCTGCCCCCATGGGGGGCAGAACACCCACTAGTCACCAGGGAAGAATTGTTTTAAAAAAAGAGGGTTGGGGTATAGCCATACCCCACTACAAATAAATGGGGACAAAGTTAATCTGCCCACCGGTGGGCAGATGGGGCAATTACCCTGATCCACTTCCCGGGGGGGGGGGGGGCAGAAAGCCTACTAGATGCAGGGAATAAAAAAAAAAGAGACACTAGTGGGGTGGTGGCTACCAACCAATAAGGGCATGGTTATGCCCCCACCCCTACTGAAGGGGGTAACAGTCTTTCAGCTCTCCCCCCACACACTAAAAGATCTTATCCCAATGGCAAGCAAGAGGACATTTGATTATTTGGGGTTTTGGTTTTACATTTGGGCAATGACAGCGTGGCTAACTCTCAAAATCATCCCACTTGGAGTGGTGAGGGCTGCACTTTTTGGACTTTGGAACGCTGCCATCTAGAAAAATCTATGAGACCTAGACACATACATCTGGTTGAGTCCAGGGAGGTGTGCTTCACATGCACCCCACGCCATTTTCTTACCCACAATGCCCTGCAAACCTCCAACTTTGCTTGAAATCACACATTTTCCCCCACATTTTTGTGATGGAACCGTCCAGAATCTGCAGGAATCCACAAAATGCCTACCACGCAGCATTGTTGCATCTATACCAATAAAAATTGTGCCCCACTTGTCAACCTAAAAAATTTATTTTTCAAACTGCCCTTTTGGACCCGCTTTGGTTCCCCCTCAATTTTGACATGTTTTTGGCTCTTCCCTGTCACAGGCACTTGGCCCACCTACACAAGTGAGGTATCATTTTTATCGGGAGACTGAGGAGAACGTTGGGTGGTAATTTGTGCCTGTGTGGTGATCCCACACAGAATTGTGGGGAAAATGTGATTTTTTAAACTAAATTTGATGTCTGCTGAGGATTCTGGGGAATCCACGCAAGTCATACCTCCCTGCCCTGGACTCCCTCTGGTGTTTAGTTTTCAGAAATGTCTGGGTTTGGTAGGCTTCCCAAGATGGCTGGTGAGCCCAGGATCAAAAACGCAGGTGCCCTCCCCTGCAAAAACAGGTAGTTTTGTAATTGATAATTTTGATGTGGCCACGTAGTGTTTTGGAGCATTTCCTGTTGCGGGCACTAGTCCTACCCACACAAGTGAGGTACCATTTTTATTGGGAAACTTAGGGGAATGCTGGGTGGGAGGAAGCATGGGAGGAAGTTTGTGGTTCCTCTCAGAATCCAGAACTTTGCAGCATCGAAATGTGAGGGAAAAGTGTTGAGGTTTGCAAAGGATTCTGGGTAACAGAACCTGGTGGGAACCCCACAAGACACCCCATCCTGGATTCCCCTGGTGTCTAGTTTAAAAAAATGCACAGGTTGGGTAGGTGTCCCTAGGTTTCGGATGAGCTAGGGGCCAAAATCCACAGCTAGGCACTTTCCAAAAAACACACCAGATTTTAATGTAAAAATGTGATGTGTCTATGTTGCGTTTCCTGTCACGGGCACTAGGCATACCCACACAAGTGAGGTACCATTTTTATCAGGAGACTTGGGGGAACACAAGATAGAAGAACAAGTGTTATTGCCCCTTCTTGTCTTTCTCTACATTTTTTTCTTCCAAATGTAAGACAGTGTGTAAAAAAGATGTCTATTTGAAAAATGCCCTGTAATTCACATGCTAGTAAGGGGACCATGGATTTCAGAGATGTGCAAATAACCGCTGCTTCTGAAAAGCTTATCATTTGCCCATTTTGGAAATACAACGCTTTCCTTGATACCTATTTGTCACTCTTTATATTTCACCAAATGAATTGCTGTATACCCGGTATACAATGAAAACCCATTGCAGGGTGCAGCTCATTTATTGGCTCTGGGTACCTAGGATTCTTGTTGAACTTACAAGCCATATATATCCCCGCAACCAAAAGAGTCCATCAGACATAACAGTATATTGCTTTTAAAAATCTGCCATAGCTGGAAAAAGTTATAGAAGAAAATGTTATATTATTATTATTTTTATTTTATCTGTTACTTTCTGTAAGAAAACCTTGAAGGATCTACAAAAATAACCCCTTGCTGAATTCAGAACTTTGTCTATTTTTCAGAAATGTTAACTGACCGGGATCCACCAATGGTTTCACATTCATTTCTGTCACTAACTGGAAGGAGGCTGAAAGCACAAAAATGGTAAAAATGGGGTATGCCCCAGTAAGATGCCAAAATTGTGTAGAAAAATGTGGTTTTCTGATTCAAGTCTGCCTGTTCCTGAAAGCTGGGAAGATGGTGAACTTAGCACTGCAAACCCTTTGTTGATGCCATTTTCAGGGGAAAAAACACATGCTTTCTTCTGCAGCCTTTTTTTCCATTTATTTTAAAACTAAATGTTTGCTGTATTTTGGCTAATTTCTTAGTCTCCTCCAGGGGAACCCACAAACTCTGGGTATCCTTAGAATCCCTAGGATGTTGGAAAAAAAAGGACGCAAATTTGGCGTGGATAGCTCATGTGGACAAAAAGTAATGAGGGCCTAGGCGTGAACGACCCCAAAAAGCCAAAAAAAGGCCTAGCACCTGAGGGGGGAAAAGGCCTGGCAGCGAAAGGGGTTAACCAATGTTTATATATGGTAACGGTCACGGTGGGACAATCCTATGCTGTTGTTCTTGATATGCCCCTGCACCTATCGTAACAAGTCTGCCCTATTCTTTGACCTAGGTTATGTTTGTTTCTCACTGATCTTCACATAGGAAACACGTATATCAACAACTACATTCATTAGTTCCTTGAAACAAGTGTTTTGATAAGCAGCGCAGCTCTAATCAGGGCACCACATCCTTTCCACGATGTGTACCATAGAGAAAAGGGATTTGCAGTCATTAATATATAGCAAATATGGTTTGTTGCTGCCAGATGCAAAGTCACGAAACTCAGTCACATAAAACGTTATAAAAAAAGACGGGAGGTGAGATTTTGAAAGCATCAAACTTGACTGAAGAAAAGGTATGATAGCTAATGACTACAACATAACTAGACAATGAGAAAGGGTCATTGAGAACATTAACAAATGTGGGATACATTTTAATGGAATTGACTACAAGAAAAAATTTGACAGTATTAACTATGTACAACTTGCAATGAGACATCATCTAGAGTATTGTATCCAATTCTGGAGGCAACACCGCCAAAATGACAGACAATATTGGAAAATTTGAAAGGCATCTTAGAGACAGATCCTCATTTCCAAAGGAAATTAACTTTGTTCTGGAGACAAGCATTTTCCAGAGGTAGAGTGTTCTTACATTTAGATACTGCAGCATGGGATCAGAGGTAGAGAGATAAGACACTGTAAAGGACTGGGCACTGAGAAGGTCTGTTGAGTCCCCTTTGTGACTGCCTGTGCTTAATTTGTGCTTGTTGTTTCCAGTGCTGAGCACCGGCACTTATTTTTGAGGGCCGGTGCTTATTCTTCTGCCTCAAGCATTTGCTGCGAGCAACAGAGACATATGGGACAGACGAAGGAAGAGAAAAACGAAAAAGCGTCACAAAGGGGAAAGGCAGAAAGCTGTAAGAGTGACTGAAGGGGCGGGGAGTGGCTGTAAATGGATTGAAGACCCCCAGGATGGCTTCAGGATTACACTGTCTCAGTATTCCGTGTTCGCACATTTAATTGCAGCAGCCGCATGTTTAAGAGGAGGGCTTTGGGCACCGCCATGTTTTTATTGACAAATTAAGCAATGGTCTGAGGAAAGGGTGAGTCCTCCCAGCACCCTGCACAAAGCAGTACAAGTGAAAGTTCTCAAATGTCTCCTTAAGAGTGTACCAGGTAGAAGGAAAAAGGAGCAAAAAGGGTCCTTGGAAATCATGAAGCACCTGACTGCAGATGAAGAGGAGGTGAGGACATTGGTAGACTGCTCTGCTGTTATGGCAGAGTAAGTGCAGCAGTTGGGGGTGAGGTGTGTGTACTTGAAGGACGGTATCTGTTCATGTGTGTGTGTATAGGTGTGCAGGGCCGGCTTTAATGCTGGTGGCGCCCAGTGCAACAATAATTTTTGCCCCTATTCCCCCGCCCCCTCCCCCAACCAATGACCTCCTCCTTGGATTCCGTCACTACCACCAGGAAAAAGTGCCCATCATCTGTCCATAACCTGTCTCTCACATACATTTCATTTGTTTTACAGCACTGGTGAAGGATGGCTTTACTAATGAGAATGCACATCTACCCAAACAAACCCTTTTTAGCAACATTAGGAATAGATAATTAAAGATTGGGGAAAAACGTAATGTCATAACCTGTTTTATGCAGTTTGCATGCAGCTCTTTGATGACAGTTCGTAACAGCCACTGTTCTATTTTAGTGTTTCTTATGAACTGCGGTAATAAAAGGATCTCTGTGACAAAAGCATTAATCCACTTAGCTATCCCTGTAAAATACAGATCTGTGATCTGAGCAAGGGACCCACGTCTGGGCATACCCTTCCCACTTAGGGCAACTTTAGCAACACAAAAGGATGATGGACGGAGTGCTAAACAATGCAAACACTCACCCCCAGTTTTGTGATGTTGCTTTGTGTGCCCTAAGTGGCAGGGGAATGCCCAGACGTGGGTCCCTTGCTCGCTGCGCCACTGGATTCAAGCTAGCCTGGCTGATGAAGGGTGATACCCTGAAACCAGTCCCAGGATGCTTATTTCCTGTCCAGGGAGGACCTGGCCTACCAGTTTGGGCTGGACTGTTTCCATGGGGAACAGGGTCAAGACTGATTTGCATATGGCTGGGTCCAAACTGGGGTGACATTGCGAGCGATATAACAATGGATTAAACCCAGATCTGTGACTGGGGGTGAGTGTTTGAAAAGTTTCAACACTCTGTTCATTTTATTTTGTTTTGTGATGTTGCTATGTTTGAGATCCAAACACATTATAATAAAATTATAAAGCCAGTATTCAGGACAAAAAAGTGGAAATATCAAGATTTTGTTTGAGCAAACTGAGCCTTTTAATGCAAAATGAAAAGCCTGTATTTTCAGAAAAAGGTGGGCCAGTTTTTGGTGCCAAAATGGCTGCAATATTGAAATAGATGTATAACTTTTGATTTTTCCATCCTGCATCTTAACATTTAAACTATACTCTGTGGAAGGGGGTAGGGAAGAAAAACAACTTTAAGTGGGCTGTAGAAAGGAAGAAAGGTGCCATAAGGATTTTAAAATGATAGGACAGGTAAAAATGGATACCCAGTTTTTTTAAATGTAACTGTAACACTAAGGGGGTTATTCTAACTTTGGAGGAGTGTTAACCCGTCCCAAAAGTGACGGTAAAGTGACGGATATACCACCAGCCGTATTACGAGTTCCATAGGATATAATGGACTCGTAATACGGCTGGTGGTAAATCCGTCACTTTTCCGTCACTTTTGGGACGGATTAACACCTCCTCCAAAGTTAGAATAACCCCCTAAATGTATGTAGCAAATTCTGAAAAGTGCGGTTTTTCCGTATTATTTCAAGTTTTCTTGGGCAAGGTATGCTACTTACGCCCCTATGGTGTGTAAAGGTTGGTTGGCATATGATGAAAGTATTAGATTATTTAATTAGCGCCTCTTCCTTCAGAGCCTCTGGAATTTTAGCTAATTTATGCAGACATCGTACTTATAAATGCGCCATTTTAAAAATGTTTGCAGTGGGAGACATTGCCCCAGAAGATATCATTCAGTTTGCTTTATGATATTTGGAGTGAGCACTTAGGCCTCACCACTTTTAAAGTTCATCAGCCAGCACTGCTAGTGTTTACCCGAAGTAGTGGCCACTGCAGGAAGCAAGGGCCAACCAAATGGTACATTGTATGAACATTTTGTTCATGCAACTAGCAATGGAAAACACTGATTAAGGCCCTCACTACTTCTCCATTGTAATTATGATGCAGGCAGACACCAGCATTGGAATTACACATTATGCATTTGGAACCTACAGGCATTTGTTTTTCCCTGAGCACATTTTGCCTGGTTATATATGATGAAATGTGCACAGGGACAAAAAAAACAAAATGGGTGAAAAAGTGGTGGAAACCGGAGTGTTATTCTCAATTTAGGAAGTCAAACCTTAGAGTCTTTCTGGAATTTGGCCCTGGGGATGCTGACCCTCACAGTATCAGCCTCTTCGAGGGGAAACTGCACCAGTTTCACCTTCTGCCTTAGAATCAAGCCCTGAGTGGGAATGAGGGAGCTGCAAGGGCACGGGAGGAAGAAACTGGATATGCAGGGACTAATGTAGATTTCCCCAGTCTACCAGGCAACTCTGTTATTTTGGTTCAGGGAACCAGGACGTCCTTGGCTGTAGGCAAACTATTTGTGTTCTATATAGCCACCTCTATCCCTACATAGTCTGTCCATCCCACACAAAACACATGTACCTCACCATGCACAAAGGATAGGGACTATACAAATTGGCCTAACTGCTCAACCAAGCTGCCATAAAACTTAGAGCATTAGGTGGTCTAGTTTTTACCTCTGTAAACCAAGGTGGGGCCGCCTGGACTCTCTGCACAGTACACATCATTCTTGGGCACTATACAGAGAGCCAGCCTCCTACAAAAGCTAGTGTGCCCTCTCTCTTCAAAGTGTATGTCTGAAAAGGCCCGTGCTCCTAAGGCTATAACCAGCTGCCATCAACTACCAATAGTATTCACCCTCTACAGGTTAGGTGCTGGGTAGTAGTACCTTTTTACCTCCACATGTAGCTACTTTCTGTTCAGTAATTTCTATATGAGTTGAGTTTCCCAATGTTGTGCATTTGGATTTAATGCATCACACTCACACTGTACCCTTTCTATGCATGATTTCTGAGCATGCACAAAAAATCGACAAATTTACACATGATTTAGACACATTACTCCATCACCACCAAGGAATGTATGTTACCTAGTTCTACCTATTTGCCCCTATTTGCCCTGGAGCACAACAGGGGCCCTGATGGGTAACATTCAACTCAAACCGATAATGCTCAAACTGATAACTTCCAGAAAGCATAATTAAGTGCCCATGGAGTATCTTTAAATATCTGTAAACATTTTATTTGTCACAAACCAGCATCCATGCTAGAAAATAAGCCCAATATGATAGTGATTGTTTGGTGTTACCATAACTATAACGTATTCATGCAAATTGACATAGAATATTTCAAGTACTTCAAGCAAGTCTGCACCTCCAGGCAGAACCAGGCTACGTTAGATTCAAGAGAAGCCCGAACACTGCCCATTGACTGAAGTCCCATCAAAGCAATCAATAACAGCAACTGAGGGATGACAGAAAGGAAATAACTCCCTAAATAAATCTAATTTCTGACTTCTGGCAATCGTCCTTATTCAACTGTTCTGTAGTTCAATTTGTGCCACTGGTTGAGGAGCAAGACTGATTTTTCATCATCAGAATTTGACCCAGAGCATGAGAGAGAAACGCAGAAGCAGGAGAAAGAAGGAGGAAGAGAAAGACAAGAAAGAAGCAATAAACATAGAAAGTAGAAATGAAAACACGCACTGGCATGGTCAATAGGTCTCGCCTTCAGCAGACCAGTTGGCTGAACAGCGTGGCAAAAAGAGAGTTTTTTTTTTTTTTATTCATGCAAAAAAAATCAAATATAGGGATATGTCATCATACTTGCGCGCCTATGCATCATGATGCTAGGTTGGGTGGCGTGATGTAGTACATGCACACATGCATCACCACACATGCGCATATAGCAAGATGTGATCACCATTTTTTTCTACTTACCGTTCCTAGATGGAGGACGCCAATCGTGGAGCAGTAAACAAAAAGAAAGTCAAATGTACACTAAAGTACATACATAAAAAGGAGCAGCCTAACAGCGCATTAAAGCAGCCGGACCCTCCTAACCATTTTTTAAAGCATTTTTTTGATAAGCACA
Source organism: Pleurodeles waltl (assembly GCF_031143425.1). Taxonomy (NCBI): domain Eukaryota; kingdom Metazoa; phylum Chordata; class Amphibia; order Caudata; family Salamandridae; genus Pleurodeles; species Pleurodeles waltl. The sequence goes on from NC_090444.1 coordinate 442,247,371, forward strand.
GCGGGAGGGATGGTCAAACAACAGAGCAGCAGGTGGGGAGGAGACACAGGGGGCAACAAGTGGTGGGGAGTGAGTGAGCAACAGAGGAGCATGAGGCGAGAGGAGCAATAAATGTAATAAAAGAAAAAAAGAAGAAAAGAAAAGGCAACTATATAGGAAGGGTGAGGAGGCTGTAACACGGTGCGAGTGGGGTGGAGTGGGCATTTGGGGGAAGCAGCACATGAAGAGAGAGTGAGAAAGAACATGCCGACAATCCCACAAAGTTATGAAAAAGAAAGAAAATGTAGTATGCAAGCAGTGGAAGGATACAGGTCATCCAATTAAAAGAGCTGTAAAGAAACAGTGCTCCAGGGGAGGGAAAACATAAGAAGGGGAGCCATTAAATAAGAAGCAAGTAAATGAGATTGCCAAGAAAACCCATGCCAAGCAATGGGCTGGCCCAAAAACCCACAAAAAGTATTGGTGTAGGTCACAATAGGCCTTCTTGACAACATACCCCTAAAAGCTGTCTGTAGACGAGGCCTAAAAAGTGAGATAAAGAAACAGGAAGTGTAGGGTGGTGGAAGAAAGGTGCATGGGTTGGATTTATGACTAAACTTTCTTGGTAATAGGCAATCCTGGTATTCAGCAATGGGTCACAAGTAAAACATTGGACACCTGCACACATATATTTTGTTTAATTCAACCAATCTATGTGAAGTAGCTAAAGGTGTGGATCTGCACACAATCTAAATATGCAAAAAATAAAGGGGAACTTACGAAAATTCGGATAAGCCAAAGATCCACTTTTTTAGACTTCTGCAGCCACATGCCATTAATATACAGAGCGCGGTAAGAGATGATGAGGACACAGTAGTTCGTGAAGGCAATAAATGCCAGGAACACCAGGGCGGGAATGATATACCTGTAAAAGAAGAAGTGCAACAATAGGTGCATGGAGGTAGTGTGACATTTCCACTATAAAGGCAATATCAACAGAATTAACCAGGGTTACAGTGTTTGAGAGCTGAGAAGTGCTGCTAATGTTCCATCAAAAGCACCGCACTGTTCACAAAAGTTCAGGTACTTGACCATAGGAGCAGCTCTGCTGATAAGTGCTGGTATTGTCCAAATGAATGAGTGGCAGCACTGCAGATCAATATAGATGCCACTGCCCCCTTAAAAGCTGCGGTATCGTGTCTTAGAGGTGTATAAAATGTCAGCATGCCACTGGATGCAGATGTTCTTGGGTTTTTGAGGATGACAGGTGGTCACAAGGTGAACAGTAATTTTTCATAGCTTTCCTGAATAGACAGTAATTCCCAGAAGGGGCACGGGGATGGAGTGTCCCAACACCAAGATAGCCCACCTCCTCTGCTGGTGTTTTTAGGACTTACGTGCCGACAGCGTATGCAATGTCACTGAGAGGGCTATTGTTTACAATAATGGCCTTGGACTCTGCCCACTGCTTACCATTCATTGGCTTTATTGTTACTCTTCTTTGCTGCCTCCTAATTGGCAAGCATGTGTCGGGAGTCACTTCTTTTTCTTTCTCTGGAGCATGGACTATACACAGGTTGCTTCTGCTTGATTAGTGTCCGTCCGCTGCTTGTGCTGTATTGCTGTGTTTAAGGTACTATTTCATTGTCTGTGGTGCTTCTACCCGCTCCTTCACACCCATTCTCAGGGTTGCTTCTTCTCCTTTCCACCTACCTCTTCTCTGTAATGATTCTTCCTCCCACACTCCCCTTCTCCACGTTGATTCTTCGACTACTACCTTTACTTTTAGCCAGGGTGCACAGCCACACTGCTGTACAACATGGCTAAAAGAACTTGGCAAAGCCAATAACTCTTGCATAGGCGAGACGTGCTAGCTTTGCCAATGCTTGTTTTAGTTTCGAACTGTGAAACGGAGTTTATTTGTGTGACATGGGTTTTTAGGTGGTAATACTGTGGTATATATGCAAGAGCGAAGGAGGAGCTAAGTTACAGGACAGTAACACTCAAAGTATGTATTATTTAGCAAAAGCATGCTTTGCAGAGCAAAAATACTCCATGCTTTTCCACAGATTACCCCCTCTCGCTACGCCTGGTCTAGTATTTCTGGAAAGGGTATCTCACAAACCTACCTGTTGATGAGTATGTTAGCCTGGTTCTCCTGTTTGGATGGAACATGCCTTTCCAAGGCAGTCCAAGAGCAAGTTGCAACTTCCAATCTAAAGCATCAACCTTGGTTTGTCTGAGAATACCTTTCTGCAGCTCATCATGCAGGCAGAATATAGCACAAGACGAGAGCAGGCTGTATTATGAAGCCAGCTCAACATGCACGTTTAGATGCCTGAGAAAGGCCAGTATTTCTGAAGGGCAGCTTCAATGTCTCTTTCCTGAGCCTGCGCTGTGTCATATTCGAGTAAACCGGCCATCCCTGGGTTAATGAGAACCAACTAGCTTCGGAGCACTGAGTGCTTGAGTTCCATCAACTACGCCATCATCAGTCCTGCTGGAGAGGGCCTGTGGCTGCATCCTTTTTTTTCATGTTGTTTTGAAAAAGTAACAGAAAAGATTAAACGAAAAATGTCAATACAAGTAAAGAAAATATAAATAAAATCAATTAAATTTGTGTAGGGTACAACAATCAAGATCGTAAAAAGGAGGGAGGTGAGTGCGTTTCAAGTTACTAGGTTACTATCCTTAACATTGTCCAGCCAACCTCAGCCACTTTTTAATTCTAACAATTGAAATCCCCATACCAGAGAGGTACATTAAAGTTTTCCACCAAAAGCAATAGGTCGGCAGTTTCTTTTTCCAAACCAATATTTGACTATGCTAAACATCGCAATAAAAATTGCTCTACATACCACCCCTTCCAGTTCTGAAGGTATTTCATTTGAGTACCACAAGAAAAATTAATTTATTAGAGGGTGATAGACAAATGAGGGTCAGGGAGGATAATTCCTTAAAAGTGTGCATCCAGAATTCCAGAAACATGACGCATAATGCGAACATGTGGATCAAATCAGCATTACCAGGATCAGAGTGAAAACAGCAGGATTTCGATTTATAATCCTTCTAAGTTATTTTTTTTCTGGCTACTGTACACATTGTGAATTAATATAAAACACTTTACCTTAAGGTTAATTGTGTTCATTACTTTGTGGCCACCGAAAATGTTGTTTTTGAAATCCTTACAATAGTTTAATGTAATTTTCCCATCCAGCTTTTAGCCATAGGCAGCACGTTATACTCAATCCTTGTTTACAATATATTATACAGACCTTTAATTGGCTATATGTGAGAATATCGTACAAAATATTATTGTCTCATATATTGAGCCATAAAAATTGTCTTCAAGATACCGAATATGTTCCTAAACTCCCGAAACGGACAGAGAATAGAATCACTAAAATGTTACCCAGCCCATTACTTGATGGGGGATCAACACCAAGCAGTCATGCCTGAGTAGCTAAAAACTGACCTTATCCCATAGTAGAGTATATTTAGTAAATTTTGCTATAGCAACATTTTTAACCACTTAGGCCCGCTGTGTACAGACATCCATTGTTTCAATCAATCAATCAATCAAATACATTTCTTAAGCGCACTACACACCCGGTAGGGTCTCATAGCCCATTTCTCTTCTCCCCTTCCCCGCAAAGGTCATGGAGAGGATAGTAAACGTACAACTTTCTCGCTTCCTAGAAGACAACAACATACTTGGCGTCTCCCAGTCTGGATTCCGCAAGACCCACAGCACTGAGACCGCCCTCATCAATTGAGTGATTGATTGACAGTATGCAATTTAACTGGATGGGATTCCAGTGGAGGAGTAGTTATGGTGTCAAAACAATCAATCACTTGCACTAATTCCTGGTGGAATCCCACAAAAGTGGCCGTATCTATAGCGGCCTCATAAAAAAAAATCTGCATTCCTTTATTTGCTGCCATCTTGCCACCTCCATTACTATCTCAAGTGTACAGTTGGGGGCATCACCTAAGCTTATCTGATCATTCTTCGTATTATCAATAATGTCAGTAAAGCAGCACATGCAAGATCCCTCTGTACTGATGAAGAGCAGCCATCTTCCTTGAATGAATGAACAAGAATAGCCTTCAAAGATTTCTCAGAGAACTAATCACTTTTGGTTCGTACTCTGTATTTTCTCTCCAACAAATTCCTTTATACAGCCTGTCGCAGCGCCTAGCAGGACAAAGATCTGCTCGGCTCTGTTCCTTGCTGAAGCAAAGCTTCACTCTTGTCACCTCTTCTCATAGCAGTACGAGGAATTTTGTCATATTCTCTGTTTTGTCTCAGCATCCCCACCTCCGAGTTTCTGCCAAGGGGTAAGATTTCTCCATGAGCCAGCATCCAGCAGGCCACTGACCTCAGGGGACCACATGTATCCACATGTCTCCCTCAGCAGCAGCACACGTTTAGTGTGCTATCAAAAGCATATACGCCAATTATGATGGCAGATGGGCTTTTCAATGGGGAAAACATACACAATTTCACATGCATTTTGAGAAACTACATATGTGTATTTGATGGTGTAGGTTTGTATTTGAAGGTAGGTGAAGGGTGATACAGTGCCTATCCCCACCATCCCAAAATGAATACATTGACTTGCATGGCTTTGGTTACGCCGCTAACAATCTCAAAGTGATGCTCATCGAAATGCTCCCAGGGGTCAACATCTGATTGTCTAACTTTACCACCAACATGTATCCCTAATAAGAAGCATCTCGAAGCTTTGAATTCAATCTCTCTTCTGTGTCTGTGGATCCCAGGAGTCCCCTTCCCTTCTCCACCTATCTTGCTAACCACATGCCTCAAGAATGTGTCAGTTGTCAGTTCTTGTCATCAGTGTCCTTTCTAAATGATGTGTGCCCCAAGGCATCACTTGACCAAGCAAAAATAAATCCAAAACAATCTCCCTACAAGGTTATCTGTCCTTCTTCGTAAGTCCCTAACTCTTATCTAGGACCATGGAGGCCTCACAACATACTGTTGTTTTGCCTGCTCCTCCAGAGGATGTTACTCAGACCCAGATAAGGCTGGTCTACCCATCTAGTTTTTTTTATTTCTTTTTGTTTCCTGGTCCTAGGTAGGTGTGGAGAGACAGATGGTCAACTGAAAGCTAGGCTTGCAATTTCCTCCTTCCTCAGTGTTGGTGGCTGAGCCACAGTATCGGCGGGGGCGCTTGTTTTCATCATGCTGGTGTGGTGATATGTTTCCTGGAGACCGGAGTGTGTGCCATGTGGTGTCTAGTGGGAACTGTACACACCTCATGTACTACGTTCTGGTGCATAGGGGTTCATTAGAGTAATGAAGATACTGATAAGTATTTGGCACATTACATGGGATGTCAGTAAATGAAAGGGGCAGTTCATCCTCACTGGTGGTTCACTGATCACCCTCTACAAATGCATCCTATTCTGCAAGGCACATCCCATGTTTCTCTGGTTGAAAACATTTTATGACTTTTCTTGTTATATTATGACTTTGAAGAGTGAATACTCTTTTAGATATGTCACAGTTCAGACTTACTCTCGATCCCACAGGAAAAGCCAGCCAATGTTGAGGGCATTGTTGAGCATCCACACTATGTAAAACCAGATTGGCAATAGATCTGGCTTCATATACATCCACCCATTTTCGTTTCTAAGGTCAAAACAAAAGCAACGATACTTGTTAGAAAACTAGATTAAAGCACATAACCTCATATATGAAACTAAATTATTGGCATCCATAAGAAAGAAATAACTCATGCATACTAATTTATAGAGAGTGCAGAACATGCACCAATGTTCATGCTAAATGGAGAAAGCTCGCAAAATGGGGTCCTGCAATATAGTCTACATATGGAGAAAGAATAGCTTTATAGACTTTGAGGAACATCAAATGGGTGCAATCATTACTTGACGCCATTGGCCTAAGAGCCAGGGAAGATGGCTGTTTTTTTTGCAAATATATTTATTGAAGTTTAACATATGATCAAACAACAACACACAAAACAAAGCATTTGCAGTGACGCCCACCCCCAAATTTGCCCCCTACCATGACAGGAAAAAATGTAAAATATCTAATATCACGCTTAAGTCTTTCCCACAGGACTTGATGTCTTGGCCGATCTGCTCAATCACCAAGCTGCTCAACCCGGTCACTATATCCCACAACCACTGTCTGATAAAGAGCCCTCACTTCAGTGCGCAGTCACACCTGCAATCCAGCCCCCCCACACCTTCCTCTGACAGACCTCAGAGACCAATTTTTCCATCTACAGCAGATATACATCTCCCAGGACCAGGCTCGGGCCCAGTCCTGTAATCATCGGCTAAGCGCACTTCCCAATTTCCACAGAATCTCTCGTTTTGCCAGGAGGAACCCCAGGTTTTTTAATATCTTCTGATATGAGGTGTGATATGAAGTTCCTGAAACTCCCAGCATGGTCAACTAGGCTAAAAATGTGATCGGTTTTCCGACAGCCGCCTCCAACTGAACTTTAACGACCCCCCAAAATGGGTGGATGACGGGGCACTCCATGTAGTATGCAGGAAGGACCCTCTTTGACTAAGGCATGAAGGCATACATCACTCTCCTTCCTACCAATTATATGTAGGAGTTCCCTTTTATAGTATATTCGGTGAAGGATTTTAACTTGAATTAAACAAAATTGCGCCTGTATGGCCACCTCTCACAGACACTGGAGTGCCTCCTGCCACTCATTGTCCATCCACCTGCCATTTTATTCGCAACTGCGTAGTTCGCCCTGTGTGTTATTCAGGAGAGTCTCATAGCTTAATGAGATTGCTTTAGTCATCATATGGTCATCTAGTAGTAGTCTCTCTAGTGGAGCTCCTCCTTCGTGTCCTCATCAGGTGCGATCCTTCCCCTCAGGGCATGTCCCAATTTGAAGTATTTAAGAAATTGGGAGGGTCCAATTTCATATTTCTCTCTAACATATTTGAACGGCACCATGCTGTGCACATCGCAAACATCTTGAGGGGTGGCGAGTCCGATGAGGTCCTACCCTCTAAAACCTAGCAGGGTCGGTAGTGCTCTGAGTTTCGTGCCCACCCATAATAGGGTTTTGGAGGTCAATCTTGTCTCCCAACCCATGTCTTTCAAGAGAGTGTGCCATATTCTGCACACTGTCTTGGTCGCATCTGGGGAGCCGGGGTTACCCTACCACCATAGAGAACATAAAGGTATCCCTTCCTGGCCAGGGCGCCTCAGTCATTATGATAGGCCGGGTCCTTCAGTGCTGAGAATGCCCACTCATTCACAGTGCTGACATGGGCAGGTTCATAATATTTGCAAATATCTGGTAAGGCCATTGAACGTAGGTCTTTGGAGGGTGTGGGGTGCCACATGTGGTGGGCCATCCAACCACAGCAGTGTCTGTTATATTCTGGTTAAGTAAGTTGTGCTATATAATGTATGTCCCTGGAATTGTGCTATCTCTTGGCAACCGGGCTGCTGCTTCTGGGATCAAGGAGATTCGGGGTGGCAGTGTTGTTGAGAGGAGGACGGCTGAGCCAGGGGTCGTTGGCTGTATCTAATAAAGCGAACCACAAGAACCACGTCTCAGTGTCATAAAAGTGTCCTCAAGCAACCATCAATCTTATGGAAGAAGGCCTCTGGTATCTGATAGGGTCTGTTCTGTAGAATATAAGTGAATTTAGTCAAAGTAATAATTTTAAATAGCGCCACTCTACCCATCAGGGACGGCGGAAGTGTCCTCCAGTGCATAGTGTCAGTTTTGAGTCTATCCAGGACCAGGGCCAAATTGTTCTTGTAGTAAGTGGGTCCATACCTAGAAATACAGAGGCCCAGGTATTTGAAACTATCATGCACCGCCCTAAAGGGTATAGGGTATAGGGTATAGGGAGAGCTTCCTGTGATTCCCATGAACCCAGGGGATATAAAAGTGATTTCTTCTAGTTGATAACCAGTTCTGGGTAACTTCCATAGATCCTAAATATTTCTCCCACTCGTGTCAGTGACTGATCCGTTTCCGTCAAGTATAAGAGGATATCATCTGCGTACAGTAATATTGTCTCCTTCTAGGTATCTCCCCATCACCAACCCCAGATTTAAGATGGCTGTTTTGAAACTGCAAATGAGAGGCAAGTTCAGGGATTAAGGTTATTAGGTAATTTCAAAATAATAATTACTTTTGGGATGATAAAAAGCACATTTTAACCAACCCCTGAGAAAGAACCAGAGCCTGCATTACAAAACGAAAGCAGTAATGGTTGAGTCCAAAATTAGCCCTAAAGACCTATTTGGGTCCAAAACCCCCATAACTAAAGGAGATATCCATGAGTGAATCTTAGACTGTGGCTAATAAATTCTCCATTTGGACAAAATGGTCTCAAAGAACTAGATAGACTGTAGTAAAGAATTGGGCACTTCACCTCTCCAGCATCATCCCACCAGATGGAAATTTGTTTACTGGTCTTTCCAGAGGCAACATTCTGTTGGAACGATTAGTCAACACAACAAAATAATCTCAAGGTATTTCTGTTAATGATCCACCTGGCAGAGCGTTGCTGTAGGGTACTTCTCAGACTACTTGAGCAATAAGTATTTTTCTGTGGTGGTACCCTTCTCATTTATTTTTATTTATCTTTGAAATCTGCATTCAACTCTGTTCTGTGTAGTCACTTACGTCTTTGGCCATGACCTCCATATGGCACTTCTTCTTGCATTCTGGTCGAGTATCTGTAACTTCTTAACTCCTGAAGACTCAAATCTTAAATGAATAATAGCGTAAATGCCTACATTTACATCTTCATAGGTGGTGCTAATGGATTTCTTTGCTTTTAAAATTGTTACTTCTCATTACAGCAGAGTGGAGGCTTGCAGTAGGGTTGAAACATTGACTATACTTGGGACAGACGTACAAAAAAACGAAGTTTTTTTTTTACATCTTTGGTAATTACTTTGTCCACAATATTAGAGTGCAGGTTGGCCCCCAGATTACCCGCTGTGCTTCCTGTTGATCTACAGCTACATTGGTTTTATCACTGTTTCCTCCACATCACAAATAAAGGACTGCATATCTATTTTTATCACAATGCTGGTCTTTGCAGCTGTTACACTACAAAAACATTACTGTATAAAAATATATATTTATAAAAACGTGTTTGTCTTGATCTAGGAACTGAAAAAGTGATTTATGAATATCCTTTAAAAAGTGCTAATATCTGGAAAAACAAATGATTATCTGACTTCACCAAATATCTGATATGTTTTTCTTAAATTGATAATCAGCATTAGACAGGTAGCGACTTATACAAAATAACATTTAAATAAGACTGGTACGCATGAGTACCATCTGTAGCCTACAATTGTTTGGGGAACTAACCAATTCACTTTGTCCGTATGGAAACTGCTTAACAATAGGACATGTAGAATCCAACAATGTTCAGCTAGGGGTCTCTTATTTTTCAATATGTGTATCTTCCTGCTGTTGAATCTGAAAAAGCCACTTTGGCTATTAAACAAGTATGTATTCCAATAAACTAAGCTTAATCCAGCAAAAATTATATGCGGGCAGCAGACGCAGATGTGGAAAAGTTGCTAAACAAATTCTGGCCAGAAGCGCTGTCTCCAAACCTTGCCTGAGGAAACAAAGTGAGTATGTTCTGTGTCTATTTGGTATCTAAGCTATCAACAAAAAGAGAAATGTGGTACCTAGAGCAGATGTCTGTATTTAACACACAATACTTATGGGCAGCAGCCCAAGATATACGATCTAAACGTAAATTAATATAACAGAAAATACATTAGCACCTCTGTAACCCGAGCGAACAGCAGGTCCTGAAAGGCAAACCTGTCTTTCTTCCTAGGGAGCCAAAATACATTTTCCACAGCAATTTGAACCAGTGTGTGCAAAATACTAAGTACCTCAACATGTACAATTGCAAAACACTTATTAAAAGTATTAGGATCTGCAAACATTTATTCCCACAGATGCAGCTTACTCTTGCGGACAATATAGTAGTACGGATGAATGTCCACAGTAGTAATTGTAGGTTAAAAGTTGGGCTAGTAGGTCTGTGGTGGTGGCCATGCTCAATAAAGAGAATACCCATAAACTTGGAAGTGTTTAACTATTTTGGGTATTGTTTCCCATACTGGAAACACACTTAAAATAACTTATACCAGTTCATATGCAGAGCAAATTTCAGTCCTTTATGCACTGTATCTCAGTGGCACCCTACTGATCACGAAGGAAGCTGGCATGTCCGATTAATAATTTTCAAGACCACAAAGGAAAAATATATCATTGAAACTGATGAGACACATGATGCCTCAGTGGGTAAAGTTCAAACCCTGACCAACTCAACATTGTTATGAGGTCACTAAATTCAGTGCCATTAAACTGGGTAATAAAAACGGTAGGAGAGAGGTATAAAGCACACTATAAAGCCAATATAGTGTCATCATTATTACTCTAAAGAGGGCAGGCCTGTCAGGCACTGAGTAGCTGAACTTTTTAAATAAGAAAGGCAGAGAACCTGCACTTCTGAACAGCAGTGCAATATCTTTAATAGGAGAGTACCGGTCTTCTCTTTAGCGAACAAATACTCTTGGCTAGTGTGTACCTGATCTTCTAAATTTTCATTTCAAGCAGTGATCATCTCGACTCTCCCCAACACTGTTGTGGACAATGATTTCACTGCAGCACTAACTCTGACCTGCAACGGAATGGAGATTATGAGTTGCACGTTACGTGCCACGTCCAGCAGATGACCGTGGAAATTTTCAATGTGTTTCATGCCTGCCTGAAGGAAATATGCATGTGCATTACAACCAGACTTGAGGTGCAAGAATGTAGGCCGTTCCAATATGCATACGGTCCACAACAAATTCTGAGAAAGCAGGCATGTCTCTGAAGAGTATTCAAGAGCTGGCACAGTTTCTCTAACTGTCCAGTGTGCGAGCGGCTCACATAAAAGTAGCAGTTGCTGACATCACAATAACAAATGGGGACAGCGGACCCACTGAAAATAGGAACTTGTAAGAGAAATCTAGGATGAAGGAAATACTGCTAAAAGAAGGGCTCCAAGCAAACACTCTGGAGGGAGCTTGCTGCACCATAGGAATTGAGCAGCCAGAGAGCCTACAATCTCTGCCCATGACAAGATTGGTCAATTTGCCAATGTATGTTAGTTGAACAAAGTGGCCAAACACCAAGGAATCCAACCAAGATGGCAGAAAGCAGTTACCATGGTGAAAATAGATGATGGAGATTTTCCATCATGTCTTACAGAGGGGTGAGCAACTTTATATCATCTACCTAGTTCACAGTAGGCCCACAAAGTGAAGGTCACATTCAAATTGTAAGGCCAGCCCATAAGGTCACTAAAGCCACAGTGAACATAATATCTTCCAAGCAGGTCTGGAGGCTAAAGCCTAGTTAAGTGAGATCAAACCAAAAATAAATGTATACCGGGGACAATTATTCCTCAAAAAAGAGTAGGGGGAGGTCGAGTTCAATGTAAGGTGAAGCAGAGGGAAAGGTGTTCAACACAGGGAAAGACCCAGGATGCTGCTAATGTGAAGTATGGTAGAGAAAATGCAATGGAATTACTTTGCCTTAAGTGTGACAGGATATTGTTAAGTCTATGCAACAAATAGTGTTGTGCCAAAGACTCAATCCTTTCCACATTCAAAATGTGACAGAGAAGGGCACAAGACAGTAAAGAAAGTTGATATTAAAATGAACGGTATGATCCAGAGTGGCTACTATAAAGGCAAAGCAGGTAATACAAGTACAAATTTTGTGAATATAAAAGACAGACAGATAAGTCATCACAAATAAGATCTTTACCCGAGCTAGATGGTGCTCAAAACTAGACCTCAATGCCTGGATCAGACCATAGTGTGTGGTCCCACCAGTATTTGCAGACTATATGAAGGGTCTCAGAACATTTCTGAATTCTCCGCCCATGTAGGACTATGTTCATATGAGAACTTTAGCTTCAGAGGTCCTCAGCATGCCACTTCTGAGTCTAGCCATCCAGCAGGAACACACCAGCGCTGTGTCAAACTAGGTTCTTCCAGTTTTCTACCCGAAGACAAAATTACTAGATGTACCTTGAGACTTGACAGCAGGCCTGTTCAGTAAGACTGACCCTTTACTTGGACATGAACCAGCTTGTGCCCCGCAGTCTTATTACAAACAATATATATACAGATATTTTTCTCTTCCAGTAAATTGTACCTCCATTTAACTGGACTTCCACTCAACTAACCCCCATAGCCACTTCATTTGCTTATGTGTTGTCTTTCAATCAATGACGTGACAGAATGTTATGGTTACCAAAGTGGTTCTTTCTCAAGTTCTTTGTGTGAAAGGACAATTCTCACAGTGAAGTGAGGGCACACGCTCTGGACATCATGGGTGTTCGCACTTGGATGAGAAAGATCAAACAAGACACTGAGCTTGACAATCATGTATATAACCATGCTACATGCAACCCAGTCATTTAAGCTGGACTTAAGCAATGTGTGCCTTATATTTGCTGTCAAGCTGAGGACAGCATGATCATAGTATCCAGCAGGTCTCAAGAAAATGGCTAACTCTCATTTTCCAATAATAACAAGGGAGGTGAGTATAAAACCTGTATAGCTATGGTGTAATAACCCACACTGAATAAAAAAATATTTGTCTTGCATATTTCAAATGTACTTTCTTGAACTTTTACGAACTTAGGGGGTCATTATGAAACTGGCGGTCTTTTGACCACCAGGGTTAATGTGGCAGTATCACCGCCAACAGGCTAGCCACATTATGAGTGTGGCGGGTTGGCAGGGAATGGGAAAGGGCCTGCCACCGCCAGCAGTGCCCCACCAGAAGGACACTGCCAAGCTGTACTAATGGCCTTAATATGGCTGGCAGCGTCCTACTGGCGGGGCGGTGATGGTGGTAGCTGCACCAGGGCACTACCGTCCACCAGCATGGCTACTGCAGGATTTCCGCCCTTATCTGCAGTGTCCATAATATGGTGGGCGGAAGACCACCAGCACTGGTGGTTTTCTGATGTCATAATGAGGGCCTTAGTCTTATCAAATATAACCGTGGATACATATCTACACAAACCAATGAATAGATCTATAAATACACACACATATATATATATATATTGTGTTGTATTGTCATAGTATTTATATAGTGCTTACTACCCCTGACCAAGCATCGAAGCGCGATTCGGCGAGTAGCACGCTACTCCGGAACCCAAAAGGAATTAGTGGTGGATTAGTATAGGGAAATACAATTAGAGTTTTTGTATTATTATGTGTTAATTTGAGCCGCGGTTATGTGAGTTTGTTAGTTGGATTGACTGGAGTAATGGAGGGGTGGAGGAGGGAAGAGTCCAGAAGTGTTAATTGGGAGTTTATAGTAATAGGATTTAGGCTTGGGATGAGTAAAGGGGGGGGAGGAGGAGGGAAGAGTCTGTGGAAAGGGTTAGGGAAATCATAGTAGCAGGAGGGGTATTGGATGAGTTAAAGGTGAGATAAATGAGGGAGAATTTAGGAGGGTTGTTTGGGAGATCATGATAGTAAAGTGAGGTTTGGGTGAGTTAGGTGTGGAAAAGGAGGGAAGAGCTAGGCAGGGTTGTTTAGGAGATGAAAGCAGTAGAATGGATTTGGGATGAGTCAGAGTGGGAATGGAGGATAGATTGATAGAGACATGACATGGTGATGGGTAGACAAAGTGTGATATAAAATGAGAGCAGGGATTCATAAGTATCTAATATAACATAATCTAGGAGCTATGCAATGACCTATGAACATGTTAAGCATAGAATAACATACACACACACACACATATATATATATATATATATATATATACACACACACATACATACATACACACATGAATACATACACATATGCACACATATATATGTACATACAAATACATATTTAAACCATGAGTAAATATACATTAGTTAAACAGGTTTAAAGAGTATGTGTGTAGTTTATTGTTATGACACAGTAGTGATACATACTTTCTAAAGAACTATACATAACTAGAATATACACATAATCAGATACAAAATATTTATCAACATAGGCATATGGAGTCCATAGCTGTTTGAATATGGTGGTTATGAAGGAAAGAGCCAACTCTTGAGTAGTTTTCTGAAGGCAAGATAGTAACCTGTGCCTCAAAGTTGGGGGTAATGAATTCCATAGTTTGGCTGCTTGAACAGAGAAGGATGTACCACCTATAGTCTTTTTCTTGTATGGTGGTGGTCTAAGGCGGGGTGCCAATCTTGAGCGGAGGTTTCTTTGTTGAATGTATTTGGTTATTTTATAACTGATAAAAAGCGGTCCTGTTCCATGTATAGCTTTGTGGGTGATACAAAGCAGCTTGAAGGTGCATCTTCTGGCAACAGGTAACCAGTGTAGTGCTCTCAAGGCAGGGAAGATGTGGGCTTGTGGCTTTAAATGTAATATAGTAGCCTGGCTGCGGAGTTCTGAATATGTTGTAGTTTTTTCAAAATAGATAGAGATGATCCATGGTAGAGGCCATTGGCATAATCCAGTTTTGATAGTACAAGCAAGATAGTAGCTTGCACCTTGTGTGGAAATCCGAGGTGGGGGAAGATGCGTTGTAGAGTCTTCAAGGTGATGAAGCTTGTTCGTGCTAATTTGTCCACTTGGGCATTCATTGTTAACTTGGAGTCCATGGTGATTCCCAGGTTTTTGACTTCCTTGGATAACTGAGGAGGTGGTCCGAGATCATTAGTCCAGGCGCACAGTGGGTCATAATATTTCCTGTCACCACATATGAGTATTTCTGTTTTGGAGGCATTTAGTTTGAGATGGCTCCAAGTCATCCACTGATCAACGGCTCTGAGGCAACTGAAGATTAGTGAGTTTTCAATGATTTTGGGGCATTCTAATTTAAGTAGTTTTTGTGTGCATTCTGCATAGTTGTAGCATGTGAGATGAAAATCATTGATCAGTTCTGGTAATGATATCATGTAGATGTTGACAAGCAAAGGTGAGATCATTGATCCCTGGGGGACCCCTGGTTTTGTGAGGTAGGGATTGGACGACAAGGGGGGCGAATAGACGATATTAGTTCTTTTTTGAAGGTAGGATGTAATCCAGTCGAGAGCAGTCCCTCCTATGCCGGCTTCGTGGAGTCTTTGAATTAGGGTGTCATGGTCAACCGTATCAAAGGCAGCCGAGAGGTCCAAGAGAAGTAGTGCAGCAACTCCATTGCAGTCAACTGTGTTTTTAAGATCATCTCAGATTGCTATGAGTGCCGATTCAGTGCCTCTTCCTGGGCGGAATCCAGTTTGGAAGTCTGAAAGTATAGAATTGTCTTCAATGAATTGTGACATCTGGGTGAATGCTGCTCTTTCTATAATTTTGCCCAGGAAAGGTCCATTTGTGATTGGTCTGTAGTTGTTGGGGTCTTCCAGGTCTAGGTTTGTTTTCTTTAATAACGGTTGTGTGTATGCCTTTTTCAGGTCTACAGGAAAAGTTCCTGTAGTTGAAGAGTTGTTGATGATTCTTTTTACAGGTGTGGCAGCAGAAGTAGATAAAAGAATGTTCTTGAAGATGTGTGGTGGGCAAGGGTCAGAAGGGCAACCGGAAGCTCTGCTTGCTTTGACCAAATCCATAAATTCACCCTGTGATATTTGTTTGAAGGACTGTAGAGGCTGGGTAGGTTTATTCTTAGAGGGTATTTTAGGAAAGGGGTTGGTGTTGATGGTTTTCGTCTGTTTTAAATAGGAGTCCAATGTGTCTGCCTTGGTTGTGTAATGAGTTGCCAGTTTGTTTGTGAAATCTTGAGCAGTGGGATGACTTCCTTCCATGAATGTAGGTTTTCAAAATTCATAGTGAATTTTATAAAATTCTTTGGTTGCAGATTTAGCATTTTGAATTCTGTCTGATTAGTACCATTTGTTTGCTTTTTTGATTGATGATTTGTATATTCTGTTAAGTTTGCGTAGCTGCAGTTTGTCCTGACTGTTTGTTTTGAGCCAGGTCCACTGAAACTTTCTGATTTGTTGCTTTATCTTTTTAATTTCTGTGTTTCTCCAAGGTGTTGGTTTTCTTTTGACCTGTTTAGTTTTTCTGAGTGTTATTAGGATATCAAAAGCTCCCTGTAGCCACTCAAAGTTTTGGAACAGAATTAAATGTATCTAGATCTGTGTTGGCTGTTAGGTGGGTTTCTAAGTCACCAAAATTGAGTTTGCTCCAAGGTCGATAGGTGTATGTATGTAAGTAGTTGTGGGGTGTGTTGATTTTTGGTGTTTTATGTCAGAAAGTTATCAAATGGTTGTCTGACCATGTGATTGGCGTTTATGCTATGAACGGTAACTAGTTCAGGCTTAGCAAAAATGACATCTAGGATCTGTACAGCAATGTGTGTAGGATTGTGTACAATCTGATGTAGGTTCAATGCGACTAGGCCAGTGGTGATAGCTTTTGGATGGGGCATATTGGGTTTGTCAAACCAAATGTTTTGTCCCCAAGAATGCATAGGTTTGAGTATAATGTAATAAGGTTTGAGACTGTATCTAGAAAAGTGTCTGGGAATGTAAGTTGTTAGGTGGAGGTCTGTAAAGGAGGAGAAAGTTACAGGAGGAAGTTGGAGTAGGGTGGCATCTGGTGAGAAGGGCTTCACAACCTTGTATGGAAATGTTGTCTGTTTTACTGAGATTTATTGCCTGTTTGAATATAATAGCTTGTCCACCTCCTCTCTTTCCTATACGTTTTTTTGTGGTGGTTTGAAAGTCTGGAGGAAGGGCTTCATGCAACACTGGGGCCATGCCATCTCTCAACCATGTTTCTGTTATGAATAGTAAGTCAGGTTGTGTGTCTGTGAGCAGGTCGTAGATGTGGTGCTTGTTTGTTTAGAGTGACCGAGCATTTATGAGCTGGCAGTTTAGAGAAAGTGTGTTAGTGGTGATGTTGTTTTGTTTAGGAGGGGGGTGGGCAGTATATTTTGAGCTTGTAGCAGGGGTGTTGTTAGTTGTGATAACTGTGTGAGGGTCACAATAGTCTTGTTTTTCAATATAGGGGGTCATTCTGACCTTGGCGGTAAAAGGGCCATACCGCCGGTCAGAACTCCGCCATACTACCGCCACGGCCGCGGTAAACCGCCACGGTCATTCTGACCACCAACTGTGAATCCGCCAAAAACCCGACATCCAAGGAAGGCCGCCACATCAGCGGGCCGCGGAAAACTGGAGATGACCAAACCTCCACCGCCACGCCAACACAAACACGCCCATGCCATTCTGACCCACCAATCCACGCGGCGGTCTTTCAACCGCGGTATTCCATTGGCGGTACACACCGCCGCGCTCAAAATACACACACAGCTCCAAAACACTGCCACATTGGGCAATTTGAAATACACACACCTGACACACATACCAACAACACTCCCACACATCCATACAACTATAAAACACACACCCACATCACCCACAAACCCCTACGACCGAAGATCAGAGACGAAGGAGAGAGAGACACATCACAGAATAGAGAGCTACATCACATAGAGGCACACTACACCATCACACACCACATAGAAGCACAAAGCACCACACACCAACAAACTCATCACCATATATACCACCCCACACCTCATCCACACCACCCCATGGCACCCCAAAGGCACCCACGCTTTTCGGACCAAGAACTCCGGGTCATGGTGGAGGAAATCATAAGAGTTGAACCGCAGCTCTTCGGCTCACAGGTGCAGCACACCACCATAGCCAGGAAGGCGGAGCTATGGCAGCGGATCGTGGACAGGGTCAACGCGGTGGGACAGCATCCCAGAAATAGAGACAACATCCGCAAACGCTGGAACGACTTAAGGGGAAAGGTGCGCTCGATGGTCTCGCGACACAACATCGCAGTGCAGAAGACTGGCGGGGGACCCCCACCCACTCCTCCCGAATTCACAGCATGGGAGCAAGAGGTACTAAACATCCTGCATCCTGATGGCCTCGCTGGAGTACACGGAGGAATGGACTCTGGTAAGTACAATCTCAACTACTTCCCCCCCCCCAGCATGCTAACCACCACCCTCACCCCCAACACACATCCTCCCTGAGAATGTCTCTCCAGCACAACCCACCCAACACCAACCCCTGCATGCCCCCACAAACTATGGACACCCATCACCCAAGCATGACCACTGCACATACCCCCCCCCCCCCCCAACACCCCCACAACACCTCCCCCAAGGGAATGGCAGCACTGGGGGACAAGGGCACCAATCAATGGCACGCAATAGCACACACAGAAACAATAACCATACTCTCTTACCCCATGCAGGACCCGAACGCCAACACACCGGCCAGGAGGGTCCAGAAATGTCCATCCCCCCCCCGGAAGAGGCACCCAGCGATGACAGCAGCTCTGTCGACCTGGAACCTGACGACCAGCCCGGACCATCGGGGACCTCTGGACAGTAGGTTCCCCACACACAGGCCACAGCAGACCCAACCCCCTCTGGGAACAACAGCACAGCTCCCACCCAGCGGGCCCATGCCTCTGTCTCTAGGACAGGTCAATCAGCGGTGTGTCTGCCACTACAGGGCACCCAGGCTAACCCACCACCCCAACAACAACAGGGACCTGGGGGCAGTGGTAGTGGGCACACCGTCCAGGGGACAGAGGCCCAGGGAAACAGGGCAACTCGGAGGGCTGCTGTGCGACAGGGGGGGGGAGGAGAGGCCCAGTGAACCCACTCTCCAAGAGGCCCTCACCACCATCATGGCAGCCTACCACCACTCCCAAGAGACGATGGCGACGGTACTGGCCAGGTTCCAGGAGATCCAAGCACAGCAGGAGGAACGCTACCTGGGGTTCACCAATCAACTCACAAACATCTCTACCGCTATGGGGAGCATAGTCCAGGCCCTCAACCGTATAGAAGACACGTTGCGGGACCGTGTGGCACCACACAGGGCCCCTGTCCCTAGCCAGGAACAGCCTACCACCTCCGCCGGCGCTAGTGGACAGGAGGCCCCACCACAACGACAGGCCACCAGAACCCCACCTCCTGCTGAAGAACCACCACCCCGCAAGAGGAGCCTGAGATCAAAGAAATCGACAGAGTAGGATGTCAAGACCCCCGCCAGCATGAGACCCCCCCTGAAGTCATCCCACTGTCCCACATTGCCACCCTGTCCAACCTTGAACTGCCCCTGCTCCATCCTTCCACAGGCATATGGACAATGCACCTGTGAGACTGAGAACTGGACTCTGCCATGGCCATTACTCCACCCCCACCCATCACCGTGTTTATATCATGTAACATTATCTAGCACAAAAAATAAATCACTCAATGCACTTAAATCAAACATGAGTCAGGCTGTATTATTTACAAATGTATAACACATTACCGATCAATTATGTTCTGTTAACTTTGTGCTGAACACATACCGAGATCAATAAGCATTAGTCCATGGGCTAACCAAGCAGTAGTCACGGAGTGGGTCATACAGCACTGAAAAGGGAAGGGAAAATCAAACATCAGTTTCAAAGAATTGGGGGGTCATAGACAAAGCTGAGAAGCAGGAGGCTTGCAGGAAAAGTAAAATGGCGTGCTTGATTCTTACCTGTGTGCTACTGAAAATAATGTTGGATAACTCTGTCCCTGTTGTCTGTGTCGTCCTCTGAGTCTTCCTCCTCTTCACTCTCCGCAGGCTCCACAGCTGCTTCAACACCACCATCTGGATCATCCTCCTGCAGGAAAGGCACCTGACGTCGCAATGCCAGATTGTGAAGCATACAGCAGGCCACGATGATCTGGCACACCTTCTTTGGTGAGTACATCAGGGATCCCCCTGTCATATGCAGACACCTAAACCTGGCCTTCAGAACCCCAAAGGTCCTTTCTACGATCCTCCTAGTTCGCCCATGGGCCTCATTGTACCGTTCCTCAGCCCTGGTCCGGGGATTCCTCACTGGGGTCAATAGCCAAGGCAGGTTGGGGTAACCAGAGTCACCTATTAGCCACACACGGTGTCTCTGTAGCTGTTCCATCACATAAGGGATGCTGCTATTACGCATCACATACGCGTCATGCACTGAACCAGGGAACATTGCATTCACATGGGAGATGTACTGGTCAGCCAAACAGACCACCTGGACGTTCATAGAATGGTAACTCTTCCTGTTTCTGTACACCTGCTCATCGTCTTTTGGGGGGACTAAGGCTACATGGGTCTCATCAATGGCACCAATGTCAATGCGCTGGCGGGGCACACCGTGGCGGTAGGCGGTCGAAGACCGCTATACGGAGCCGCATTGGACAACATTGAAGCCTATGGGTTTCAGGAGCCAATGACGATGTGCGCCGGCGGTCGCGGTACGCACCGCCGCGGGCGTGACCGCCATTTTCTATCTGCTTAATCACTCGAGACCTGATCATCCACAGGAGAGGACCTATACTGCAAGTGCTGCTGTGAACTCGGTCTGGAAGTGACAATGGCTGCTGCGACTGGGGAAAGGGCCCCTGCCTTCACGTCTGAAGAGTTGGAGAAGCTTGTGGATGGGGTCCTCCCCCAGTATGCCTTACTCTACGGTCCTCCAGACCAACAGGTGAGTACACCGGGTGCACATGGAATGGGCGATGCCTGTGTGGAGTGGGGTGGATGTAAGTTGGTGGGGTGGGGGGCGAATGAGGAGTGCAACGCACGACAGATGAGAGCATGTGCTATATTGCAAGGTTGGGGAGGGGGGGCCAATCACATCTAACATGCAGTAAGTTGATGAATGTTTCCTTCCCACCCTGTACATGTCACATAGGTCAGCGCCCATCAGAAAGTCGAGATTTGGCGTGCCATCGCCAAGGAAGTCCGGGCCCTGGGGGTCCACGTCAGACGGGGCACCCACTGCCGCAAGAGGTGGGAGGACATCCGCCGCGGAACCAGGAAGACCGCCGAGTCACTGCTGGGGATGGCCTCCCAACCAGCCAGTCGTACCCTGACCCCCCTGATGTCCCGGATCCTGGCGGTGGCCTACCCTGATTTGGATGGGCGCTTGAGAGCATCACAGCAGACACAAGGGGGTGAGTATCAGCACATTCAGCTATCTTTCAGCGCAGTGGAGGCGTCTGGGTGGGGAGGAGGGTTGGGGGTGACATTAGGCCAGGGCGCTTTCTGTAGTGTAGTCCTCTCCCTTAGGCATGGCCCTGTGCTCCCGGCCCCCACCTCCGTAGGGTGACAAGTCCAGCTATTGATGGTCCAGCCTCACACATGTGCGCGTTAGTCATCTCCTGACCTGTTGTCCGAGTCAGAAGTACTGAGTAGTGTGCCCCGAATGCGCGGCTTAGTGCATGCAGCTCCTGTGTCTGTCCTCTCCGCCAACGGTGTTGACATTGCATGCACTCAACCAGGTCTTCTCTTTCTCCCCCCACCCTTCTTCTTCATCTTCTTGTGCATGTGTGCATTAGCATCATCAGGCGGAGGAGATTTGGCATCGGAGCACGAGGGAGCTGCAAGCCACAAGGCCCCAGTGGGCACAGGAACAGACACCGAGGGCCCAAGTGAGCCGGAGGGCGAGGGGAGCACCACGACGGGGACCGCTGGTGAGAGCAGCGACAGCGACACGTCCTCGGATTGGAGCTCCCCACCCAGCGCACCAGCCCCGCCCTCCCAGCAGCCCCTCAACCTACGCTCCGTGCCCGCTCACCCAGGAAGGCGGGCGTCTCCTTCGCCCCAGGCACCTCAGCCCCTGCCCCTGTTACCCCTGCTGCCCTCAGTGAGGAGGTCATTGATCTCCTCAGGACACTCATTGTTGGGCAGACTACCCTTTTGAATGCCATCCAGGGGGTAGAAAGGGAGGTGCATCGGAGCAATGCCTACCTGGAGGGCATTCATTCGGGTCAGGCTGCCCATCAACGATCGTTCAATGCTCTGGCCTCAGCACTGACGGCAGCCATTGTCCCTGTTTCCAGCCTCCCTCTTCTGACTGCCTCCACCCTGTCTCCGTCTCCTGTTCCTCAGCCTATCCCATCCACACCATCTGACCAGCCTGCACACACCTCAACACCCAAGGGCAGCTCATCCAGACACAAGCACCACAGATCCCACAAACACTCACCCAAGCAACACACAGATGCAGACATCCCAACAGTCACTACCACCCCTGTGTCCCCCTCCTCCTCGTCTCCCTCCTCCCTCCCTGTGACGTCTCCACTCACACCTGCATGCACACCAACATCAGCCAGTGCTTCCATCACCACCACACCCTCCTGTACAGTCCGCACGCGTGCAGTCACCACCCCCACTGCCATTTACACGTCCCCTGTGTCCTCTCCCACTGTGTCTGTCACCACCCCTTCCAAGACAAACAAACGCAGGCAGACACCCACCCAACAGACATCCACCTCACAACAGCCTACAGCACCTGCACCTTCACCCAATGACAGCACACCTGACTCTCCTACAACCACATCCTCTTCCTCCACTTCCATCTCCACTTCTCCTACCTTTTACCTTGGCCCTAAAAAACATTTCCTGGCTAATCTTGAGCTCTTCCCCTCCGATGACCTACCCCCACCATCTGCAAAGAGTCACAAGAGCACCACAGCCACCACCAGCCCAACTTCGGGTGTCACTGTTGTGCATGGGTTCTGGAGCCCACCCTTTGCCAGCAGTGACACCTCCATCAGCAGCAAGGACACATCCAGCCCCCCCCCCGGCAAGAGGACCAGGAAACACAAGGGCCGCCGTGCGAAGACTGACACGGCTGCCCCCAAGGAGCAGAGTTCGCCCACTTCACCAGCCACAACGTCTAGGGGAGGCAAGGGCCCGAGAGCCCCATCTAAGGAGCGTAAGGGCAGCAGGGCGGAGACGTCAGCCAGCAGGAGCGCGGAGCAGGTGGGCCCCACATGCCACATCCCAGCTGTAAAGGAGAACAACCTATGGGGCCCAGGACTCCGTCACCGAAGGGCCCAGGAACATCACAGCCGGAGGGCGTCTGAGCACGGAGTCCAGGCCAGGTCTGGCTCCCTTGAACCTACTGGATGTGCACAGCTGAACAGGGCCCGCCGTGCAGAAGAGCACCGCTGAACAGGGCCCCGCCGTGAAAATAGGCACCGCTGAACAGGGCCCGCCGTGCAGAAGAGCACCGCTGAACAGGGCCCCGCCGTGAAGATAGGCACCGCTGAACAGGGCCCGCCGTGCAGAAGAGCACCGCTTAACAGGGCCCCGCCGTGAAGATAGGCACCGCTGAACAGGGCCCGCCGTGCAGAAGAGCACCGCTGAACAGGGCCCCGCCGTGAAGATAGGCACCGCTGAACAGGGCCCGCCGTGCAGAAGAGCACCGCTGAACAGGGCCCCGCCGTGAAGATAGGCACCGCTGAACAGGGCCCGCCGTGCAGAAGAGCACTGCTGAACAGGGCCCCGCCGTGAAGATAGGTACCGCTGAACAGGGCCCGCCGTCTCAAGTACCGCTCCGCTGGGCCCCTTCATCTCAAGCACCGCTCCGCTGGGCCCCGCCGTCTCAAGCACCGCTCCGCTGGGCCCTGCCGTCTCAATCACCGCTCCGCTGGACCCCGCCGTCTCAAGCACCGCTCCGCTGGACCCCGCCGTCTCAAGCACCGCTCCGCTGGACCCCGCCGTCTCAAGCACCGCTCCGCTGAGCCCCGCCGTCTCAAGCACCGCTCCGCTGGGCCCTTCCTGTCAAGCACCGCTCCGCTGGGCCCCGCCGTCTCAAGCACCGCTCCGCTGGGCCCCGCCGTCTCAAGCACCGCTCCGCTGGGCCCCGCCGTCTCAAGCACCGCTCCGCTGGGCCCCTTCATCTCAAGCACCGCTCCGCTGGGCCCCGCCGTCTCAAGCACCGCTCCGCTGGGCCCCGCCGTCTCAAGCACCGCTCCGCTGGGCCCCGCCGTCTCAAGCACCGCTCCGCTGGGCCCCTTCATCTCAAGCACCGCTCCGCTGGGCCCCTTCATCTCAAGCACCGCTCCGCTGGGCCCCGCCGTCTCAAGCACCGCTCCGCTGGGCCCCGCCGTCTCAAGCACCGCTCCGCTGGGCCCCGCCGTCTCAAGCACTGCTCCGCTGGGCCCCTTCATCTCAAGCACCGCTCCGCTGGGCCCCGCCGTCTCAAGCACCGCTCCGCTGGGCCCCGCCGTCTCAAGCACCGCTCCGCTGGGCCCTTCCTGTCAAGCACCGCTCCGCTGGGCCCCGCCGTCTCAAGCACCGCTCCGCTGGGCCCCGCCGTCTCAAGCACCGCTCCGCTGGGCCCTGCCGTCTCAAGCACCGCTCCGCTGGGCCCCGCCGTCTCAAGCACCGCTCCGCTGGGCCCCTTCATCTCAAGCACCGCTCCGCTGGGCCCGCCGTCTCAAGCACCGCTCCGCTGGGCCCCGCCGTCTCAAGCACCGCTCCGCTGGGCCCCGCCGTCTCAAGCACCGCTCCGCTGGGCCCTTCCTGTCAAGCACCGCTCCGCTGGGCCCCGCCGTCTCAAGCACCGCTCCGCTGGGCCCCTTCATCTCAAGCACCGCTCCGCTGGGCCCCTTCATCTCAAACACCGCTCCGCTGGGCCCCGCCGTCTCAAGCACCGCTCCGCTGGGCCCCGCCGTCTCAAGCACCGCTCCGCTGGGCCCCTTCATCTCAAGCACCGCTCCGCTGGGCCCCTTCATCTCAAGCACCGCTCCGCTGGGCCCCGCCGTCTCAAGCACCGCTCCGCTGGGCCCCGTCGTCTCAAGCACCGCTCCGCTGGGCCCCGCCGTCTCAAGCACTGTCTATGGTTCACTGTGCCCACCATGCCTCCTCCTTGACCAGTATCCCCAGGATGGCAGAGTGGGCAACCCACCCACTGTAGAGACTTGAGAGACTGTGGCTTTGCACTCCCCAGGATGGCACAGTGGGCATGGTGGCCCCTTCGTGGATCTTGCGTCGTGGACTCGTGTGGCTGTGGTGCCCCCCCCTTCCCTTCCCCCTGAGGTGCCTGTAGTATTTTCATCAGATACCCCTGCAGTGTTCTCTCCAAAAGACTCAGGTCTCCTGTGTGGGCTTTGCCCTTGTGTCGCTACACTGTAGCCCACGGACTGTTCCATTTGACTTTGATGTAGCGGACTAATTGCCTCGGTTCTCCATGGCAGTGTGTATAGTATTATTTTGTTAGGGATATTTTGCATAGTTGCTGATACATCTCAGAGTCTATTTTTTATATAAAAATTTGGTTCACAATTCAATTATGTATTTGCATTTTTCCGGGGGGTTTGGGTGGTGTCACTGTGCATTGTTGCTCAGCATTGGTGTGTACATAGTTTGGGGGGGTGGGGGTCGCATATGTGTGTGCCCGTAAGCTTTCCTCCTCCCCCCTCCCGTGTGTCGTAGGTGCAGTACTCACCGTTGTCGTCTGCGCCGGAGTTCGTACTCGTGGTAGATGAGCAGGTAGACGAGTGCAGGTAGGATGTTTAATTCGGGTTCCATGCTGTCCTCCGTACTCGTGGAGTGTGTTTTGGTGCGCGTTTTCCCGTCCGTAGTCTGTTTCCGCCGTGTTTTTATCGGCGGGGCTCCCGCCCCGGAAAAGGTGGCGGATTGGTGAGTTGTGATAGTGTGGGCGGTACATTGTCTGCCGCCTGCCTGTTGGCGGTGACCGCCGCGCTGTTTGTCTGTACCACGGTGGCGGTCGGAGTGTTAATGTGGCGGGCTGTGTTGGCGGTTGCCGCCAGGGTCAGAATTCCATTTTTTGGACCGCCGGCCTGTTGGCGGGTTGGCCGCCGCTTTATCACCGACCACCAGGGTTAGAATCACCCCCAGAGTGTCCCTCTTCCAGCAGGATTAGGAGGCATTTTGTTGGGTCTGTATGTGTGAGTGGTGGACTTGGTAGCTGAGAGAGACATGAAGAGTGTACTGTTTTTTGTAGGGTAGCCTTATTATGTAATAGACAAGGGGATGCGAAGTTGTAAGAGTGGCATGTTGTTTATTTTGTTTATGTCTGTTTAGTGTGAATGGAGTATGGGTAAGGGGTGGTGGAGGAGCATGTGGATCATGATGTGAGGCTCTAAATTGTACAACGGAGAGGCGGGTGAATGAATGTTGCTGTGCTGGGGTGCTTGTGGTAGATGTTTGTGAAGAGTGAAAATGTAGGGGTAAAGATTGGACAGGATTTGTATTCTTTGTGTACTCATGAGGGTGGGAGTGGGTGTGACGATAAGTATAATGAAAGTTTGTGTTGATTTGATGTGCTGATGTGTGTAGTCCGTATTGTTCTTTGGAATAGTGCGAGGGGATATTGATGTAGTGGTTTTCGGTGAGGAATTTGAATGTGAGTTAGTGCTGAGGAGTGGAATTAGAGTATTGCAGGGGGTGTTGATGTGTTTTGGAGATGAATGTATGAGGTGTGTAAGAGAGGACGTATTTGTGTCAGGGGAGTTTGTGTTTGTTGTGATGACTGGGAGAGGTGATATGTGTGGTAGAGTGGAGTGTGAGGATTGTATGGTTGAGTGTAATTGGTGAAGAGAGGGGAGGAGTGTTTGTAGATGGTGTGCTGGAAGACTTGGTTTAAGAATTGTCATGATGAAAGGTGGTCTGTGTGAAGCAAATAGAGGACAGTGTTGTTGGTTTGTATGAACAGGGAGTGTGTGTCTGGAAGGCTGAAAGTATTGTATAGTGTAGTTTTTTGTTGTGTGGCTGATGGCAGGTTGTGTTAGTGGGAGTGGACAGAGTAGTGTTTGCTGTGAGAATGAAGGTGTTTTACTGTTTCAGTTGTGGTGGATATGTGTATAGGTGTTGTATATGGGGTATTGTGTTCAATGATGGGAGTCTGCAATCTGTATGAGGTCAGTTTGTGGTGCAGGAGTTGGATGTTTTTGCTGATAATGTGTTTGCATGTTGATGGATGTGTAGGGAGTTAGGGCCAGATGTAGCCCAAAAATATTTTGCGAGTTGCAAATTGCGAGTCACAGCGACTCTCAATTTGCAACTCGCAAAATATTATGCAGAAAGGTGTCTCAGACACCTTCTGCGACTCGCTATGGGGTCGCAAAGACCCACCTCATGAATATTAATGAGGTGGGTCGCAGTTTGCGACCCCATAGCGAGTCAAAGCACTCACAGGGATGGTGGCCTGCTGGAGACAGCAGACCACCATGTCTGTGACTGCTTTTAAATAAAGCAGTTTTTTTTTGTTCTTTTTGCAGCCCGTTTTCCTTAAAGGAAAACGAGCTGCAAAACGAAAAACTTCCGAAACCATTTAGTTTCGTTTTTTTCAGAGTAGGCAGTGGTCCGTAGGACCACTGCCTACTCTGAAAAAATATTTTTTTTGGCATTCACAAAGGTTTTGCGAATGTGTTACCATCCACTTCAAGTGGATGGTAACTGCGAGTTGGTTTGCGACCGCATTTGCGGTCACAAACCAACTCAGCATGGCGATGCGGTCGCAAATAGGAAGGGAACACCCCTTCCTATTTGCAAGTCGCAGCCTCAAATTGCGAGTCGGTACCGACTCGCAATTTGAGGTTGTGCATCGCGTTAAGCCTTTTGCGCGTCGCAAACTGCGTTTTTCGCAGTTTGCGACGCGCAAAAGGCTTCCTATATCGGGCCCTTAGTTCCTTTCTGATAAATGGGAAATTGGGCAGCATTTCTGGCCCTAGGCCCAACTGGTCCCAAACAGGCAGTTGCCCTTGTCCTCTCTACCCTTAGCCTCGACGCCCGGGCTGAGACACCCTGAGCCCTAGGCTTAAATAGCTCTACTGGACAATAGAAACCTAGTCGTAACCCTAACCAATCAGATTTGTAACCCTAATTCAAACAACCAATGGGAGACCCAGCCCTAATCACCAATCATACCACTAATCCTGGCAATCAATCACAATCCCAACCCTAGAACCAGGAACCAATCAAAATCTCAACCCTACTACCAATCACAAGCCCAGCCGTAAAAACAAGGAACCAATCAGAATCTCAGCCCTACTACCAATCACAATCCCAGCCCTAAAAACCAGGAACCAATCAGAACCTCAGCCCTACTACCAATCACAAGCCCAGCCCTAAAAACCAGGAACCAATCAGAATCTCAGCTCTACTACCAATCACAAGCCCAGCCTTAAAAACCAGGAACCAATCAGAATCCCAGCCCTACTTCCAATCACAAGCTCAACTCTAATCCCTAAGCCAATAGAAAGACCAGCCCTCAACAACCTGTCGCAACACCATATACAACAACCAATATAAACTTATATAATTTATAAATTAACTGAAGCCCAGTCCCTGTGGGAAGGGAGGAGGCAGCTGCTGCTCTATTCAGAATCTCCTTGGATACAGACAGGCTGAATCCACACTTCCAAGCTAGCAGAGCCTACTTTCCAGGTAAGGGAGAGATTATAAAAAACACTGAAATTCTGCTTGTCGCGCAGTCTGAACTATGGCTTTTTTAAGGCAAAAACAGGGGAAGCAGACAGTTTCTAAACACAATTTAAATCACAGAAACAGATTAAGCAGTCTCCTAAATACTCTCTGCAAGGTGTGTTTAGCCTTCTTACGTAGAAAAGGGGGGGACTTTATGCAGTCTTGTGCTACAAACTACGAGGAAAATTTCACACAGTCACGGCTAAAAAAACAGCACTTTCAAAGGCCAAGCTGCCTGAAACACAGGGAGTCTACAGTAAACAGGCATAAGTAGCAGTAAAAAACACTTTTAAACAAATAATAAGATTTCCCAGAAAAGTCTGGGCCTCCTTACCTAGGTCTTTTAGGAATCCTTGATCACTGAGCTGTATTAGGGCACAGGGAAAATGCTGGGCTCACAAAATGGAGGTGGCTGTCTTGGGGTTCCCTCCAAAAACTTAAGGGGCCAGAGCAGGTGTGGGAGGAGGGCTCAGGTTGCCTGGGACTCAGAGTGCCAATCGGCTAGGCCCAGCCCCTGTGGGAAGGGAGAAGGCAGCTGCTGCTCTATTCAGAATCTACTTGGATTCAGACAGGCTGAATCCACACTTCCAAGCTAGCAGCGTCTACTTTCCAGGTAAGGGAGAGATTGTAAAAAAAAGACAGAAATATTGCTTGTTGGCACTCCAAATGTGGCTTTTTTAAGGCAAAAAACAGGGGATGCAGACAGTTTCTAAACACAATTTAAATCACAGAAAAAGATTAAGCAGTCTCCTAAACATACTCTGCAAGATGTATGTAGCCTTTTTACTTAGAAAAGAGGGGTTTGTGCCACAAACTATGAAGGAAATTTCACACATTCACGGCTAAAAAACAGCACTTTAGTAGGCCAGGCTGCCTGAAACACAGAGAGTCTACAGTGAACAGGCACGGGTAGCAGTAAAAAACACTTTTAAACAAATTATAAGATTTCCTGGAAAATATATATATATATATATATATATGTATTTATACATACACACACACACACACACACACACCTTGACGTTTGCAGGTCTTTGACTTTACCCTAATTTCATACTACATATATGGTGAGGGACAAACTTAATTACCTGCCCCTTTTTCCCCAGTACAAGCACTCCAAAAATGTACAAGACGAAAGATGGCAACAGGTTAAAGCGCTCTTCACCAGATCACCACTGCTAGTGCCACCATGGCCTGATCACCTCTAACTGATCCACCAAGACAGAAGGCGAAACAGCCCTAATCAAGGTGGTGGGGGTATCCTAGATGCATTTATGATGGTCAATGTACACAGATGGTCAATGTACACAGGTGTGCACTACAGATATTCCCAATGGTGTTCGGCAGCCCTAAAGTTTCTTCCGCCTCCTCCTTCACTCTTTATCTCCTAAAGGGATGATGGCCTTCATTCCATTTCAGCCGGTCCTCAATGGATTACCGGAGAAGGGGAACACAACTCTTTCTGGCCCCTCCCTGGTGGCCTGCTGCCCAGAATTGTAGGCTATACCCTGAAGGAGGTTGGGCTGGGGGACAGGCTTTGAGCGATAGGTACAGCAGCCTAGTTAGGAGGGAGGCTTTACATCTGGACACCCCTGAATATTCCATAGTATGGAAGCTACTCTGGTAGACACTAAAGTAGAGATTCCAAAGGAAGCCATAATTTCATCTGTGAAAACTTTGCTGTCGCTGGTCGCTCCACTCTACACATCAGGGACAAGAGACTCATGATTCACTGCAAGATCTGGAGGTCAAGAAGGGGTGGGCCTACCAATTATTTTTCTCATTAGGAAGACTAAATTGATAGCGATTCCAACTAAACACTGTATGTTATCAATCTTGAGACTGATACAAGCCTTAATTTTACAAATACAATCCCTTTAAAAGTTGATAAAAGTTGATAGCACCAGAAAGGTTTTCTATTTGTAATTTTTAAGCAATGTAATTGTTCTACTGTAAACTGCTGGTTAAGCTGTGGAAAGTTGCTGGCACCAGAACATTTTTCTTTTTGATGCTTTACAGTGGTGTAACTGTTCAACTGCTCTTTTGTAAACTGCAGTTTAAGGAATGGAACATTATGGGGTTTGTTTGCACTATTTGAAACCACCAAATAGATAAACACATACACTTGGAGAGATTTGTTGACTAATATGGAAATAATTTGAAGATTAAAATGGGTACCTCACGGAACTGAGCATGCACGTGTTTACTACATGTAGAATATTCATAACTGTACTGGTATTTCCACCACTGAAAATGATATACATGATATCAACTACCACAATGTATTGGTATAGAAGCTAGAAGAAACACTATGCCTTGGATCATGACATCAGAAAAAACTCCAACTGCAGCCCACTTACTCATTGTTGTGGACCTGGAGCAGCCACATTGATGGCTAAAACATATTCCTTCTTGATGAAGCTGACAGTGAAAACATCTGCCGAGGGGACTGAAGATAGGACTGTGCACTCACTGTGGCAGATCTACTTATGGGGTGGAAAACAATAATTTAAGATTGTCCAAAATGTAACAACAGGCCGTTTGTGCAGTCAGGTCAGATGGCCCGACTGTCCGGAATGTCAATAGCAATGCCTGTCGACTGTCTATATATAATATACTGCATTTTTGTAAAAAAAGAAATTGTTTGGCATTCCCCTGAAAACCTATGGCTAGGCATCAAAGCGAGAATACCCCTGCTCCAGCGCTAGAGCCTGGAGTTTGCATAACTTTGACATTCATCTAATTTGATGATCCACTGAGCACACACATGTTTTTTGTGTGGAAAATATGGATAAATGCACTGGCATTTCCACCACAGAAACCTATAAAGATGACTTCAACTTCAGTGTGCTAAGATTTCGGCAATGACAAGGACAATTTGGCCATCCTTTCCAGAGGCGCCCACTGCGTTCCAAAAGCTGCTGGCCTTGTTGACCCTAGCGGGGGCACGCCAGTTGATGTCTAAACTCTACAGGGTCCTGAGGGATGATCAGCCCCTGAAGAAGCCCCCAGTACAAACGAAATGGCAGGCAATACTGGACCAACCGCTGTCATCCAAAGAGTGGGTTGCAATTCATGAAGGGGTTTGGATGATCTCCTCCAATGCCCGCTTTAAGCTGGCACATTATATTGTCATTAACCAGGTGTACCTTTCCCCTAAGATACTACATATCATATATATCCCTCAAGGCCCTCTTCTTGCCCATGGTGTGGCCAAATGGAGGTGGACTTTGTGCACTTGATGTGGCGCTGCTCGGACTAGTGGCTTACTGGGGTCCGATACTGTCTGCACTTCAGTGCGCCACTGGGATACTCATCCCAAAAGAGATCGGGCTCTGTTTGTTGTGGCGGATCCCGATTAGCAAGAAGCGAAAAATATGTTGCCAGTTCCAATTGTTGGGGCTCACATTAGCCCCGTGACGTCTGGCTATATGGTGATTGTCCCCCACTGGGTTCCCTCTATACTGGAGTGGAGGAGAGACAAGATTGAATGGGCAAATGCTGAGGAGTGCCATATGCGGAGGACGTGCAAGGACACAAAAGTGGGAGCCAACTTACAGACCTGGGCAGCTATGCTGGCTGATCTGCTTGACCCGCCAGCCTCAGATCAGTTGAGTAAGGAGGATTCAACTGGTGTGAGTCCTGCCAGAAGTATGAGGGGAACTATTATTGTGATGTTGGGAATGAGGGCTCCTACCACAGTCAGTACTGCTGTGCCAATATCCACCCCTGAGATACATGCACTGTGAATACTGATGTGATTGGAGGGGTTTGGGGAAGTTTATTTAGGTCTACACTTGTCGGATTCAAATGAATCAAATGCTTTCTGGGTACTGCCACACGTAATGTACCAGAATTCTGCCATGCTACTGTTATATTGCAAAATGCCAATAAAAACCTATGCTTTAAAAAAAACATGACTTCGACTACCATAAAAGCACTTCGTAGATGGTAGAGGAAAGACAATGCTTGGAAACATGATATAAGAAAACAGCTCTCACTGCAGTCTACCCACCATTATAGCCCTGCACCTGGAGCACTTGCTCTGATAGTGGACAGCAAATCCCACTACCTAACAGTACATTTGAAATATTAGGAAGGAAATAGGATTGAGAGTGCTTCTGAACACTCAGAAAGGCAGGCCTTAATGAGTGTCACCACATTCCCAATGGCATCCATCCTGCCCCTTCCTTTTCAACACCCATGTTACCCACCCTCTGTACGATAAACGCACAACCCATAGGCTTAAAACTGTAGAAGATAATCAATACATGTGGACTTTCTACAATCCTACGAGGGATTTGGGATCTGAAGACGCCTCAAGCCCTCATGCTATCAGCCAACAATAGGGAATTCTGCCCCTTAGTTCATTTTTGTGTGATTGTGAGTTACTGTTACCCACAAAATATCTTACCACTCATATCACGGATCACAAAATGCAAGCTTTTATTTTTATCTTAAAGAGGTTTGTCTTGGTGTACCATTTTGAGCTTCAGTCTCCACTGAGGAGGTGAGGTATTAATGGGGTGTGTGAAGGCAGTTGGACGGGGTTAAAGATTCAGGCCCTCATGGTACACGATACCCCCATCCCCCATCTACCCAAGAGCCCCCATTCCCTAACAACATTCCCACCCCCACCTCCCCTAACCCCCCAGTAACCCTCTCACCCCGATATCCCATACTTACCCCTACCCCCGCATACAAGCACACACCTACACATACCCAGACATGCACATCCTGACACTCACTCGCACTCACAACACCCTTACACTCACACACACACACACACGCAATACCCCCAAATCCATACATACATACATGCACACAGGCACAACACCCCCACTCACACATGCACTCACTGCATTCACCCACACTGACACGCATACACACTCAATCCCCCAACCCCTCCTTTCCTCAACATACATACACACACATCCCCCACCCCTGTCTACATTCAAGCACACATGCACCCCGACCCAGCATTCATACACCCACACTCACTTCACCATCACCACATTTACACACAGACACACATGCACACATGCATGCACACACACACACAAACACTCCCCCTACCCCTACACCCCCATTCATGACCTGCATACACACACTCACACACATCCATTCACCCACCCAACCCCCCTCCTCTTGTGGAGGACACTTACCTCATCCGACGAGATGCTCCTCCTTGAGGGGAGGGGATCCGGCGCTCCCACTGCCGGCAGCGCTCCACCATCAGGACACCGCCAGACAGGTCGTAATATGGCTGGCGGAGTCCTTTTGGTGGGGCAGGGCCGGCGGTGGAACTGCCTCTCTGCCTCCGACCGCCAGCACGACTACTGGAAGATTTCTGCACAAATTGGGGCAAAAATCCTTCAGTACTCATAATATGGTGGTCGTAAGACACCCTAATCATAAGTCATAATGAGGGCCTTAGTGTTTCAACGTGTAATGTAAGGGTTGTGGGACTTTTCCACTGGTGATTTTGTGGACAAAGTTGTGGGTTTTAAACCTCAAACATCATTTTGGAGCTGGTTTTGTGCCCTAAAAAAGGTGGGGGGAAGGGACCTCAGGATGCACCACAAGACAATATGATTGAATACCCTGACTGCCTGGATGATGTGGGCATAGAGCTTCCTTTTTACGTCATGAATGAATATAAGAATTTTCCGTTGATGCTGGGAGTGAATCACTGTTCAAGAAAGGATCTGAAGAGTAAAAGTTCTGCTTTAGGATTCTGTGGTGCAAGGGAACTCAGGGTCCTCTCCTTTCCTGGATGATTTATCCCCTGCCCACTTGTTTAGCAGTCCGTTGTTTTGTAGCTATGTTCATGCCATGCACATCCACATGTATGTACACAATCAAAGCTTTCCATTATCTGATGACTGAAAGGCAAATTTCGAAGAATGATAATTGTATTGCTGGTTGGTGATGCACAGTTGAATGCAGGAGCAGAAGAGGAGATTGATGTTACTAATAGTCTACAGGAGAAGGGTAAGGTATTGTTTGAAAAAGAACATTACTGACAGGCACACTAATGCTGAATAGGTCCCTAAACAAAGTACCCTGAACAGACATGCCCACTCCTGGGGACCCGCATCATCGGCGGGGCAGAATGTGAACTGCTGACGCTCCCTGACAATGCCACTCTCCTGGCGGCTATCACAGAGTCACAAGACGCTCTAGAGACCAAGACTGAAGCAGTGGGTTCAGAGGTCACCTTATTCCGCCAAGACTTATGCAGAGCACTGGACCACATCATGGAGGTGGAGGCCCAGGTTTCTGGGGTTGAAGAATCAGTATCGGCCCTGAAGCAAACAGTTTCTAAGCTCTCCTCAGTGACCAAGGAGTTGGCAGCACGGTGGAGGATGCAGAGGGCAGGGCTCACTTCAACAACCTCTATTGGTTTTCCTAAGGGGCATTGGGGGTCCTCCATGGAATGTTTCCTCGCCACGTGGATCTGTGAGATCATGCCCCAGGGTCCAGTCTCCCCATGTTTCATGTTCGCGCAGGTGCACCAGGCCTTGGTGAGGTATCCTCCCCCAGGGGCCAGGCCCTGCCCAATCATTGCGAAGCTCCTGAAACCATCCTTAAACATGCTCAGTTCCAGGGCAAACTCCAGTACCAATCCTATACAATAATCATCTTTCCAGACTATACACGACTGGTGCAACAAAAGCGA
This sequence comes from Pleurodeles waltl, assembly GCF_031143425.1. Taxonomy (NCBI): domain Eukaryota; kingdom Metazoa; phylum Chordata; class Amphibia; order Caudata; family Salamandridae; genus Pleurodeles; species Pleurodeles waltl. The sequence continues at coordinate 442,282,397 of NC_090444.1, forward strand.
CAATCCTTTCAAGTAGCCAAACAATGACTGAATATACAGTATATTCTTCTTTTTCCAGCAAAAATGAAAATACTCTACTAGTCCAAGTTGTTCTTTTTTGAGTCCCCTGAAGAGGTATTTCAGTGGACAGCTGAATGGATTCAGGTCTGACCACATACTCCTCCAAGTATGGACTCTCGCTCCCCTCAGAAGAAGTGCAAAAGCGGACCCGCAATACCCCAGCGAAGCACTGTAACAGAACCAGTTCCAACTGGCAGAGCTGTAAGTGACCCACAGACAAACATGATGCAGAGGAAGAGCCTCGGCCCCTTATAGATGTCTGGTGCAGAACCCTCCTTGGAGTTCGCAAGACATATCTTTGCATAGGAGGTAACAAACATATTGAAGTAGCTCTTGGTTTCAATGTTGGGTGAGGGGGTCCATTAGGGTAGTCAGGGTGAGATTCCCTGTTGGGGCCCAGTCATAGGCTGCCCTGTGACAGGTACTTCTAGTTTCCAAAGTATGGGGGTGGGAGGGTCAGTCAAAGAGGTGAAGTTTATTTATGTATCATGAGTTTGCATGCTTTACATTTAGTTTTGGGTTGCTGCCCGCCCCCACTTCGGTCCCACGGTGACTAGTTCCCGTTATGACCCCACATGAGTGCTCATTCACAGCCTGGTCCCAAGGGCACCCTTCGGTTGGTGTTGTGGAATGTTAATAGATTGTTAGATAAAATCAAGACCGGAGCAGTCCTCAAGCAGGCCAAGAGTCTAGGCGGCTGACGTTCTTTTGTCGCAGGACACCCATCTTATTGGAAGTAAGCTCCTGTGTCAAGCCAGATATGGATACATGCTGATTTACCATGCAGGGTTTGTGAGGGGATCCCGGGGCACTTGTATATTGGTCAAAAACACAGTCCCATTCCACCCTTCTAGGACAATGTCAGATAACTACAGTGATACATTGTCATCACCGGCACGCTCTATGGTGAGTCCCTCATGTTCTTGTGTATATATGCCCCTCCCCATTCTGACAATCCTACATAGACCTCATAACGGGGCTTTTGGGGCTCTTTCAGGGGCTTCTTTGTGCAGCGGAGGGAGTGGAATGGGGTAGTGTCCCTGGAGATTAATAGGTGGCATCGACCTGGAAGGTCCACTGACACGGGCGTACCCATTTGTCCTCCTTCATTGCAGCTATGGGTCTGGCTGATGACTGGTGGGCCCACCTTGTTAGTGAGGGGTACTATACATTTTTCTCTTCCACCCATGGCACATACTCGTGCCTGGATTACTTTTTGCTTCCACGTTCATTTATGCATCGGGTGTCAGGTGTTCAGGTGTTCCATAGGGGGCTGTCGGACCACTAGCCTGTGCTGCTCGGACTCTGAGTGGGGCCCAAAAGCCAGGCCTACAGTTGGCATCTTTCGCTATGGACTCTGCTGAGCCCAATATACTGTGAGTGTATTGTGCACTCTACTGATGATCATTTCACTAATAATGTTGGTTTGGTGATGTCCCTGGTGATTCTGTGGGAGGCATTGAAGCCCACATTGCGGGGGTGGATATTAGTTTCTGCATGGGGAAGCAACGGCATAGGACACAAGATTTAGCTGATCTTGAGGTCCATATCTGGGATTTGGAGGCGAGGGATCGCGGGGAAGGCAGCTGCGTGGCACGTAGACAACTGGGCATAGTCCAGCAAGAATACCGGTAGCTCCTATTAGATGAGGTCAGACTTGCCTGGCAAGCATCCCAGAGCAGTATCTACCAGTGGGGTGATAAGTCAAGTCAGATGCTCTAGAATATGTCAGGGTCGGCCACGCTCTCCCACCTTCCCGGCCATTAGGTACGGCGTACTGCTTACGGACTTGGAATGAATAGTGAACAGCTTCGCTTCCTACTTTGAGGATGTGTGTACTAGGCGGGAGGCACTGACCCAAGCCCAGATAGAGGAATCTGTACAGGCACTACCTCTCAAGACACTCTCCCAACTGACCGGGCGCCCTTAGATGCAGACCTCACTACTGATGACCCCACTGTGGCGTTGGCGGGGATATCCACAGGTAAGGCCCCTGGGCCTAATGGTTTCCTGAGTGAGTTTCTCAAAGCCCTTTAAGCCAAAACTCCATTCCCACTTGCTGGGGGTGATCCAGATGGCGAACGTTGCTGCTGTCGTACCCTTGGACTGGCGTCATGCCGAGATTGTTGTGTTCCTGAAGCCGGGTAGCGCAGCAGCTGAACACTGATCTTATTGCCCAATCCCTCTGCTCAAACTGGAGGTAAAAATCCATGCCAAGGCCCTTACGATTAGGTTAATCATATAGATTCTGGATCTGGTACACCCAGATCAGGCTGGCTTTACAATGCACTGGTGTTGGCTGACAGGCTCAACGAACTGGCAGCCATCCTTCTGGCAGACATCAACAGGTCATTTAATTCAGTTAGCGGGGAGTATCTATTCATCCTTCGTCACTGGCTGAATTTAGGTCCGCGCTTTCTCTCCTATCTTATGTTGCTATACACAAGCTTAACTGAGTTAGTACAGTTAGTGGGCACTAGGTCATATGCTTTCTCCCTGCAGCAGTTGACCCAACAGGGGTGTCTCCTATCCCCCCTGCTCTTCACCCTTGCCGGGAGCCTTTGGCTGTGTGGATAAGAATAGACGTCCAGATGTGATTTGAGTGGGGCGAGGGTCTCTCGGACCATATTGCACTTTATGTGGATGATGTTCTTTTCTTTCTCAATGCACCCACCCTCACAGACCTAAGTTACTTCAAATCATGCACATCTTCAGGGAGACACCAGGTCTCTAGATTAACACTTCCAAATCCACTGTGAATGGGAGGGACCCTGACCTTCGGGCACTCGATTGGGCACACGGACTGAAGACTGCCTTCCGCGGCTACTAATACCTGGAAGTGCATATATCTCCAGACGAGAAGGTGGCATGGACGGCTAATGTGGAGCTGGTGCTCGCTCATGTCCAGGAGGATATAAAAATCTGGATGGCCTTCCAACTGTCCTTGACTGGATGGTCCGTCATATTTAAGATGGTCGTGCTTCCCAGGCTCCTCTACTAACTGCAAAATTTTCCTTTTGATATTCCACAGCGGTGGTTCTGAAGGCTAAACACAATACTCAATGCCTTCCTGCGGGAGGGGGAGACTTCCCGAGTGTCCCTTGACAAGTGTTTTCAGTACACATATTGTGGAGGCATTGTAGCGGCTGATGTAGAATCTTATTATTATGCAGCTCACTTTGTTATTATCAATAAATGGTGGTGTCGTGTGCAGGGAGACCTAGTGTATGCTGTGGAGAAGTGGGCTTCAGACAGAGTTCCAGCTACGCCACAGTCATTTTCATAAATATCTGCAGCTCCGCCATGTGCTATCCCCATACGCTGCCGCTCTCACTGACCTCTTGGAGTTCAGCACATTGCAGGATAAGCTTTTTATGGGTGACCTCGGGGATCACAAACTCTCAAAAACGTATCAGTTCCTGATTTATAATCAACTAGACACTTTTGACCCCCTCCATGAGGCTGGCATGGCGGAGTTGGACAATGAGGATTGGACGGAAATTTTTTAAACACCCTGAATGGCAGCAGTGGCAGCTAAGTTGCGATTGATCCAATTTAAATATATACATAGGGTGACTAACACAAGACATAGGCTGTGGAGGATGGGGGTTAGTGCCTCACCGCCATGCCGCCGCTGTAGGGTGATAGATGGCACATTCTTTCATACAGTATGGAACTGTCCAGAGTTTGACAGCTATTGGCACGGAGTGGTGACATGCCTGAGTGGGGCCCTGCCCCGGCAGGTCCCTATAGACCCCCATGACATCGTCCTGCATCTTACAGATGTCCTTGGTGGGAAAAGGTACAAATTGGCATTGCTCTATGTGGTGTGAAATAGTCAGGGAATGGCAGGTGGCGCCACCCCCTCCTTGAAAGGGTGGAGAAAGGGGATGGATCACTGCATGAGGATGGATATAGCAGTGTACAAGGAGCAGGGTTGCCCCTCCAAAACATCACAAAATATGGAAGAGATGGGCCGATTGTAGAGGTGTTGACCTGGGGCCGCCCACCCTTGCAACGACTTGCCTCATGGTGGACACTCCAGCATTGCGGGGAGGGGACGGGTGGTGTTGGTGTGGGATGATGGGGTATAATTTCAATATTTTCACATTGGCAGAAAATTGGGGAGATGTGGGTGAGGGGTATAATGGGGCAGGCTTATTTTAATGTACATGTTTGTTTTTATCAGTTTTTCTTTGTTTCTTTTCTATAGTGCCATACAATGTAATGTTGGCATTTGTCGGCCAAGATGTATGTGGCATTTGCAGTAAAATCAATAAAATATGTTTAAAAAACACTGTAGTAGGACAAGAAAGGGCTTAACTTGAGTCGCTGTTGCTGATCCTTAAAGAAGAGGTACCATGGCAGGGCAGAATCCATGACACCAGCTATTTTGAAAGCCATAGGGCGTCACTTGTTCTTCAGCTTTGAATGCTGTGAGAGGTTCTAGTTACACAAACGGCAAGCTCCACCATCACTGGGAGTTTTGGGCAATGTCCAGTGCAAATATTACTGCTGCTCCAGACAAAGTTTCAGGATTACAAACTTCGTGGTCCACGCGTGCCAGTAACATCTACAGATTACAGTACACCTTTTAGTGCTTCTCTTAAATGTACTTCCTTCTGATGTTATGGCTGAATATTCTTGCATTATCATACAACTTGATGGCATTACCACACATTTAGAGTAGGACTGGTGGTTCTTTGCCTGATGTGGAAACCAGACAGTAATCAGCAATGAGACTGTCACAGTCAAAAGGAGCACAGCATTGTTATACAATACGTTTTTTTCAATAATTTTTTGATTTCGTAGTCCAGCTGGTTATGGATTCGTAGCTTTTGTAAATAGTTGGGTTAATATTTTTTCTTAGTTGGGGCCATGTCTGAGAGTGAATCAAACAGGCGAATTTTTTAATAACTACAGTTTATTGCCTACACGAAATAGTCAAAATAAAACAAAGCAAATGCTCAAAACCACCATCTTTATGTAAAATTACATCCCTGCAAAACTGAAATCCTGCAATTTAAAAAAATCTTAATTAACCAATAAAAGGGAAAATACACTCATAAAAAGTGCATGTGGAGAAAAGAATAGGAACTGTTGCCATCATCAGGCCGAAAAAGGGAATTCATCTTAATGTGTACAAATCATAAACAGATGCACAACATGCATTTCAGAGCGGGTAGTAATGCTGTGTAACAAAATGACGACGTAAGCTGAGAATTATAGCTGCCTGGGATACAAGTCATTATAATTCTGTCATCATATGAAATGCTCTGAAAGAATCGAAGTGGAGTCTGCTTGCGCCAGCGGGTTGACAAAGCACTGGAGACTCCATAGCTACAAATCATTTTAAAGTTGTCATTATGTGAAATGCTCTGAAAGAATCGAAGTGGAGTCTGCTTGTACCAGTGGGTTGACAAAGCACTGGAGACCCCAAATCCAAGAGGATCGCCACCATGTGAAGGCTGGTACAAGCTGGTGGAGCAGCAAGAATGGTTTGCTGGTGCTGCATAATGCAACTTACCTGCACTTCATGGGAACCAAGTCACTTTGGGGTGGTCTTGGAGTTGGTAGAGTAATAGTGAACTCTGTGACAATACCAAAAGGAGACCATGGTGGAAGGTGGAGTTGTTGGGCATGCTGATTAATGCCCCGATGTGGATGTCTTGAGATGCAGACAGACCATGCATGATGACACAGGTGACTAGGGGAGTCGAATTGCTCTCTGGTACATGGTGGGTTAACATACAGGGAGTGCAGAATTATTAGGCAAATTAGTATTTTGACCACATCATCCTCTTTATGCATGTTGTCTTACTCCAAGCTGTATAGGCTCGAAAGCCTACTACCAATTAAGCATATTAGGTGATGTGCATCTCTGTAATGAGAAGGGGTGTGGTCTAATGACATCACCACCCTATATCAGGTGTGCATAATTATTAGGCAACTTCCTTTCCTTCGGCAAAATGGGTCAAAAGAAGGACTTGACAGGCTCAGAAAAGTCAAAAATAGTGAGATATCTTGCAGAGGGATGCAGCACTCTTAAAATTGCAAAGCTTCTGAAGCGTGATCATCGAACAATCAAGCGTTTCATTCAAAATAGTCAACAGGGTCGCAAGAAGCGTGTGGAAAAACCAAGGCGCAAAATAACTGCCCATGAACTGAGAAAAGTCAAGCGTGCAGCTGCCACGATGCCACTTGCCACCAGTTTGGCCATATTTCAGAGCTGCAACATCACTGGAGTGCCCAAAAGCACAAGGTGTGCAATACTCAGAGACATGGCCAAGGTAAGAAAGGCTGAAAGACGACCACCACTGAACAAGACACACAAGCTGAAACGTCAAGACTGGGCCAAGAAATATCTCAAGACTGATTTTCTAAGGTTTTATGGACTGATGAAATGAGAGTGAGTCTTGATGGGCCAGATGGATGGGCCCGTGGCTGGATTGGTAAAGGGCAGAGAGCTCCAGTCCGACTCAGACGCCAGCAAGGTGGAGGTGGAGTACTGGTTTGGGCTGGTATCATCAAAGATGAGCTTGTGGGGCCTTTTCGGGTTGAGGATGGAGTCAAGCTCAACTCCCAGTCCTACTGCCAGTTCCTGGTAGACACCTTCTTCAAGCAGTGGTACAGGAAGAAGTCTGCATCCTTCAAGAAAAACATGATTTTCATGCAGGACAATGCTCCATCACACGCGTCCAAGTACTCCACAGCGTGGCTGGCAAGAAAGGGTATAAAAGAAGGAAATCTAATGACATGGCCTCCTTGTTCACCTGATCTGAACCCCATTGAGAACCTGTGGTCCATCATCGAATGTGAGATTTACAAGGAGGGAAAACAGTACACCTCTCTGAACAGTGTCTGGGAGGCTGTGGTTGCTGCTGCACGCAATGTTGATGGTGAACAGATCAAAACACTGACAGAATCCATGGATGGCAGGCTTTTGAGTGTCCTTGCAAAAAAAGGTGGCTATATTGGTCACTGATTTGTTTTTGTTTTGTTTTTGAATGTCAGACATGTATATTTGTGAATGTTGAGATGTTATATTGGTTTCACTGGTAATAATAAATAATTGAAATGGGTATATATTTGTTTTTTGTTAAGTTGCCTAATAATTATGCACAGTAATAGTCACCTGCACACACAGATATCCCCCTAACATAGCTAAAACTAAAAACAAACTAAAAACTACTTCCAAAAATATTCAGCTTTGATATTAATGAGTTTTTTGGGTTCATTGAGAACATGGTTGTTGTTCAATAATAAAATTAATCCTCAAAAATACAACTTGCCTAATAATTCTGCACTCCCTGTAGTCTACTCTTAGAACAAAGGGCCAGATGTATCATCTGATTTTGCACTCGCAAACAGCGAAATCGGCCGTTTGCGAGTGCAAAATCGGGGTCTGCAATGCATCAACTGCATTCGCAGACCAAAAACCGAAAATCGCAAAAATTGCGATTTTCTGCGTTGCGACCTGGATTTTGCGAATCGCAATTTGCGATTTGCAAAATCCAGGTCGCAAAGCAATTCTGCAAAAAAAACGTAAATTGCGATTTTTCGCAGAATGGTATTTTGCAAGTGCAAAATATCATGACCTGCAACCAGGTGGTAACCTGGTGCAAAATTAAAAAATGCAGTAAAACTGCATTTTTAAATTTGAAATGTAAAGCACACATGCCCTTTTGGCATGTGTGTACTTTACATGTGAAAATAAAATAAATTGGGGTGCAGGAGAGGGGGCCTTAGGCCCCCAGCACCCTGGCCCTTTGCTTTTCCCAAATTGCGATTTCTGTTTCAGAAATCGCAATTTGCGAAATGCAAAAAATTTGCAGCTATGGTAGCTGCAAATGGGGCCAGTATCGCAACTTGCGATTCGGTAATTACATTTGCGATTTTTAAGAAATCGCAATTACCGAATTGCAAATGTGATACATGGCCCTTTGCGAGTCGGTAATTGCGATTTATTAAAAATCGCAATTACCGAATCGCAATGGGCCAGATTCATACATCTGGCCCAAAGTTCGCAACATACACACTGGCATTGAGGTAGGCAAGTGGTGATTCCCATCTGGCTAGATGACACACTGGCATTGAGGTAGGCAAGTGGTGATTCCCGTCTAGCTAGACGTGAAGCTTGGATTAAAGGCTTACTCAAAATCTGTTTTATTGTGTTCTCACAAGACAGCATATCAAACTTGCACAAGGTACAGATGTTGCAGAACAGGTTGAAATTTCAAGCAGAATACAAGCAAACATACAGAGGAGTCATGGCAGTAACAGCTACGTAACAAGCAATGGGCATGGGCAGCCACTGTCTAAGTCGAAGCATGGATATTATGATGGATTTCATGATACATGTCACGAGAAGGAGTAGGAAGATACCCAGCTGATATGACTCCTTCCAAATAGATGGGGAGTGAAGGGCCCATGAGTTCTATCCTGTGCCTTGATTGTAGGCGAGGAACCCCATAGACAGGTGGGGGACCCTACACGGCTATGCCTTGCTGGGGAACGTGCCCAACACACAAACATGGAACCAGAGGGTTACTAATGAGGGAGAACAGTGTATTCCATCCATGGAGAGTTTGTGATGCTGGTGGTCATGTTCCCCTGAGAACGCACTTTGGAGGAAGGAATACTTTCTCAATGGCTTAAGCAAATAACACATTCAGTTTAGGCTACACTGTGATGCACAGACTGAATATTGATATACCCTCCTTCATTTCTTTTCAAGAATCGGGCCGAGGTGGTGCTCACAGATAAGTAGCATAATGGGACTTATGTGGATTGGAGAAATGAAAGCAGGAGACAGGTAAGTAACGAATCCGGATAATTCACAGTAGAAGTTCACTCTGCTGCCTGTGAATAAACACACTTGTTCATAGTCTTCACACAGCACAGCGGTTTTTAGGCATAGATGCCTATTGGTCCCATGTCATGAGTGGCCCCTTCAGCTACCATGACATTTTAGTCACCTGCACAATGTTTTCTGGGGATGTTAGTTTTGACTTTTAACACACTAAGCAGTGTTTTAAGTGGGAAAGGTCCGGTTTCTACTGAGCCTTCATTTCTCTCACTAACAGCGCTGTCTCAAAAGTAAAAATGTGGGTGACAGGATTGGAGGCTGTACCTGACTAAAATCATTCTAGAAGGGGTCTGGGGAAGGAAAGGGTAAGACCAGTAGGAAGAATATGATGGCCAGTGGGTGGACCAGCCGGGGGCTAGGACGACCAGATCCACAAGGAACAGGACAACACAAAACAGGCCCAGGGCGACCCAATATTTGAGGTCTCCCTTTCAGGGCCAACAATGGCAAAGGGAACCCAGAACAAATAGACAATAAGTAACAGGACAAGGAAAAACAGGACTAGGGGTACCAGGGTGAGAAGGATGCAGAGGATGTGGAACATAGGGGTCTGAACCAAGTGGACAAGAGCCGAAGGAACAGAAGCACCAGGAGTAGAAGGAACAGAAGGCCCTGGACCATAAGGACAAGGAGGGATAGGGAGGCCTGAGAGCACTGAGCAAGACCAGAGGAATGAGGACGACTAGCACCAAGAGTAAAAGATATGAGAAAACAGACCAAAGTTGACCAGTAACAGGGGATCAATTGAAAGAAGGGCCAGAGACAGAAGAGCTAAGACCACAGAAATCAGATCAAGTAGGACGAAGGGGCTAGAAGCAAACTGACCAGTACCAGGAAGACCATGACCAGATACGATATGGGCTAGCAGGACCTGGGGGATATAAAAGACCAAGAAGTCTAAGCCCAGGGGGCTAGCATTAGATGGTCCATGATGGTCAGACTTAGGGGGATCCTAAACTAGGGTGACAAGGACTACATGAACTCGCAACATGAGAACTAGGGAGACCAGAGCCAGATGGATGAGGAAGACCAGACCCCAGAGGACCATTACTAGGAGGAGCATGGTAGAGGAGACCAGTGTCAGATTGACAGGAATGCAGGGAAACAAGCAAACCAGGAAGACTAATAGGACTAGGATGGGTCATAAATCTGGAGGATGAGAAGTGCTAGGTAAACCAATGCCAGTGAGAGAAGCACCAGAAGTCCAGATACATGAGGATCACACAAAAGGAATACACGGCTTACATGGTCTTTGAGAAGCAGGAGCAGCAGGGTTATAAATAGGCAAACCAAGGGAATAGATAAACCAGGGGCGCATGACCAGGAGGACTTATGGATGAAAATTAGGGGTATGGGGAAAGAAATGTCTAGGACCAAAAGTCTGTTAAAAGGAGACCCAGGTTACAATGGACTAGGCCCAGCAGTATGTGGGAAGGATAACTGTACACATCAGCAAGCACATGGTCAGTAAGTTCTAAGGCTAGCATACAGAACCATAAGGGCAAGAAGCTTGAGGACTAGGGCCAGGAGGATCAGGACATGACTGAAAAGGACTACGAAGATCAGGATCTGAAGGGCAATGGCTAATAATACAGAGAAACCAGGATAAGCAGAACAGAGTCTGGGACTAGGAAGGCCAAGGGGACCCGTTCCAAGTGCATCCAGCAAACCAGAGCATGGAGGACTGGGTGAACTAAAACAATTATGCCCAGGAGGAAGAGAAACAGGATTCAGAGGGCCATGAAGATCAAGACCTGGGGGACCAGGGCTCAGATTACCAATATGGGCAGAGCAAGGGGACTGGACAGCAGTGGCCAGGAGAACTAGGAACAAGCTGACCTGGCTGAGGAGGACCAGAACAAGGAGAACCTGGATCAAGGGGTCCTGGATCAATGGCTGCAGTACCAGTAGGGGTAAAAGGCCAAGGAAAAGATCCAGGAGGACCAGGTCAACCAAAGCCAGGAGGACAAAGACTAATATGGCAAGGCCACAAGAGGCCAGATGGATAAGGACCTGTGGTACCAGGGCTAGGAGGGTCACAGTAAGAAGAACCAGGACAGGGTAAACAGGGCCAAAAGGACCTGAAAGGAACAGAGCCTGAAGAGTCAAGACTGGAGGAAATAAGAATGACCAGGATGGCCAAAAGGCAAGGTTTATGATAACACATACAATGGGACAAGAAGGACCACGACAAACAAGACCAAGGAGACCACAGCTAGAATGGTTGGTGAACCATGTGCATCATAACTAACAACTATAAAAAAGATAAGAATATCATAACCATGGCCAGGACTGCCAGGGAGGTGAGACCAGAGCACTAGGGCCACAAAGAAAACGGATAAGAGGACATTGAAACAAAGGACTAGTGGGGGGGGGGGACATGAATAGCAGGGCAAAGAGGATCAAAACCTTGAGTACTATGACAAGGAGGATCAGGGTGAAGAGAACAAGGAGGATCAGGGCCATGGAGATCAGGACCGGGATGACCACACGCTGGAGGTCTATGTCACAGGGCTAGGAACAAGATGGCCAGGAAAATGAGGACTGGCAGGGACCAGGACAACCAGAGCAAGGAGGACCATGATCAGCTGGTATGGACACATAAGGACACAGAGCGGGAGGATCAAATGCTAAAAGACTAGGAAGATGAGGAACATGAGGATTATGGCCAGGGGACCAAATTAAGCAAGGAAGATGTAGGGGCCGGTACCAAGGATAGTAGAAGGACCAGAGTCAGAATGACCAGAGCAAGAGGGATTAGAAGGATCAGCAGAAGGAGAACCAGGGGAACCTGGAACAGTCAGAGGAGTGCCAGGTGAACCATCTTTATAGGGCCAGGGCAAAGAATACCATGTGGAGCAGAAAAAACATGACCTAGTGGTAGCAGGACAAGGGTGAGGAAACTCAGGAGGACAAGAGCAGCCAGAGCCAGGAAGATCAGGACCAAAATGACGAGGCTCTGTAGGCCCAGACAAAGAGAACTAGGACCAAGAGGGCCTAGATCATTAGGTGCAGAACCAGTAGGGCCATGAAGACAAGGCACAGGGCCAGGAAGACCAAGATGATCCAAACCAGGAAGACAATGGCTAAGAGGCCAAGGCCTAAGAGGACCAGGACACAAGAGGTCAAGTTGACTGAGAGGAACAGCAGGACTAGGAACTGATGTACATGGGATCAGATGAGCAGCGTGAGAGGAATCAGAATGACCAGGTCAAATGTGCAAGGGTCAAGAGGATTAGAAAATAACAGCAAGACCTAAGAGAAGGGGGCCTGAAAGGACCGGGATGGCAACTAGGAACAGAACCAAGATGATTAGGCATACAAAGAGCCAAACAGGTAGGACCACAAACAAAAGGATCACGTCTAGTGGGCACAAAACTAGGAGGAGAACACAGACTATGAGGACCAGGAATAGAAAGATCATAGCTAGGCAAACTAGACTGAGAGTGAGGAAGACTTGGAGAATAGGACCTAAAAAAACAGGAGGAGATGGCCAGGCAACCAGAGCCAGGCAACCAGAGCCAGCAAGACAAGAGCTAAAAGGACCATGGCAAGGAGGACCAATGAGATGGCAATCAAGGGGAAAAGGAAGCTCAAGTGACAGAAGCTCAGGTGTATCAGGACCTGTTACCAGGACAAACAGGACAAGGATGAGGAGGAACAGGAGGACTAGGACAAGGAAGTCCAGAATGACAGGATCTATGATGACCACGCCAGGTGGCTATGAACAGGACTACCTGAGCAAGGAGTATCAGGACAAAGTAAAAAAGTTAGTCCAGGTTGACAATGAGCAAGATGACCAGGGCCAAGGGCATCATGACATGTTGGAGGAGGACCTGAAAAACTACTATGGTCAGGAGCATGTGGACTAGGGACCAGATAGGGGAGGATAAGGTGGACTAACAGGATCAGAATAGGCAGGACCAGCGGTAGGAAGACTGGAGAGGACAGAACCAAAGGGACCAGGACCTGAAGTTCCAAGTAGAGCAGGAGGACTAGGAACTGAAGTATTAGCACCAGGCTGGCGAGGATCAAGGGAACCAGGACACCCACATCCACAAGAACCAATGGGACCAGAACAGGACCAAAATGACCAGTCCCAGCCCAAGAGTACCTAATAAGGAGGACCAGGACCAGTGGACACAGTACCAGGTGGACCACAAGGACCACCAAGGTAAGGAGAATCAGGATGAATCAAACCAGGAAGACTAGGAGTAACAGCCCTAGGAGAACCGGGGCAACAGGGCTAGGTGGATAGTTACTCAGCAGACCAGCAGGATTAGGCTGAGGTCCAGAAGTTACCAGGAAGCACTAATACAAGGATGAGTCAGGAGCAGAGCCCAGAAGACCAGGGTGAGGAAGGACTACAACCACAAGCACAAGATTCAGGAAACCATTACCAGGGTGACCAGAACTAGTTAGACTAGGGTCAAGATGAGGACCAGGTGAACTACAACAGCCCAGGAAAGGAGAAGTCCCAATGCCTAAATGTACAGATGGACTTAGAAGAGAAGGAAGAAGACTGGGAGCAGGTGGGCTCTATGTGGGTCTAAGCCACATGTATTAGGATATCCCTTTTGTGAATGATTCTTATTCATGCTTCTTATGCTGCCAACCCAGTGAAACTCCCCAACCTCTTCAGCCCACATACAGAACTGGTAAGTGTTTGCTGAAAAATCAAAGCATGAAAAGTAAGTAAAAAGTCAGGACAGTTACACTCTGATCTTTGAGTGATGCAAGACGCTATATGATACTAGCACAGTAGTCTGAGGGTAGATCTGAGAACATAGGGACTGAAACTTGGCAGAGGAGTTTAAATGTGAATGGATTAAAATGCCCGTGGTATGTAAAGGATGGCAGAAGGAGATTGAGAAACTCAGATGGCTGAAGTCAGGTAAAATTGTTAATGGCTAACAAAGGGGTCTAAGGATTATGGCAATCAGAAAAGGGGGGGTTTGGGATCATACGAAGGCTCTGATTAGCAGAAAAGGGGTGATGGAGGCTCTAGATAGATCATCTTAGATGGTGCAAAGTGGGAATCTGTGTCCTCCCCACTATGTATTAGTAATGTGATGGACAGTAGATACAGCTTCCCTACATAGTGAGCATGTATTGGCTGTACTGCTTTGGAAGGAGGGTGGTGACCCCGAACTGAAGTGAGGGAGAAAGCAGAGAAGGCTAACCAAAGAACATATGTGTTGTCCTTTTTAGCAAAGGGCTGCCAAATAGTTCTTTCTGAGTGATGACAAATGGCAGCTGGTAGGAGGAAGGGGTAGAATACAGATTTCTCTTGTAAAAGGTGTCAAAGATTTTAAGCATGGCTGTCCTTTTGTCTGAGCCTGATGACTGCTCAGGAAGGATGATGACAGCTAGATGCTGAGATCTCATACTTCAATGTTTTCTTGTGTTGGATTCACAAACCTTCCAAACTCCGAATTCCACAAACTCCATGCATACGGAAAACCAGATCCGGCTGTTGAGCCTTCTTCTACATTGCTCCTAAAGCAAGGAACGACCTGTCGCTACACATAAGAGCCTCCTCCTCACTTCTTGAATTACGCAGGAAATTGAAGACATGGCTTTTCGAGTAGTACCACTAGGCCCGAGGTGTACCTAGACTCACACCTGCTCAGCACCAAGATACCCTCCCTGATGGTAGTGCACTCTACAAATGTGCATAACATAACGCAGCATAACATACTTCTGCTTGGAGCCAGCAATAACACTACTGTTGCGAGAGGTATCACCTAGCGCAAAAACCTGTGTCTGAGTTACAGCCCAAAAATAATAATTGAAAGAGAATCATCCCAAATCAGTTCTGAAACCTTAATTCTTGATCCATATCACCTATCCAGAAAAGGAGTATTAAAGTGGAACTTTGAAATGATTGAACTGTAGGTAACAATAATGTTGGTAACAGAATGTCTTAATTTATTTTGTGTCTTATTTCTTGCAATATGTGTAATGCAGTTAAAGAATAAAAATGTATGTGAATTTCTTTTCTTCTGATTTACTGGGGAAATTAATTCATATTCCAATGACATTCAGTACAATTAATTATAGCCTCAATCTTTTGCGTGTCAATTCTTGACAGAATATTTTCTCTGATGGCATGACAGAGTAGTGGCTGTTGAAGGAACAACTTTATATTGTCACTCTGTTTAGAGTAAAACCTTTCTGTCAGGCACAAGATAAAAAAAACACAATGACCACATCACCCTAGAGCAATATTCCTAGCATGTGAGACTCTTAGATTTTTTGCATTCCAAATACAAACTCTTGCTTTGAGAGTTATTTTTTAAAACAAAATATGTTTGAAAAGTTTGCAGTCTGATGGTACTATCTTTCGAACGTGTCGTGCATAGACAAGAACTGCCATGACAGCAGTTGCTGTCAATGTAAGATATTGTCCATAGGACCAGAAAACAACTCTAAATGTGTCTAGCTGAGATCCCTCAGAATGGTAGAGGTAATGCCCTATGCCATCCTGGCAGAGTTGACTCAGTCCTGAAAACTCTACACCAGGCTCCTTGTTTTCCTTCATGAGATTGGAATGAAGTCTCTCAATTATACTGTGTTGGTCACTTAATAAGGGGCCCTACTGGGATACAACATTTCCAGTTGATTCATAAATGTATATGCAGAATTTGCGACCACTTTTTACGAATGTAATAATAATACTTCAGTTATGTCCTTTCATAAGGAGAAGGATGCTAATTATGTTCACTGTTTAGTTTAGACAGCAGCCGGATAAATACTGAAGTTCCTCAGCTATCTGCATGGCTACTGGTCACGTTGTGCGCATGGACTGCTATTTAGCCAGCCATTAGGTAACTAAGGAAGTTTCTTTTCACGTTATTTGTTATTTGCAAGGCCACTGGTGTTACAGTACATAAATTCTATTATTTAGCCTGCTGCTGGTTAAATATTGAAATTTATTTCCTACTTGCCAGGCGACTGGGCAAATTATAAAAAATACCGTTCTTTAACTGGCAGCCAGATAAGTAATTAAGTGTATTTGCTATTTGCATGGCTGCTGCATTAACAGTTCAGAATTAGTACTATGTAGCCAATGGCGAGTCAAGAGTTATGTTGTCTGCTAATTGCACAGCTGCTGGCCAAACAGTGCATAATCTTTAATGTTTAGTGAGAGACTGGGTGAAGTTTTTCTGCTATTCGCACACCCGCCAGCCATACAGTACAGAATCTCAACTATTTAGCCAGCCGTCAGGCTTATAGTGTTGTATTTCTGCTATTTGCAAGGCCGTTGGCAACACAGTGCAGCATCTCTATTACTTGGGGAGCAGCTGGGTAAATAGTGAAGTTTTTCTGCTATTGACACTGCTGCCAGCGAAACAGTGCAGAATGTCTACTATTTAGCCAGTGGCTGGTTAAGAGGTGACGTTTTTGGGCTATTTGCATGGCCGCCAGCGAAACAGTACAGAATGTCTACTTTTTAGCCAGGGAACAGGGTAAACAGTGAAGGTTTCTGCTATTTGCATGACCACCGCCAAACAGTGCAGAATCTCTACCGCTTAGCCAGTGGCTGGATAAATAGTGAGGTTTTTCTACTATTTGCACAGCCGCTGTCCAAACAGAGCAGAATCTCTACGATTTAGCTATTGGCTGGGTAGGTAAGTTTTTCTGCTATTTGGATAGCCATCAGTCAAACAGTGCAGAATCTCTACAATTTAGCAAGTGGACAGGTAAATAAGAACTTTTTTCTGCTGCTTGCACAGCGGCTGGCTAAACAGTGCAGAAACTCTACTATTCGGGCAGAGGCTGGGTAAATAGCTACTACCTATTCAGAAATATGCATTACACTTGTAGAATTTTTTAAACACTCAAAGGTGAGGCCTCATCTATCATGTCAATTGAGGAAAGGGGTATGATGTGGCTCCAGAGAGTGAAGTGCTTCAATTCTCACAAAATGGAAGTTCACAGTAAATACTCACGAACTGCACTATACAGGCCAGTTGAGCAGGTCATTACCTGCGTTAATGAATGCAATGAAGATTCCACCAGATTTTGCTGACACAAATGGCTTTGACTGCTTTTGTTGGCAATTGGCTTCACAACTGATGCTACAACTGTGTTTACTCTTAAGGTTTGAAGTAATTAATTTAAAATGGTAGTTTGACAAGCCGCAATGTACAGCAAACAGTATTTTGCCAATATATGTCAACATAAAGAATGACTAATAGTTTATTAATATATTCCTTTGGCCATGAACCATAAACACAGCCAAAACAATTTTGAAAGCAAGAAAGACTATTATGTAAAGTATTCTTCAGCAAAATGTAGTTAACTTCACAGTGAGGTAAAAATCAACAATGTAGCACAACCTCTAAACAGTAACTTGCCATTTCAGATAAATAAATGTAGGTTTTAGGTTTATTTTATGTAGTAGCTTATGCTGAGTTTTCCATCTGTCTAAACCATCTTCCATTCTTTCAAAGTAATATAACTAAGCCACATTGAAATAGTGACCTGTCCATGACCACGCTTTTGTCAAGCATGAAAGTCAAGATAAGCACTTGTGTCTCCTTGCCCACAGATTACAGCTCAAGTACTGCACCATATTTCCACCCCAATGTGCAAAATGTCAAATTAAAGAGCAATGTTGAACACACATGAATAGGCAGCTAATATCTGCAATTAGAAATTTGCACACATATTTTATTAAATTCCTAAAGTAAGTTGACAGACCAATGGCATCAAATCCTAGCTTGCCAATTTGCTCGGCTTGATGGACTATTAGTCCATGCTAATGGTAACATAATTAAAAGATATACCTTCTGCACAACCCGGAGAGAGAATATCCAAACCAAAGAAACTGCCAGATAAATATAGTATTCCAGTTCAGAGCAAATGTCCAGCCGGCAGGAGTAAATTCTGTATCAAATTTGTTTGATATATTTCCCACTGATTGCAAAAATATACCTAAGGAAGAGAGAAAAATAGGCACAATGAACGTCAACCAATAAAGTTCCAAAACAGATTGTATTATCTGCTAATTTAACAATACAATGTACATGAATGGCATTAAACCTTACAATGCAAGTCTAGATAACCAAATACTACCAGAAAATAAACAGATTTAGGTAAATTACATTGTGTGTAACATAAGGCCAGATTTAGACCCTAGCGGACAGAGTACCAACCGTCAATATGGCAAAGGACTTGAAGTTCACCACCCCGATGGACTGCAGTCTGTCCTATTTAGAGATGACCACTGCCACTATTATTGGTCCCTTCAACACACTAAAAGTTAGGTGGATGGCCACTGCCGGTTTTGATGGCCTCCCCACAAACGTAAGTTTTTTCCCGGGGTGAGAATTTATAAGAACAAAAACTCAAGGAACTCTACACCCTGACAACTTTCTTCCATGGTGTGGGGAACTATTGTTTCCTGTGCCTCATTGCCACGTATCCCGTGGTCACAACTGACAAGACCCACCACACCATCCACTTGAAAAAGAGTGAGATTTGTGATGGCTTTACTCTGACAGCCTCTCTGTCGTGCCATCAAATGTAGCTTTCTGTCGACAGAGCCTCCATCTGCAGGGAGGGCAGATCATCAGTGTGGTAGACTGGGTAAGCTGTCATGTTAACTATGAAGTACCTTCCGTCAAACTCTAAATCACCCATGCAACACTTTGTAATATTGGTGTGCTCCTTAATATGAGTCTATCGAGCATTGCAAAGAAGCAAAACATTTCTTAAAAACTGCAATTCTTTTATTTTTCTACACTAGTTGGCCGCAAAAGCATGCATTATAAAGCTTTACAATTCTATGGCCCAATGATCCATTGGTGATAACATTCAAATTGCTTACATTCTTAAAGGTAAGGACATCAAATTGTTCTAGTCCTCTCAAGTTTCAATGGCTGAGAGTACATAGGGAAAAACAAATCCATGAAGCGCATTTCTACTGCAGACAACTAACCCCCACGAGCTGCTGTTTTAAACTTTTTATGGCTACACATGAACTTATTCCAAGGTAGTTTATTTTTATTTCTTTTTGGGTCAAGTATCAACATGTTGTATTTTGGCCACTTTAGAGCATCAGTTCCACAATGTTACAGAATCTGGAGTTTTAACTATTGGTTGGTTAAATGAGGACACTGCCCATTGGTTTTGAATGGAAAAGAATGAACCGTGAAAGGCTTCTGACTTATTGTGGCTCAGTCTCTCACTTGAGAACAGGTGTTTTTGGTCTGGTCAACCTACAACACAAAATTAATCTTAAAATCTGACAACAAGAAGTTGGTGCAGTAAACAAGAAGGCCTGGCAGACTTTCCAAATGACGTTCAAGCGAGTTACAGAGGTGGGCAGCCTGTATCTTTATAGATTTGCCTCTGGGCTTTCTGCCTGTTTTTGGTGCCTCAAACTGTCCTGTCACTGAAGGACCCAATCTTTTGGATGAAAAAGTATTTGGGTGCCCACCTTGTGTAACTATTTCACTATTGCATGTCTTTACCAGGGAGCAAGCGGAATTAATTTGGCCATATACTGTTCGATAATTTTTTCTCAATGGCAAGCAAAACCTTGATAGCTTATTTTCATTCCTCTAAAATTCCTACATTCCTATTTTCAAGCCACTCAACTCCGATACCTTGTTGAGTGGTCGCAGGGGAGTCGGAAAAGCTGAGGCTCTTTATTGATAGGGTGATTGCTGGGATACACTTGTGGAAGGTGCACTCTCTTCCTAGGCCCCAACGGCCCTAGGGACCATACAGTTCTCCTGTTACAAAGTTGTTACTTCAGGTGTGGGATGAGGTGGCAGCCCTCACTACCTTCCGCCCTCCATTGACACAAATTCTATATAATCCGGACTTCACCCCTGGTTAGGACCAGTCAGAATTTCACTGCTGGCGGGAGAGGGGTGTCACTACATCGATCATCTTTTTGGGGTGGAGGGGATCCTTCTCTTTGGAGCATTGCAAGAGAGCTTCGACTTGTCAGAACCCGAGCGCCATAGTTATCTCCAAGTTAGACGCTGGGTGACAATGTCCGTTGAGCCCCAGTTTTCATCAACAGGTAACATTCTCTGATAAATGGCTGCTCACAAAGCATACGGACAAGGGCATGATATCAGATCTCTATTGCACATTATTGACCGCACTCTCTCTCACGAACCCATCAGGGCAAGTTCGTTGGGAAAGGGAAATAGGTAGGGTACTCTACCCTAAAGAGTGGAGGGAGAACTGTTATAAAGCTAGAACCACGACTTGCAACATCATGATCACTGAAACTGTAGTCAAATTGACTACCTATTAGTTTCACACACTTCATAGACTTCACAGGTGCTACCCCACATGTTCAGCTGTCTGCTGGAGACAGTGCGGCCAGAAAGGTACACTACTCCATATTCTTTGGACTGCCCCAAAGTGAGGCCATTCTGGGAACAGGTACTGCAAGACATTGACATACATATGGAGATACAATGACCACGTTTCATGGTATACACGATACTGGGATTGTCCAATCCTATTAGTTTCCCACTCAAATCGCACAGGGATCGATGCACTGAGCTAGCTCTAGGAGCAGCACACCAGGTAATCTTGACACACTGGGCCTCGGCAACGATTCACACTCATTTAGCCTGGATCCATAGCCTCTGGCACGTCTTAGGCATAGAAAAGCCTTCTCTGGTTCATACACAACAGGAGACACATATTGGGAACTGTGGAAACCATTCATTATATTATTGTCCCAGGAGTTCGGGAACTTACGTGCCCTAGATACCTGAGGTTGCTGAGACTAGTCGAAACAATCCCAACCAACGGATCCAATCACAGAGACGTTTAGTGAACACAGACATTCTTTCCCATCTCAATCACGGGCTTAGGTGTCCCAGGGGAGTGGGTGTGTGTGTGGGGGCGGGATGGGGGAGGAAGGGGAGGTTTTTTTGTATGTTCTCAAAATTTGTTGAAAATGCTTGATTTATGCTTCTGATAGATGTCTGATGTGATGGTGTACTCTCTTTAATAAAAAGATTTAAAGCTAACATTCCTACATTCCTCTTTATCAGCATCACAAGTTGAATTTTCGTGCCAATGATGACAGCATTACTTGGAGTGGATAGGTGTGTATAAAACATAATGCTCATGGACGTAAGTATTTGAGAAGGGTGTGCGAAGTGCCATATAGGTTTGTAATGATTAAGGGCATGAGATTACTCTTCATCTGGCCAAGCATGAGGCTATCTGCAGAGGCAGATGGCCACCAACCAGTAGTAGATCTGTTTGAAACACTTGGGAATCTGTCTGCACACTGGCTTTCCAGTCAGTGAGGAAGTTAAAATCACCTGAGCCTTGGAATTGTCTAAATGGTGAAGAGAATATGCAGATGGAATATGCAAGTAAGAGGCCCAACTTCCCCTCTGTTCCCTGCACACACCACTGAGTTCCCTTTTTCCAGGCAGCTCCTGCGCCCCTCTTTTCAGACCACATCAAGATACCCTCTCTCGCAGCAGTTCAATGGTAAGCATACGGGCACAACAGCAATTGTGAGTCAATCTCTCTTTATTAGCATGAATTTGGAATTGTAAATAATACAAAATAATACAATAATCAATATGCAATCATTAAAAGATGTTTAAAAACATAAAGCAGCACTCTTATTCCTTTAAAATCACCAGTTTCCATATTTCACACTACATATTCAGTCCCATATAAATGCTGTAAACTACAAAGAGACAAATTTATCATTTGTTAGGTGACAAACTATGGGACAATCATCCTATACTTAGGACAATGATGCTTCATCATACCAAAAGAGCAAAAACACTGACGATTATACAAAGAAACACCAACATAATTAGTTGCATCATACCAAAAGAGCAAAAACACTGATGATTATACAAAGAAACACCAACATAATTAGTTGCATCATACCAAAAGAGCAAAAACACTGATGATTATACAAAGAAACACCAACATAATTAGTTGTTAGCTTGAGCCTGGGCTGTCAAGCATCTTCATATAACTGACAAGGCAGACATAATTTACTTGGCCACTTCCATACAGACTGCTAGATTATCCGTTCTAAAACAAAGCGCAAGTGCTTTAGTCAAGTTACAATCGAGAACTGCTTAAAAAGTGGCACAAGAGGGGCCTGATTTAGATCTTGGCGTAGGGGAATATTCTGTCATAAATGTGATGCATATCCCGTCCGCCACATTACGATCCCATCGCTCTCTACTTGGATCGTAATACAGCAGATGGGACATCGATCAAGTTTGTTACGGTGTAACCTCTCTGCCGAGATCTAAATCAGGACCTAAGTACTTTTGTACAAAACAGAAAGAAGCGTGTTAGTGTCTCCCACCAGGGCGTACTGAGAACTTAAAACAGCTGTGGCAAAAATGATAAATTCAGTCCCCATTTACAAAATGAGCAACTATTTCAAGTTGCCGCCGGGAGCACGAAACGTGCAACACCACTCCTGGAGGCTGAAACCGCTCTCCAATTCTCAAAACCGGCCTCCTGCGGCTCCAGCCTCCTGCGGGATTGCCCACATGTCAGGCTGATTAATTCAGCCCTGTCTCCCACCCTCCAAACTTACAATCACAGCAATTGGTCCCAAAACAGCTAATCGCAAACTTGGCAGGACACACTCTGGTACGCAGAGTACGTAAGCAGAATTTTAAATACAAAGTGGGATGTGCATCAGGGCAATTTTGTTAAGATATTTTTCATCCTTCAATCTTTAGCCCACCATTCTGCTTGAACAACCTTGATGTAGACCAATAGAGCGTAAGCTCACTTCACAGAGCCCTATAAATATCTAGCACCACATTATGGTCTCTATTTCCCATGGCCTGATTATTCAGAAGATTTTCCTCTACGGACTCCATCAGCATGTTGCTGAGTAGGTATCCACATTTTACAGCTCTCCCGCAGCTACCTAGAATGATGGTTACAACATAACACAGAGGACTTTTAACCCCTGTCACTATTACACACTTAAAGCACAGAGGGTTGCGATCACTCTTAGGACACTGAAGTTCTTGCATGTCCATCACCAGTTCCCACTGGTTGTTTTGCAATAGGATACAGTCAATGATGCTACTTCTCATATTGCTTTGGAATATAGGAGCTGCAGGGTTATCCGAAGTGGTTTGGACACTTAGGAACCTTAGATTTAAACTGGAGGGGAAGCTAGCGAAGGATCTCCCTTTACTATGTCTGCTGAATGGAATACAGCAGGCAATATCAGGCAAAAGGAATACCCCAGATCTCCTCCTCTTCACTCGCTGCTCGTCCCATATACATTTGGGTGGGTGAATATTAAAATCTCAACAGACTATCAGATAAAGCAGGTCGCCAGAGTTCAACTTGACCTTTATTCCATGGATGACTTCTCATAGTACTGCCAATTGATCCTCAGATTTACCCTATTGGTCAGGCTTAAAATAGATGTTGATAACATCTATGATGGCATGTTGGGCCTTGTGAGCCTTCGTAAGTCTTGCATGTAACATACATAATGAAGTTGTGCATGAAGAAACCTTTGATACCATATCAACCAGTTTTGTTGAGATACAGGTAGAGAAGCTCCACCACCAATCTCTCTCTACTGGACCTAATTGCTTTAGTGGCAAAACGCATATAGTCTGGGGGCACCGACGCAGTGATAGTACCATCCACAGCCCAAGTCTCTTGAAAATAGCGAATCTCCTTGGAACTAACAAATGCTACCCAGTCATAATCCTAACATTTTGATTGTAGGCTGGCTATATTCCCAGACATAATAGTAATCCTGCTAGTTTTATGCTGCAGAGTACCTCCAGGTCGACTTGTACAAATTTGACAGGAAACTGGGTGTTCTTTTAGCTAAATTGTCAAGGCTGAGATGGAATAAGCTTTGTAACCTGCTGTATTAGAGCTGTTCAGGCAGCCAGTGCCAATTAATGCCACCATCTACTGCAGCTTTAAGGCTCCTCTCCCAATTGATAACAACAGCTCTATTGCTGTTTTCTCCCCTGGTAACTGTCATTTTATGGTTTTCTTAGGACAACCGGAGTCAGTTTGTACAGTCCCTCTGGTTTTCAGGGGTGGGGGAGCTTGCATATCTTGTTGCTCCAGGTTTCCCTGGCCCAACTCTGTGTGGCATTCTTGCCACAATGCTATGCTCCAATGCCATCTATGGGGGACCATTTCTAAACCCCTCATGTGCAGATGGTTCATGTTATCAATGATCAGCTTTGAAATAACTGATGTATTAAACTCCACATCACAATATACCTCACTCTTACCAGCCTGGGACCTGGGGCTAGTGTGCACACAGGGATTAACTAATTTAATATTTTGTGAGGTTATCAGACTAAGGGCCTCATTTATAAGGCCGGTGGAGCAGGGTGGCGCAGCAAGTGCCTTGCTGCTCTGGCCTGCGCTACCGTAAAAGAGCAGGAATGTGCTGTTTCTACAAGATACAGCGCATTTCTGTCCTCTCCAGCTGCGCTGGCACACAAATTCCTGCCTACCGCCAACGCAGGCGCCTCTGAGATTGTGTAGGAATCTGACGCATTCCCAGAGTTGTATATCTGGAAATATGTCAGATTCCTTCGGGTTCCATGGGTGTTGCGTGGGAACTGGCCAAGCAACACCCATGGAATGCCCCTTTCACGCAAGGGGTAAATATTTACAAGGCCATGAAAAGCGACGCAAGGTGGCTTTCCGTGGTCTGGTAAATATGGGTTGGCACACTGCGCCACTAGAGCATAAAAAAAATTATGCTCCGGTGGCGCAGTGTGCCGCTAGGCCTTGTAAATGAGGCCCTAAGTGCCCCAAAACACTTCTAGTAGGCACGCTCAATTTAATGGTGCTGGACATACTGGATCAAGGAATACATTATTACAAATAAATGTTGTCAGTGCCTGAGGAGTCAATGAGTAATTCTTAGCTATCCCTAGACGTTGAGTTCCTGCTACTGTTCTAGCTGGATCAGGCAGGAAAGCCCTCGCAAATGGGTTTAATGGTGCAGACCTCCTACCATTTTGCCCACTTTACTCTCTACCACAATTTTCCAGAGTCGCTATCTTCGATTACACTTGATGGCGTCCCTGGCTGGGTGGCAGTGTCTTCTGGAACATTTCCTGCATCTGAGGTTAAAAACCCTTGTTCTTCTTTCCTTTTTTGTGTGCGCTTCCAAGCCAATCTAGCTTTCTTAATTCTCTTAACTTTCTTCTTCCTTTTGCTCCCTTTACTTCATCCAGGCCTGCAGTAGACATTGCTCATTGCTTTGTTCATCTAATAAAAATCTTTTGAAGGTGCTAAAGACTCTTCTCTATCACTATCTTTTTTCTTTATGTCAATAAACCAGACTTGCATAAACACTGCTTTGTTCTTATCTTGTGCAGCTAATAAAAAAATAGAAAGATGCTAAAGAGTCTTATCTCCAGTTACTTTTTTTTCTTGGTGTCTGAAACTCAGGCCTGCAATTTTTTCTTGGTGTCTGAAACCCAGGCATGCAGTACACATTGCTTTGCTCTTGTTCAACTAATAAAAGACTTTGAAAGATGCTGAAGATTTGTCTCTATAGCAATCTTTGTCTCTTGATGTCAACAAGCCAGGCGTGCAGTAAACACTGCTTTGTTCTTATATTGTGCGGCAAATACAAATGTGGAAAGGTGCTGAAGATTCTTCTCTTCAGCTACTCTTTCTTGGCATTAATAAAGCAGGCCTGCAGGACACATTCCTTTCTTTTTGTTCAAGTAATAAAAAACTTCGTAGGATGCTGAAGATACTTCTCTGCGTTTTCCTTTTTTTGGTGTCAGTCACGAAACAGATACCTGCATTTGGGATTTCACCAGCAACAGTCACTAAATATATATTCATTGCAACTGCATACAAACCATTTCAGTGAGAGACTTGACACTGCCTGGTGTCCACTAATCTCCTGTAATCTGGGGTACAGCCTGAGAGGGCAACTCTGATGCAGTTATTATAAATGTTCATCAGCCAGACGTGTTTGAAACTTAGATTTTACAAAGTTCATATCAGAGGACACTGATTCACATAGATAAGTAGAGCCAAATGGAAAAATGTTTCATTGCACATGTGTGGATGTTCTTATACTTTTCAGCATCCACAAGACTCTAGAAATTAATGTCAAATTGCCTTGCTTTCAATTCAATCTCATTATGAAGTGTGACAATCTCCATTTCCATTGTGGCATGTTGATTGGTCCCTGGTCCTCCTTGTTATTTTAAAGATCTTTCTTGCCCTCATCCATTGTGCAACCACCTGTGATGCCTTCCAATCCACTCTAGCTTGGGTGCTTTGGCCCCTGCCTCATTACTCATGGTCACAAGACTAGGAGGGCAACTCAATAGGGGACTCCTTTGGGAACCTCCTGGAGATGATAGCATATTCGTGACACAGGCTACAGCTGCAAGGGCATGGTTCTGGTATTAGAGGTCTCGTCTCACCCTACCACCGACACCAAAGTATTCCTGCTCTGCAGCCACTTGGGCAGTTCCCATCGGTCACTGGCCTGCTGTTAGATTGTAACAGGTCATGATTAGAACAGTACTGGCACCATAACGAAAACTGAACAGGCTGAGACACAGCTGAAAGTCAGTACAAGTTCACAATCCCAGCAGCAGCGCTAATAAAGATCGGGAGAATCCTAGTTAGACCAGGACGAGTCGGGTGCTGCAACGGGGGTCAGTCTGGCTGCCAGCCTTAGAAGAACTGATATCTGATCGCAGCATGAGCACCCCAGCCACTGATTAAAATTGCCCACAGGTGGTTCCACTCACACTGCACAGGATATGAAGCTGTCCAAGTTTCAGCTCCGATCTCCACATTTTTTGCTCTGTATGGCCCTCAGTTACTGCCAACATGGAGGCAGCCAGGAGGAGATAGAGAGGGAAGTGCATTGAATGTGCCTTTATGACACTATGGGACAGTATAAAAGACTTTGACTTTGACTAGAGGATTATGAGCACTTTAGGCACTAGTGAGATCCTTTTGAAGAGTTAAAGCATAACACACTACTTAATGCACTTCTTCCAGGTTACTCATTACCAGCAGCGGGTGACACCGAGCAGCAGTCCATACTAGTCAGGCTGCTGTGCACTAGCCGCAGACTGAGTGGGCCGGGCTACCCCCCATCGAGTGCAAGCCACACCCAGATTAACGCATTGCCAAGGGGGTTGCTGTGCCTAATGCACTCACCCTCAACATGGCTCCTTTCTTTTACTTGCTTCCCCTATTCCACTCTTCCTGTATCCTGTTGCCTGGCCACAAGTGGGCACCAATGCAGCTCCAGACACCACAAGTTCTTCTCCTGCTCTCTATCTTGTAGCCTGCAGCCAGCAAACTCTCAAAAGCAGGCAGGACGGTACATAGTCGAGCAGGCATGCAGGTGAATGGGTGAGTGGGTGCACTCCTGTGGCTGCCAGTGGGGAGGGGGCATACTCATGGTGACTCCTGGGGCCACACAAGCAACCGGACAACTGCCAGGCAACTCTTCTTACTGCGATGAGCACCAAGTCCTGAGCTCCCACAAATTCCAACAAACTCCTTGCAAGCTCCTGCTCGCCCACTGCGTTGTGTCAACCCCAGTGCATCACGTCCTCGATTGTGAGTCAGATCTTTTGTTGTTAAGATTGTGAATTAAGTAAATTTGTAACAACTGCTGTGTCAGAACCTTTTCTAAACAAGTAATTGTTTATAAAACCATACACTCTTTATGAGGCTTCTCTACTGT
This sequence comes from Pleurodeles waltl, assembly GCF_031143425.1. Lineage (NCBI taxonomy): Eukaryota > Metazoa > Chordata > Amphibia > Caudata > Salamandridae > Pleurodeles > Pleurodeles waltl. The sequence goes on from NC_090444.1 coordinate 442,310,053, forward strand.
ATTTTCACATTTACTGCATTGTTTGTGAATGATTCAGCTGTAGAGAAGGCTGTGAAACAAAATCTATCCATTTTCTTTTCTTATTAGATCACAGTGCTTATTAGTTTCCTCTTGCTACCATATTTCTTTATTTGATGGGAGTGCCTAGATCCTCCATGCTAAGAAGCATTCTCTGAACATTAAAAAATGTCAGTACGATGGGCTAAATCCAGGAGCATCTTTACTTCTATCACCTTTCATGGACTCTCAGGGACGGATATAGGGTTTGGTTCTAAATGAAAATCTTCCAGTTTCAGGAGTAAACTCTAATATAGAGTAAAATCCACAAGCTGAATATGCATCACAACCAATCCTTCACAGTGGAAAAAAAAAAAGTGCTAGGGCCCAAAGAATCAATTGGGATGCCGCTGCAGCTTTTACCACATACTGCCCCTCAATGCTGCAAAATGCCAGTACCAATGACCTGGAGGCACTGCTATCATTATTTTTCCAATGTATAATAAATTGCTTAACACATGTTCTCTGCAAAAAATAAGCAGACAGGGCAACCATGTGATGGACTGTCATGAGAAAAGTGCCAATGTTAAGGATTAAGTGCCAGTGCCAAACACCGGCAATGACCAGCACACATTAAGCATTGGCTACAATGCTATTCATGTTTGGAGGAAATGCAGCTGGGGAACACTACTCCATATTTAGAGTTTCCTCCCAAAATTGGAGGATTTTCTGTTACATCCAAACTCTAAATTAGACTCCAAGACTTTGAAGACGACAAGCAGTACAACATTAGGGTCCTACAAAACATCTTTAATTTATTTTATTTATTGAGTACTCATAAGGCTGCTTCAGACCACACAGGATCTCGACAAACAGTGGTGGGAGAGTCAAGAAAGTCACCCACGCAAAGCATGACAGTGCATATAGTAGAACAGTGCAGAGTGTCATTTGCAGTCCCTAGTCTTAACAGCCTGGTCACCCCTTCTACTAAGTATAGAACAATAGGATGGTCTTCTGCATCCTTCTAAATTTAAAACAGTGTGGGTCGAGATGGTGTACCTAATGAGGGATAGAGCTCCCTAGGGAAGATCCTTGGTTAGTACTGGAGAGATCTAGTCTTCATAACACCCAAGTGGCTGCTAGGGTTTGGGAACATGTAGCAAAGTTTTTAAGTTGGGAGCTGCATACTGCTTTATGAGTGGAACAGAATGTCATGAAGTTGATGCATTGTTTTGATGGTAATCGGTACAAGGACAAAAGTGTGGTACTCACTTTAGCATAACACAATCCATTTTAGATGTTTTGGAATAATCTGAAAGTTTTTAGGTATGTTTGGTGTACTTCTCCGGCACAATACGAAAGGCACAAAGGCAATGTGATGATTGTATACCAAAAAGAAGTTTCTTGGGGCACCTGTGTGTGTCCATCATTTTTGCACTTGGGCCTTTCCCTCTCACATCTGCCCTCTCTTTAAATTCGTTGTTCTCTCAGCTCAAGGACAAATAATTTTCATTCTTTCTTCATTTTCCCCTCATTCTTTTCCTGTTCTTTTCTACTCTCATAACATTTTCCCACGTATTCTTCCCTCTTTGTTCAAAATTTAACTTCACAAGATGTCTCTCGTCATTGGTTCTCCGTTTTTTTTTTTCCTATTCTCCTTTCATTTTGTCATGAGGCTTATTTGCCTCTTACAGTATATGTATTCTACATTCTACTGTTGTGTGTGTTTGATTTTCATTCCACTTCCAGAGTGGTGTCCATGGTTCTCAATACTCAGTTAATACTAATAGTTCAGAGCTACCGGACGCTTACTTGGTCGTGGACTCATGTCCATTAATAAACTCCTGGCTTCAAACATACTGGAGAATCCTGGTATTATTACTACGTTTGACAATAAAGAGCTTGAGTCCACAGACTTCTCATCTTTTATCCATGAACCTTAATTTCATTTTGGCATCTGCCTCCTACAAAGGTAATTTATATGCAGCGCTTTGACACCGCTTTGTATCAAATGTACTCTTTTCTCTCAAATTACGCTCTGGTAGCAGCGAGCTAATTTTGGGACTTTCGCAGCTCTTTTATTCCTCGCCGTGTTTTAGGGCAGTTGGAAACTGGAGGGTCAGTGCAGCATCAAGGAGGTGCAGCGCACAGCGTCGTAATCAGTGCTCCATCCAGCGTTCTGCCCCACACGCGGCTGTTCAGAGCGCGGCAGGTTGTCACTTGTTGGCAGTCTTTTGACGCTTCTGCCTGTGAAAAGCCACGTGACAGGGGGCGTGGCTGGAGGTCACGCAAGATGGCCGCTGCTCTTTAGAGCTCGTGAGGCTTCAGCACTTCCTGGAAAGAAGGAGATGTTTTCACATCCAAATTATTAATTTCTTCAGCATTTATGAGCACCGGAGCACTGCAGCTGCATAAATATGCCTTTATCTTACAGAGACATCCAGTTTTGAAGTCATTTCAGAGACTTCATGTGAGGGCCTGAGGTAATTATTTATCTGCATCATTTGCATTTCACTCCCTAAGCCTCTGCACAAACCTAATCTTTCACAGAAATGTTTCTATTTGACTTTTAACTACTTGCCTGGATGTGATTCTACAAATCTAGTTTCCTCTGCAATGGAATATTTATTACCTTCTGACAGCCAGCTGAACTTTTGACCTCTCTCTTCAAACACATTTAGCTGAGGTTTTCAACTTTCAGTATTCACTGGCAGCTCTTGTCAAGGAGCTCTTTCAAATTACTCCTCATAACATGGTAAATGCTTTCCTTTGACGGAGGGGATTTTTTTTTCCTTTTCAGAAGGTTCCCTTAAAACTAGTCACTTATTGTTTGACTATGTGCAGTAAAGTGCTTTGCTCTTGTGGTATTCTGTCATGCCTGTTATGAGAGAATAATTTAGGATTTTCTATTTATATATTTTTTATTATATTTTGCTAAGTTGTTGGAAACTTCTGGCAGCAGCTTCTCATTGTAATATAATTTCATCAACTCCTCACATTGCTGGCTTCCTATTACCAAATTGCTGCTGGCTTTTATGGGGAGACCACATAATTCTCAGAGTTGCCAGTCATCATCTTTCTCCAAGTCTAATGATCCTCTTCGAGTGGTGCGCACATATATAACTAAATCTTCTCTACCATCAACTTTAACAATGGATAGTGCTTCAGTCTTTTTAAAGGATGGTGCCTCTTCATCTCATGCTGCTGGCGCAGTTGCGAAAAAAACATCTAACACCTCCTCCGTCAAGTGCCCCAAAAAAGACCTTGATTCTCCCTCAAAATCACCTACACATCTTACTCTAGATGATGTCATGGAGGAATTGCGTGCACTAAAGCCCTTTATGATGGACACTAATGCCTCTTTGCAACGTATTGAGGAGCAATGGCCCCAACACGAACAACAAATTTGTACTCTGGAACAGAGAGTCAGTAGCCTTGAAGATTGTAACACTGTCAATCCTCAGATCTCTAAAGACATAGCTCAACTCAAAAGGCTTACTGAAAGCTTAGAAAACAGAAATAGGAGAAATAATCTTCGCCTTTTTGGGATTCCAGAAGGTTCTGAAGGCTCTAACATGATTGCATTCCTTCAAAAAGCAATACCTTCAATTCTTCGCTTGCCTCCTACCTCTCCCCTCTCTATCCAATGGGCACATCGTTTAGGTCCACAGACTTCAACTGGCCCTCGTGCACAGCCAAGAGGAAATATTATTATCTTTCTCCAATTTACTGACTTGATGGAAATACTCTCGGAAGCCAAAAAGATGGGCTCTTTGCTATGGTCAGGTCATAAGGTATTTTTCACACAAGACTTCTCTCCTGCTACAGCTGCACGTCGCAAACAGTTTTTGGACTTACGTCCACAACTCAAATCCTTGAATATTCGATATGGTCTTCTTCACCCATGCCTTTTCAAAATTACATTCAAGGACAAATCTTACTCGTTTGAGGAACCTTCAGCACTACAAACGTTTATTAACCAACACAAAACAGAAGCAATGGAACTAGGAGCATCTGCAATAACTTGAAGATATCATTTAATTTGTCTTTAATGTCCTTTTTTTTCTTCTTTTTTCTGGACAGTTTAATAGTAATGGTTATGTTTAATATTTATATCCATGGTTTTCCATCTCTGCATCTTCTTATTTTCCTATATATATATATATTGTTTTAGATAGTGTTCTTTGTGCAATCCTCATGTTCCTTTCCCAACCGTATCCCCTTCTCACCATCCAAACTGTTCTCCTACACGTTCCACTGTTAAGCTTTGATTTTTATTGTTTTTCATGTCACAGTCCTTTACTGTAGTTATTACGTTATTTGGTCTCCTGAATGGTACATTTTTCGTTTGTATGTTTTTTTTTTTCTTACATGAAACTCGCCTTCATATGTTTTAATATCTAATATCACTTTTCTTGTGCTGAAGCCACTCTTGCCTGTCTTTTCAGGTTCTCCGCTGTCCCTCTACCTTTTGGGGTATTCACTTTCTATCTTGTTTTTTTTTGCTTTCGTGGACTTTAGTCCCTGTGTTGCCACATCCATGTATATACAACTTCTGGAGGTCATCTTCCTCCTTTTCTTTTTCTTTACTATCTTGTTTCTTCCTCATTTCTTTGCTTTTGCAAAATTTATATGCCTAGTTTTTTCATTGTTACAGCAGTTGTTTATTAATACTTCTTGTTATGCAACTTAGAACTGTTACTTGGAATGTTAAGGGGCTTAAACAGCCCATTAAACGTCAGCGTGTCTTATCTCACCTAGCTCGTTTGAAATGCCACACTGCTTTGTTGCAAGAGACTCACCTCAACGACTCTGAGGCAATTAAGCTTAAAAAACAATGGGTGGGGGACATTTTCTACTCCCCTTCCATCACAAACAAAAATGGGGTAATTATACTCCGTCATAAATCTCTCAAACCTACCATAATTTCACAGTATCAAGATACAGAAGGTCGCTGGGTACTTGTTACATTTACAATTGACAATATTTCTCTTACTATCCTTAATATATACGGCCCCACACATCCAGATCCAAATTTTTGGAAGAATCTTTCACATATTGTCTCTGAACATTCCTCAAACAATTTACTAATAGGTGGTGACTGCAACCAAATTTTCGATCCGTTTTTGGACAGACGTTCCACGTCACGTTTCATTCCACATGCCTCCCACAAAGCTTTTTAAAACTTTATTTTACACCATTCTCTCTCTGATATCTGGAGTGTATGCAATCCCGACCTCTTGGAATACTCATTATTTTCCTACCCACCATTCCCATTCCAGGCTTGATTATATCTTTCTGAGTAAAGGTTTATTGCAACATATGGTCAACTCTGAAATCGGTGCTATTTTGATCTCAGATCACGCACCTGTGATTACTGACCTTGATTTTTTTCTTAATGGTTCTAAAACATCTTCATGGAGGTTTAATAACTCTCTACTTTCAGATGCTACTTTTATCACTTCCTACAGTAAGTTTATAGAAGAATATTTTCACATCAACGATAGTAATCAACTATCATTTCATTTTGTGGGGGATGCATTCAAAGCAGCCTCTAGGGGTTTCATCATAAGTTACGCTCACTCCCAAAAAATGTCTGCTCAACAAAAATTTACTTCCATCCTTGAAAATATAAAGTCCCTAGAACATGAATACTATACTCACAAAACTAGTAAATCACATCTTGAAGCACTAGTCTCAGCTAAAATGGAGTTTAACCAATATACCATTGAACAAGCATGCGGCACCCTCCTGAAAATAAATGCCAGATATTATGGTGGTAACAATAAAGCTGGTTCTCTTCTAACTCGATATTTGAAACAAGGAAAAGAAAAAACAACTATTAAATCTATCACAGATAACAATGGTGTTAAACACTTTAGAGGTAAAGATATAGCATTGTGTTTCGCTTCTTACTATAAGGACCTGTACACTCCAGAACACATACCAACAGTTGAATCTCTCAACCAATATTTCTCCAATCTCAAACCAAGGGACCCATTGCAGATTGACCTCTCATCTTTAGACCAACCCCTACAACTTACCGAACTATATACAGCTTTACAATCTCTCCCCAAGGGTAAGGCTGCAGGACCAGATGGCTTAACAGTAGAATTCTTTATTCAGTTTGCTAAGTCTCTTTTCCCCAAACTCTTTCAATTACTTAATCATTTTATAATGTCAGGTTCTGCATCTGGCTCATTTACGGAGGCCATGATTTGTCTTATTCCCCAAAAAGATCGGGATGCGACTGACTGTAAAAATTATAGACCCATATCTTTAATTAATAATGATTGTAAACTCTATGCCAAAGTTTTAGCTCTCCGTTTACTCCCATATATACCTGACCTTATTAATTCTCATCAATCTGGTTTTATCCCTAATAGAAATGTAGCAGATAATTCCCGTACTTTTTAAAATATTATTAACAAGGCATCTAAACTTAAGATTCCTCTGGCAGCTTTATCATTGGATGCAGAAAAGGCCTTTGATAGGGTCTACTGGGGTTTCTTGTCGAAAGCATTGGAATGGCATGGACTAGGTACTAAATTCCGACATTTTATATCCATTCTTTATTCCTCACCATGTTCCTCGGTTATAACAAAAGGTATCCGATCTCCTTTTTTCCCTCTTAAAAGGGGTACTCGTCAGGGATGCCCATTATCTCCTTTACTATTTATTTTGGCTCTCTAACCTTTTCTACAGTATACCAATTAAAAACGTCTGAACAATCTACGGGGTTTCAAATTAATAATGCAGACATCAAATTTATGGCATATGCTGATGATATTCTTTTGTTCATGTCTCACCCTGACACTTCTCTTCCTGCATTCCTGCATGAGCTCAACTTATATTCTGATGTATCTGGATATAAACTTAATATAGACAAAACAGTGGTCTTACCACTTAATGCTCATTGCACTGGCTCTGTATTCCTTGATGCAGGATTATCTTGGAATTCTTCTAAGATTAAATGCCTGGGGGTATGGTACTGCACTACTCTCAAGGATACATTAAGGACTAATTTAGAAATCCTATCTGCAAAGCTTGTAGATCTCACACTGAAATGGTCTCCGGTATATCTCACATGGTGGGGCCGCTTGGACACCATTAAGATGATGCTTCTCCCTATCATTAACTTCTTCCTTATGATGCTTCCTATTAAGATACCTAAACTATTTTTTAGTTCAATTGATAAAATTCTATCCAAGTTCCTGTGGAACGGTAAACAATCCTGAATCTCTCTCTCGAAATTAAAACTTCCTAAAGTACAAGGTGGAGTTAATTTCCCTGACTTTATAACTCATCACAAATCTTTTGGCATTTAGCAAATACATCCCTATTTATCTAGACTCAATGATGCCCCTAAAAAGCTATGGTTCTCTTTGGAAGAAACATTTATTTCTCCCTTTTTCCATAAACACATTATATTTATGTCTAACCCCCCAAAATTCGGGTTGCCCAGCACTATCTCCCATTCAGTCAACTTACTGAAACCTTTTTTTATTTCACATCTTACCCCTATTAATCAATTCTTTAACAGTCCTTTTTGGCACAATAGTTCGCTTGTGTTGGAAGGCTTGGATGACTAAAGGTATTCTTCTCATTTCCCAATTATATCATAAAGACTCTATCATCCCTTTTACTACTCTCTCAGCAATTTATAATCTCCCTATTCGCATGAAATCCCAATATATCATTCTTTCTACTCTAGTCCAAGAGGCCCTCAATAAACTTATACATTATAATCATTCTTCTCTTGCATCATATCCACACCCGATTGTAACTTCTAATTATCCTAGGGCAGCTGGAATTTATTAACTTTTAAGAATGTCTGTTTCACCTAGACTCAAATCACCTATTGAGACATTGTGGGAATCAGATCTTGGTGTTGTTTGGCCAACTTCTTTATGGGATAGAATATAGTATAAGATACATTCCACTGCACGCACTGCAAGCCTCACACAGACCCTATATTTTTTTTATAATAGAGTTTTCTACACTCCTGTACGTCTTTACAAATTCAAACTTGCACAAAATGACAATTGTTGGCGCTGCCACACTCAGCAGGGTACTGACTTTCACATGTTTTTTTCCTGTCCATCCCTATCTACTTTTTGGTCCTCAATATGGTCTCGCATTTCAGCAATAGCTCAGATCTCCTTACCAATGTCATATGAATTACTGTTTTTGGGAGGCGTACACGATATCTGGAGTTCATTCGGGTCTTTTGGAAAATTGGTGGACCTTTTGCTTTCTATTGCAATCTCTATTATTATGGAAATCTTCGGAGAACATTACTCTCAGACAGTGGTGGAATTCTGTATGTTATCATCATAGACTTGACAGCTACAAGCTTGATTCAACAGAAACTTTCTTCAAACGTCATCAGCTATGGTTGCCATTAAGTAACTATCTCTCACACACTGTGAAGGAAATGGATTTTTCTCCTCCCGTTTAAAAAAATGTCAATATATTTCCTGTTTTTCTTCTTAAATATACTTATTTCATCTTACATTCGCTGTAACTAATGCCTATTGCCTCTCTCTCCACATGGCTATCACTTGATTCCCTTTTCTATCCCTAAAGCTCTTCTCCCTCTCTCTTTCTTCTTTCTTTATTCAAACTTTGAGTCTTTGATACTATATTGCTGTATATGCCTAATTCATGTACATGTTTAAATATGCATTTACAAGTACAATATTCCTTATGCATATATATTCACAAATGCATATCTCTGTCCTGGCAATGTTAAGTTAATGTTCTTGTATTTGACTCAATAAAAAACATCTTTAAAAAAAAAAAAAAAAAAAAAGCCACGTGGCGCGTACGGAGCTCGTGTGCCACCATTTTTCCTCTATTGAGTGCCTGGTATTTACTCTGAGCTATTGGTATAAAGCACAGCTGACTTGGGAACCCTTTTATTTAGGACCCCTTGCACAGCTGACTAAGGAATATTCTGATTTATAGTCGCTGAAGAGCTCTTTATATTATATTGAAACTGGAAAGGTAAAGTCAAGAAAAGTCAAGAATTATACTACAGTAAGTTTGAAATTGTATCATTCTGGGTGTTTTTCTCAAAACATCTGCACACTATTGTACCACTGTTTTCCCACAAACTGTGATTTTCAAGTAGACTTACATAATACTCTTATAGATTCTTTATTCGCTGTGTTAATTTTGATTTGGGGTTATTCATGGCTACTTTTCAGCAAGCACCTCAGCCTCCACCTTTTCTACAGTTACCAGGCAAGCCTAATATAAGATGGGTGGAACGGTTGCGCATTTTTAAAGTCATTTGGTGGCCGTTGATGCAGCTAAATTTGATGCACAAAGGAAAACAGCCCTTTTGTTTAGCCATTTAGGACAAGCTGCTCAAAGAGTTTTTGATAATCTTCCACCTGCTCAAACACTTTAAAGAGAATCTGGAGATTACGATCCTTACATGGAAGCTAAAGAAAGACTAAGGAAACATTTTCCAGAAGAAGCAGGTGTGCTTTTAGAGAGATGCTATTTTTTGCAAAAGGAAGCAAGGCAGTGAGGAGAGTGAGGAAGAATACATACCAGTGTTACGTATTCTAGTATCTATGTGTGAATTAATACACTCTGTTGACATTTGCATTAGAGATCAGTCTATTTTCAATTGCTTTCCTAAAAAAACACCAGAGCGTTTACTTGCATGCAGGAGTCCCACTTAGACTGAGACGACTGACTTAGTCAAAAGCATTGAGAGGTCAATGGTTATAACCAAAGCATTATCTGTGGCTGAAGGACACTCACTAGTTAGTTTTGTGAGTGAGTCTGAAATGGTAAATATGGTGTCAACCAAAGGAAAATTTTCCAAGAATGTTTGCAAAAAACACATTTACTTTGTTATAGGTGTGGTTCGAAAATACACTTGGGAAATAGTCTAACATGGCTAGCAGTAGGGAAAAGATGTAATACCTGCAACAACATTAGTCACTTTCAGTCAGTATGCAAAAGTGTCAGGAATAACACAAATGTTTGCAATGTGAAGCACAATCAGCGTGACAATAGACGAATGACCTAGTATTAACAACTGATTGTGACATTAATGTGTTGGGAACAGACTTGAAGAAAATTAAAAGTCCTGTTTCTGATGCCACGATTAGGGGTGTTACCATAAAAGTAATGGCAGGCTCAGAGGCACCCATGACAAGTATAGCAGACATGACTTTTCATGAATACTGGCCAAAGGATACAATATCAAGTGGTACTGTTGTCAATCCGAAAGCTTTTGGGGAATTTGACATACTTTTATAATAAATCGACAGTTAAGAATTGTGATTTGTTATAACCCCTATGATGTCTGCTTCTTACACAATTATCCAATGCAGGCAGATCCCGAGAACGTTTCGCTCTCTCTCCATTCAAATAAACTATATTTCTCTTTTTTATGATCTTCATCTCTGATTTACCTCCAAACTATTCCCCTCTTCCTATGTATGTTCCTTGACAGTCTCCTTCAACCACAATGGTGCTAGACAAGATATTGCAAGACCTCGATTTCATCCTCCTTAAATGCAAATTGTGAAAATCCTATTACAGAGTTAAGTATGGTCTGGTAAGCTAGCAATGTAGATTGAAATGCTCTGTTACAATTGATTCCACAAATTGCTGCAAGTTGGACAGATTCCCTAATGACACGAGTGAAACCTTCAACTTGCCCATTGGCCTTAAGGTAGTAAGAAGCAATCCTTTTATGCTCCGCACCACACCTAATAAGATCATTTGTAAACCTACTACTGGTAAACCTGTGGCCTATTATCAGTAACTAAGTACTCAGTAACACTCACTCTACAAAAGGCATCCTATAAAAATGGATTAGAGTGCTCAAAGTCACACTGTTAGCAACATTCAACTCTGGGCATTTAAAATAATTTACAACCGCAATAGCATAACCCTCCCTCTTTGTCAGAGCCAGGAAGGTCCATTTAAATTGGTCCCAAGCTTCCACTAAGGCCCAACAGTAAGACTGACTATCATCAATAAAAGACGCTCAACTGCACAAAGTATACTCATACATGCAGATTCTGATGGTGGTGCTATGTTTGAGAATTTAATTTGCTCTGTGTGCATTATTCATGCAATTTTGGTTGACTGGGTGTGATATGTGTTCCATGTATTGAGACTACCTAGCTGTGTCCTGCCACCTCTACAGACAATGTAAACACAATGCACTTGATAATGCGTCCCTTTATGACTAATTTACTCACTCTGGGACTCATTTTAGGCCAATGAATCTTTTGACCCTGATTGAAGACACCGTAGGACGAGATAACTTATCAGCATATCAATCAATATGCCAATAACGTCATCAATATTTACCATAATAAGACAATTCAGATTAGTCAAAGACATTAATAAAACTCAGAAACCACCATGATCTTGCAGTCATGAATAACCACACTAGTTTAGTACTATTATATGAAGTTTATTCCCTATTGATTACAACTCTACCAGTAAGTTTATTAGTCTCAAAACCAAGAAACACATTAGCGTAGTCACAATATGGCAACTCTGATAAGATTTCATCAAGGCAAGAATCACGAATATATTAGAATATAGCACGACGTCAACATAGATCACCCTTAGCAGAGAATCATTATCACATTACTTAACAAAGCATAGATTCAGTCATTTGTCTATTTGCGTCAGTTTAGTGAACCCCTCATCTAACTTCGAATCAGCATTGGAATGTTGGGCTTCATGCAAAAGAATTTAGCAACACCAATTTAGAAAACATCTAACTATGGTCTCTATCAAAAGAAGCAGTTGGTACCTAGAAAGGAAAAGCAAACAGACATTTACAATTTCATTGTCATATAGTTAACCTCCGTATGGGGTCAGCATACAGGTTCAGTCTTCGTCCTCAGGACATCAGTTGATTCGCCATCAGGAATTCAGCAGTCGGGTAAAAGGGCACTTCCCTCATAAGGAGGTAAAGTGTAAATGGGCAATATAAGGGCAAGGATGGTTTGAAGAACCAAACAGCAAAGTCTCTATGCAGAGTAACAAAGTGTCTGGGTCATAGCAAAACGCAACAGCATCTCCCTCTCCTCTATCTCCTAGTCTCCTATTCTGATTTACTTCCTTGTGTCAAGGGTTTTTATCCCTTTTCTGTTGTACAATCCCCTAAATTTTAATTGGTTGGGGTCAGTACCCCACTATCTCCCTCCAATAGGGTTTCAATGACTTCATTAAATTTGTCACCCCATAACAGTTCTCACATAGTTTATTGGTCCTTATGATTGACGTCTTCAGCGGGTAGAATGTCCGGTATGATTTCATGATCTCGTGGTCCTCTTTGCATCTTTAGTCAGTGGTTCCATTGTCTGTACCGGTTCAGGCGACCTTGTACCTGCAAGTAGTCTACACTGTTGCATTCAGCAAGAATGTTTCACTAAGCAAGTCGAATTTCATGAGAAAGGATCTACTACAGTTACATTCATCTTCTAGCTTTGGAAAAATACAAGTTCATGTCCTTCAGCAAGTCAGCACACTGCACGTTAGAAAAACACATTTAATATGAAACCAGGCAGCTAGGCCTTGACTCATGCTAACTGAGGCCTAATGATTTATTAGCAGAACTTTAACATATAACCTTTTATTATTAGTGCAAAAATCATACTCCAACATAACAATTCATCATTATTAATCAGTTCCATTAGTATATATTAGCGGCCACTCCCCGTGGGCACATTTCAAGCGCATATTTAGCAAAGTACATTAATACATTTTCTATGCGGTATTATTACGCATTAATTCATAAACATTACATATTAAATTCTAAGCATATAAGCTGCGCTCTATCACACTCATATACACTGACAAGGAAGTATTTTCATCCTCCTTGCTGGCTGAGGCTGCTGTCCTGTCTAGAATCTAAAAATACAATTTCTGAAAATTTCAAAGACTGGGGTTACAATATTAAATCATACTTTTTACTAAAATGTAGGCGTATTTCTGTGCATTCCTCCTCGCCACTACTGAAAGGAATGATGGAGTTACAGTTATAGGTGCTTCTCAACTCTGTGCCAGTAGCACCAGTGTTATGATGCTCTAATACTAATCTTGCATAATCAAATTAAGCAAGATTACGGGAAGGAGTTAAATACACTGTGCCTTCCCAGCCCCTGGGGGCATGTATCAAATGACACACCTGCATGCATGTGAATTTAGGATGTAAATAATTACAATTACGCTGGTGCATCTATACAAGGTTACCCTCTTTCATTATATATGGCTGATCACTATGTGTATATATATGGGTGCTTACAGGGGGCAGGCTGCAGGGCCTAGCCATAGGCCAGGCCCTGCAGCCAAACCTCTGCCACGCATGGCCCAAGGCTGTGTGTGAGACAGGGCTGGATGCTTTTAGGTGGCTGGCTTCACACAGCCAAAGGCCTTGCATGGTGTGGGATTGGGTGCTTAGGTCGCAATCCGGGACCTGGGGCCAATCCCTGCAGCACATGCCAAAGGCCATGCGTAGGTTGGGGTTGGGTGCTTATAGGGGGTAGGACAGGGGCCTTGCCAAGAGGCCAGACCCTGCACCCAACACTGGCCTTGTGCGGCCTTTGGCCATGTGCGGTGATGGTTGGATTAATGTAAAGTAATGAAAATTACTTAACATTTAAAAAAAAAACTAGATATTAACTGAAAAAAACAAAAGTTACAGGATCGTTATAGTTAGGAAATAGATTTAAAAAAAACATTTAAAATTCACTTAAAAATGAAAAGGTTAAAGGGACTTTAGAGTTAGGATTGCATTTTAACTTACAAGTTCAGCAGTTATACTTATGGTAAGCTCAAGTAACTATAACTTGTGCCTTAAGGTAACTATAACTTGCACCCTTGCCATGCACTGCTAATTACCCCACATATTACATCACTCATAACATCTTCTATGACATCATTGATAATTTCACTGCAATATTTACAGTAAAATTATTGATGAGAAAACTGTGCATGGCGAAGGTGGGAGTGATGGATTTTTACCATGAACTGTGACAGACCTTGAGACACACTGTCAAACCAACCCAATGACAGGCATGGTTTTCCAAAGGACAGAGGGAAGCACTAAATGGAGCTGTGGGGGCTGGTTTCACAGTAGATGAACTAGCAAACAACTAAGAAGGCAGTATAAAAACGTAACAAATAAAGGATTGATGGCAGGGGAAGTGCCTCAATATCAACATTCATGACTGGAGTATAACAGAGCGGGCGTGAAGAGAAGTAGAGGGAGGGGTCTGCGGTCCATTCCCTGAGTGTAGTTTTGAAGTTAAGGAAGGTGGTTAAGCCCTCTAGGATGGTGTTTGAGTGAGCCAGGGTTTAGTTTGGACCACCTCAGATGGCCATAGCAAGCAGGTAAGGAGCTTTTTTATCCAAGTGGCACTGGATGCTAGAGACTATCCATCAGTGTCAGAGATAAGGACTTATGGAATAATAGGTTCTTGCATGGAGTTTGTTATATGAAAAATCTGCTTCGAAGCTCTGTGGAACACACAATGGAGGTAGGAGGTATGAGAGAGAGAGTGCCATCAGGAAATAGGGAATAAGTGAAAACGAGTATCTGCTCTCATGTTGGTTTCTGGTCCATCTTCTCAACCCCCATACGTTTCCTTAAAATCAATGAGTGGGACAGTTTCTTGGCACACGACCTTTTTATTTTGCGGGTGTTAAATATTGCTGCCTTTAAATCAAATGCCTTTCCTTTTTAACTAAGACTGACTGCTGACTCTGAAACTGAAGTCACATTTTTTCTCGATCACTGATGTTGGTCGTATTGTAATGTACTGATAAGATGATGATCCCAGAGAAGGCAAAACCCTATCCCTTCAACACATTTTGCAAACCTTCATAGCATCAGCATAAACTCCTGATGACATCGCACCATCTGCACTATAATGTCACGAGTCTAAGTGAACATGAAAAGAGTGTAATTGAACAGAAAGTCTGCTGTAGCAGGAGAAAGGGAAGGACATAGTAAATTCAGCAATCATCTCAGAGACTACACGACTACCTGTCCACGCTACTGGTTAAATGAATTAAACAGGCAGATTACTTGGAAAACTAAATTGATCATGTGATTTTCCTTTCCACCCCTCACAGCCACGAGGCACCTGGTATTTCCCACACATTGTAGATTTAATTATCAATTGTGATGGGGAATACATTGTGATATATTCTGGGTATATAAGGGTCAGCCGCAGGGGAGCTGTGGCATCGAAGACCCTGACATGATCATGAGGTTTCTTCTGCTGGAGCCGGTAGACCAACGAGGAGGCAGAGTCCATGGTTGAACTGCACACGCCCTCTTGATTGTTCCAGCCACATCTTTCCTGTTCACACACTTCATGAGTCCTCCTCTACCCGAATTCTTTGAAGACAATTATTTTTCTTTCAGCCTTCTCAATCACTGCCCCTGTGTAATCTGTCCGTTTCCCAAACCATCTTTATTACAATTCAGTCTTACTTGTTCCAATATATACCACCCCCGACTCCCACATCTTACTCCCATCTTACTCCCTTCAGCCACCATACCCTACTCGCAATACCTCGACCTGTCACACATCCGGCCCATGTCTTATTACCCACACCCCACTTCTATCATCATCTTTATTCCTTCTGACTCCTACCCATTTCAATATGCCTCCCATTTTGCACACTCCGCCCGTCATTATATGACAGCCTTTCACACCCCAATTCTTTAATTCCAAACACTTCACTTGCCCCAACCTTTACTGTACCCGAACCCCACCTGAGCTCCATTTCCCCACAATTTCACTTTTCCATCGTCATTACAAGGTTGAATTAAATCGAATATTGTGCATAATAGTTGTTTGAACCTAATCTCGAATTCTGAGTACTGTGAAATTGCTGCACTTGCGGTTTTCAGGCATAACAGACTCGAGGGGGCAGAGTCCAAAGCACAGCAGACTCGAGGGGGCAGAGTGCAAAGCACAACAGACTCGAGGGGGCAGAGTGCAGACTTCGGGTGTGGTAACACGGCATTTGCACGTAATTTCCTATTCCAACCACATTTACTCTCAAACGGGAGGCGAACCACTGGGAGCAAAATACTGTCTGTTGATTTACCCTGGGGAGATGTTTACTACACCATAACTCTGTGGCATTTATAACGACACCATTGACTTCAAAATCTTTTTGATAAAACAGACTGCAAACCCCCAATTACTCACATTTTGGCATCACATGAACATCCGTCTACAAAAAAAATGACATGCTTTATCAAGCAATGTCAAGTCTGGAGATCAAACAGTAAATTACCCCACGAATATATGTCGGAAGGGAGTGTGGCTGAATTTAGGATTAAATGCAAATTGTTTTTTTAGTTTTTTTGTAGGGCAGTATTTAAATAAGCTCGAGATTATGGCAGTCTATATTATAGAGGTTATCTCTTTGTCAATAATGTTTTAGGAGCTTTTGTTTTTATGTGGAGCCGCCGTTTGAGAAAAGGATGGGATGGAAATGCTACTTAGGGAGGATCTGATTTAGTGCCTCGCTGAACTGCAGAGTCGGGGATGTCTGGTAAAACTGTGGGTGTTTTTTTTATCCCCAGAACACTGACTAAAAAGAGTAACATCAATTGCTTTTCTTCTCTCAGTTTCGGTGCTCTTAATGCTTTGGATTCTGGTATTGCAGTGACCAACAAAGATGGACTGTGTTCTGTTAGGTATGCTATTCAGCTATCTGTTACAGATTTGCAGGTGATGCAACAGGTCTTGAAGATGAAGGGCCGCTACAAACAAGATGGCTGCCAAGGATATTAACTGCAAAAAGAGCAATTATGCAAAAGTAGTCGAAGCAATCATTATTGGGAAAATGAAAGTAGTTTATAATAATGGTAGTTCCACACCATATTCACGCTGTCACTGTCTTCTTCGTAAGAAGTGGGGTGAAAGAGGCTGCGATTTTATTGTATAGGCAACTGCTTGTTATTTTTTAAATATATTTAAAACATTAAGAACATGAATAATTTTACATTTATACATGTATTACATTCGGATAAAGAGGCTTTCTCGAATAATTAATCTATAATTTATTCGATTTTTATTAGACATTTTCAGGCCTTGAGAATTAATCAAAACACATGGGTTATCGAGTGCTTAAATCTGCTGAAAAATGACAAAATACTTTGGGGTTAATGAGATTTTGGTGGATGTGGGACATTTGCAAATAACTAATGGAGTCATGTCCACCTATTTAGAGTTTAATCCTGGTTATACCCTCTTAATAGTGTACACAGAACATTCATAATTTTTTGATAGATCTACCAAATCCACTACATTTTGAATTTTTTCTAATTTAGCATGGATGTCAACTGAGCTAATTCTTTTAAATATGGTGCTAGGTTGTATTGTATGCCTGCCCATACAGTTTGCTTCATTTAACCCACTTGTGTCCAATTCAAATCATATCCAATTCAAATAATCTGCAAAACCCTGAGTTTTCAAGGAAGAAGAAGTGGCAAATGGAGATTCAATTTGGAGAGAAGGGCAAAGTGGTGAAATAAATTACACATAAAAAGGACCTCATCACCATAATATTGCATGATTATAGCTCTTACCCACCCTAGTCACACCCTCTCCAAAACTCACCGACAAAGCTCACCCAGCAGTCTCATACAGAATGCCTCAACAATAAGGTTTAATCACAATATGCAACACAGATCAGACAATTTTTCCTTAAAACTTCCATGGTAATCTCTTGTGTTAAAGAATTCAATCAACTGCTGACATTTTTTTTTTCTTTTCTCCACTGCAGAAACGCTGGGGCTGTGCTCCCATCTAACGCATCACTTTCAAGCTCCTGACACACGTGTACAAGGCCCTCCACGACATCGGACCTTCCTACCTCAACCACCGCCTCTCATTTTACACACCCTCCAGGCAACCCCGCTCTGCTCAACTGGCTCTCACCTCCAACCCCAGGATCCAGAAGAACACGGCTGAAGGAAGATCCTTCTCCTATCTTTCCTTGCAGACCTGGAACACGATGCCGCTCCACCCCAGGCATCCCCCCTCGCTGCCTCAGTTCAGGAAGGACCTCAAGACCTGGCTCTTCGACTGACCTGCGTCCCACAGCTAGCATTGTGGGATTGATTGATTGATCTGGTAAAACATGAACATTTTCATCTTATGGACTATCTTCATAGTTTACCCTTAAATTGGCAGATTTTACGATGAAGGTGTAAATGTCCATTTCCAGCATTTGACACCTCTTACGTTATGTTTCATTAGTGTGGTCAGAGAAAAAAAGGACAAATGCTCCAGAGGTTTTCATATGTGTCCGTGAGTGTACTACTTGTGACTTATCCACAACATGAAGAAAGAAGGTGAAGTGTTGGAGAACAAGGCCACAAAATGAAGCCTAAGGATCCTACAAATCCTCACTAATATGGGAAGTGATGAGCTGAGATGAGTGGCTTAGTGCAGTTTCTTGAAAGAGAAGCTAGAATTTGGCAAGTGAGCATTGCAAGTAGAATTATATAAGCTTTTAGGTTCTAAACCAGAAGTCCTCAAAAGCAGCAAAAGATGGAGGTACCGTCCAGCAAAGCATAAAATGCATAGAAGGACGAACATAGTGCTGGTACGACAGCCAAGAAGGAGGCAACTGATCCACAAGGCAAAGTCAGAACATCTGAACACTAGGAGAAGTATATTACAGTCAAAATACATATTTCCAGAACTTGATTACCTGAATGCAACATAGCCTGAACAGACCAAGAAGCAAACTAGAACTCTGTTCTCTCCCCCTAGAAAACATCAACCCATTCCAAATATACTGCCTTAGAATTTTACTCGTCTCACCCAAAATCTCTAGCATTAGATCATCTCTTGCTACTCTACTTTCCGTACTACCCCTTTCCTCATTCAGCCACTGAGATGTGCCTGGGGCTTTATGATGATCCTGGGCACCAGAATGTGGGTGGGGACAGCCTCCTTAGCATGGATTGACAACCCCATCAAGCACCACAAGAATTTGGAGATTTTCCAATCCCTGGGGTGGGGGGTCCTTGGGTATGATCTTCCCCCTTCCACCTCTTGGGAAGGAAAAATATGGCGGCTATTTTTCAGGTGTTCCTTACAACAGCAAATGCACTGCATGCGCTCACGCTTTCGAGGAGCATTGTTTTAAATAAAGAGCTTGCAGTCTGCCCATTGCTTACCATTTGCTGGCTTTACTGACGTTCCTCTTTGCTGCCTCCTAATTGGCCAGCAGGTGCCGGGTGTCACTTCCTTTTCTTTCATGGACCAAGCACAGGCTGATTCAACTTACTGTCCCTCCGCTGGTCATGCTGTGATTGAGATACGTGTTTCCTGACACTCCCTCTGTTTCCAGTTCTCATGCTACTTTTTCCATTTGTTCTGTTTTCATTTTCATTTTTGGGCATTGTTTACAAATGCTTCTATTTTTTGGCTTACTCATACAACTAAAATAAAATTACATATTACATGGGTTGGATTAAGCCATTATAATGTATAAATGCCACATTTACAAGAATTTTATACCTTAATAATGAGGGCCGCCCACCTATTTTTGTTGCCTTTCAGCCATTCATCCCCTTTATGCCTCATACCTTTGCCTTGATTTTAAGTTTGGTTCCTTGTTTACATTACTTAAACGTACAATTGTACTACTCTACCCCAGTGCGCCCTATGCCACTCCATTTTACTCCAAAACACTCCACACCACCACATGCTGCTCCACTCTACTCAATGCCACTCCACTCTATGCCACTTCACACTACTCCACAAAATGTAACTCTACACCACTGTACTCTAGGCAACGGCACCCCATGCCACTCAATGCTACTCCATTGTACGTCAGTCCACTTCACTCTATGCTAATACACTCTACCCCACTCCACGCCACTCCTCTACCACACTTCACTCTAGGCCACTTCATTCCATGCTACTCCATTCTATTCTACTCTACACCACTGCACTCTATGCTACGCCACTCTATGCCACTCTACTTGCTACTCTTCTCTCCTCCGCTCCACTCTAAGCCACTCCATGCTACTTTATGCTGTTCTACTCTACCCCACCCAACTCTACACCATTCTACTCTACAGCACTCCACTCTAGTCTATGCCACTCTACTCCACTCTATGCCACTCCACTTCACACAACTCTATGCCACTCTATACCACTGTACTCTAAGCCGCTCCATTCAACGCCAATCCATGTTACTCTTTGCCACTCCACTTTACGCTGCTCTACGCTACTCCACACAATGGCAGTCTACAGCACTCTATGCCACTCCACACAATGCCATTCTATGCCACTCTACTGTAGGCCATGCCACTCCACTCTACGCCAGTCCACTCTGCGTCAATCCACTCCACTCTATGCCATGCCACCCCACTCCACTCTATGCCACTCCTCCACCCCACTTCACTCTGTGCCACTCTATACCACTTCACTCTACACCACTCCATTCCACTCTATGATACTCTACGCAACTCAACTCTACTCTATGCCTCTCTACTTGCCCCTCTTCTCTACACCACTCCATTCTATGCTGTTTTGTGATACTCTACTCTATCCCATCCTACTCTATGCCATTCTTCTCTACAGCACTCCACTGTACTCTATGCCACTCTACTCCACTCCACTCAATGCCACTGTACTCTAAGCTGCTCCACTCAACGACACGCCACTCTACTCTGTGACACTCTACTCTCCGCCACTCCACTCTATTTGTGCCACTTTACTCCAATCTACGCCACTACACCCAATGTCACTTCACTCTATGCCAACTGTACGCCACTCCAATCAATGCCTCTCTACTCAATGCCAATCCACTCTACGCTAAGCCACTCTATTCTATACCAATCTACTCTTCACCACTCCACTGCACTCTACACTACTCTACGCTGCTCTGTGCCACCACACACTACTCTCCTCTATGCCACCCTTTTCGACGTCACTCTATGCCACACCACTTTTATACATGCTGAACAGCAGCTACCCTGCAGTACAATATGGCTAAAAGACATTGGAAAAGCCAACAGCTCTTGCGTAGGCAGGAGCTATTGGCTTTGTCAATGTTTGTGTCTACTGCTGTCTAGGGGCTTTTCCGGTGCCTTTTGCCTGGGCAGCAGTGTCAGCCTACTTCAACCAGTATTATTTTTTGTGACATTCACATTTTACTTCCAACCAGCACAGTAGACAACACTGGAAGTGGGATAGCCCACTTCAGCTACTGACCAGTTAGTCAGCTATTCATGTTTTTGTATGCCCACAGTATTTAGGAGGACACAATGAAGTATACGAAAAACTGGTGGATGGAATACTTGAATTAATCTCAGCCGCTGGTAATTACTTGAGCCTGCATCCCAATTCATTGTTATTTTGCACACCATGCCATCTCAGTTTGGAACCAACCATATGCAAATCAGTCTTGGACCTGCTCCAATTGGAACAGTCAAGTCCAGCCCACACTGCCAGGCCAGTTTCTCCCTGAAACAGACCACAGACTACCCAGGACTGGTTACATCCTAGATAGGGCTCATCAGTCAGGTATAGCTTGGTTCAAGTGACACAGTGTGCATTGGACCCACGTCTGGGCATACCCATCCCACTTAGGGCGACATACTAAAGTATATAAAAAAGTGGCTGATGGAATGGTTGAAATAGTCTCAGGTAATGGTAATTACTCAGGCCACATCCTAATCCACTGTTAGTTTGTACAGCATGCCACTTCAGTTTGGACCTAGCCCTATGCAAATCTGTCTTGACCATGCTCCAATGGGAACAATCCAGCCTGAACTGCCAAGCCAGGACCTCCCTGAGATGAAGCAGGTTTAGGATTGTCGATATGTTCTCAGATCTTTTATATTTTTTACGGAAGACGATGTTGATGGCATTGTACTTTTCTGTGGAGTTGAGGAATAGTGAGTCTGGTAGGACGGATGCAGTGCTTGATGGTCTTGAAGAATGAGCTGCTTGTATTGGTGGCTGCATTGACGGTATATTGCTTTCCTTAGGCTGATGTAATGAGTTGTCCGCATGTTGCCCTGATGAAGAGGTCTTAGGGAGTTATGTTTTTTTTCATTTTTTTACCTGCCTCCAATGATCTGTTTATTGTCAGCAATGTTTTTAGAATACCAAGGTATCAAAAGCTTTGGCTTGTTCTTGCACATTGTAATTGGGACATGTATGTTCACATAGTTTTCCAATAAATTGTTGAGTGCATGGAGGCAGGCACCACGCTGCGCACAGGCAGTGTGCTCACTTGGCAGACTCCAAATTTAGTTCAGCTACAAATTCCCCCCTTCACTGCAGACACTGAATGTAAGTTCAATACTGCAATTTTGGTGCCTATTATCTGCTTCCATCTTCGTCTGGATGAATACTTCCTTCAGGAAATTGAGCACCAAACAAATCTGCATGCCAAATAGTGTCTGAGGAAGCATGAAAGCACAGTGTTGCCTTTCTCCAGGGCACACCTATACACTCCCACTTGACTTGGGGAGTTGAACGTTTTTCTGAGCCTAACACTGAACATAGGAATCCTGCACAAACCAACTGAACAAACACTTCGGGAGTTGAAAAAACTTCTGAGCCTAATGCTGAACATGCAAATTCTGCACAAACCATCTGTACAGGCCTTCTGATCTACTCATATGCTTTGAGGAACACCCAGCTTCATACTGGTCATGGGACAGGTTTTTGATTCTGCAACTATGCTGCATTTCAATGATAATTTTGCTGCATTGCCCCGGGACCACCCATGCCATGACAGGTTGTTCAAAATACAGCCTGTCGTGGAACATTTGTCTGTCAGGTTTCCCAGAGATTTATCTTCCTGGAAAGAATATAACAGAAGATTAGTAATTGATCTTGTACAAAGGACAACTTCTGTTAAGGCAATGCATACAAAGCAAAAACTAGATATGGCATCAAGATGTACATGTTGGATGGGAGCTCTACTGGTTATATGTACAGTTAAAGTGTATACAGGAAAGCACTCCACAATAAATCTTGCAGGTTTCTCTTCCATGATAGAAGTTAGTGGGAGCTTGCACAATCTTTCTTTCATAAAGGTTATAACCTTTATGTAGATTACTTCTATAGCTATGTACAAAGCTGGCACTGTGGCTTGTAGTACAATGACAAAGCATGAGAATGTTTGTACGATCCAATAAGCTTACTATCATATTCTCAGACGGACGGGAAGTATATGTGCTCACTACACTTCCCAATGAGAGCACTACTCTGGTAATGGTTTGGGGTCAGTAGGTAAGTTCAAAAGCGCACCAGTATAACTGATCACAATAAGTACATGGGTGGAGTGAATACAAATGACCAGGTTCTTTAATCATATAAAGCGTGCTGTAAAACTCACCCATAGTATAAGAAGTTGGCTAACCACCTGATTCAGTTGGCAACAACCAATGCACCAAACCACCCCAGGAAGACCAAGGTCCCTGACTTTCAGTTGACTGGTACTGAATGCCTTATTGCTGTAGAAACAATAGTCTCTACTTTATCTGTTATAGATGAATGTAAGGCAACAGAGCAAAAGAGTCACCAATATCGCTGATGCAGTGTTTGTGCTCAGCAAAGAAATAAGCAGGAGAATGGATCGTAATGTCCCTAGTGCCCATCTTAACATGGTCTGTGTTTCCCAACTTGCTTCACTTTGTATAACACATAAGTGAAGGTCTTGGAAACTGACTGAAGTAGAGCCTACACCCCAATTGACTGCAGATGGCTGCTAATGGATACATACAGTCCACAGCCCATTTCTTGTGTAACTGTGTAGCTTTTTAAATTCTTCCATCTAATTTGTAAAGGACACTTATCCAAGATGGTTTCTTCCTAAATTAGATTTGAGCCATTGTGTCTTTACTGACTACTGTAGAGTCACAAATTGGTCTTGTTTTGGCTGTATGCCACCATCATCCACCATCAAAACATCGCAGGTGTTCTGTCTACCATATTACAAGTACAATGCACTGCACGTAACAGTGGACAGGAAATGCACATTTTGACTGAGTACCCTGTCCACCAAACCCTAAGAGCTTTAGGGCCTGATTTAAGATGCTGGCGGTAACTGCCCTGCCCTCAGTTTTCCAACCGGAAACCCGCCTGCAGCCTTTATTGTCTGCCTGCCATATTTAGATATTGGGGATCCCAAAGATTTTAACCAGCCCAAGTCCCACCAACTCCGCCAAGGATTCTCATCTGCCGCAACAGTGCCATAGGAAAGTGTGACTGATGGCGGGACCCCAGCCACACTTACCACCAAGCAGATTTGTATATCCCAAACCGCCAAACAAAAAATGGCTGCCCAACCTCCACTTCTGACTTGGTGGATTGGGGGGCAAAGGAGGTGAAAACTCACCTTTTCATCCGATTCTACTTCCGTTTCCGGCTGGACAGGACTGGACAGGGCCCTCCGTTGCTGCTCTCACAGGACCATGGAGAACCCCCCCCCCCATAGCTGGACACAAAGATAGGGGACCCGCAATGACTGTGTACATTGGGGGGGTCAATGCCCATGGCCACGGGACCACTGCAAACATATACATGACACAGTAATTTTATTATGTTACTGTGACAAGTAAATGTCAGGTACATGGGTGGGTCAGACACGGGCAGGGGCACAGTGGTACACAACACATATCGAACACATACACAACTGTTATTATGGTGTCAGTATTCATTGCCAAATGAATGCTGTCACCACAATTATGGTACATTCACACTTCTCATATGTACCGATGTGTGCACGTTGCAAGGGGACCTGTATCTGTCATGTTGTGCTTTGAGTTGTCTGTGCGAGTCAATACGTGTATGTGTGCCTGTGATGCGATTGGCAGTGTGAGGTGGAGGGAGGTATAGTGGGTGATGTGCTCATGTTAGTATGTGTGCCACTTGCATATGGTATGGATGTTGTGTTGTTTATTGTGTTGCATACAGAATTCAGGTGCATGTTGTAGTTCTGCTTGTGGGTGCATGTGTTTCTGTAGATGAGTGTGCAGTTGTGTCGTGTGTGGGTGCAGCGTCACTAGCGTGCGTATGCTGTGTCATGGATGTACGTGTATTTGTGTTTGCGGCATGTACGTGTTTGTGTTCTGTTGGAATGCCAATGGATATTGATGTGTATGTGATGTGTTGTGTCGTATGTGATGCAGGGGGATGCATATGACAAGGATTGAGTGTGGGTGTGTGAGACTTACCTCTAATACATGGCCACTGTCATTGTCCATTGGGTCCAGCGATGTCCTTCCTCTGTCAGCAAACCGCCACCAGTACACTGCCTGCAGGACTGTTACCTCTAAATATGGGCGGCAGGAACCCAACAGCCTGATGGCTAGGAAGAGCACTCCATTGTGGCAGTCTTTGGCTTGACTGCGATACATTTAAATATGACTTGACGGTCTCTTCAGGCCCACCACCAATGAAGCTTGGCAGTAATACCGCCAAGATCTCAATCAGGGCCTTAATCTTTCTAGAAGTGCTCTTCAGGGAACTACTGCTGAGGCTGGCTAGCATGTTTAGCCCAGTGTCAAAGGTAGATCCACACACACTAATGAGGAATGGGACCCCAGTACATCTTCAAATATCCCTGGCTTACTTCCAAACATTGGAAGGAGTTAGATGTAGTGCAGTGAATGTGATGAAGGCGCACAAAGGAAAAGTCTTTCTGATCTTAATTAGGTCGCCTCAGTGAAGCATTAAGGGTGCACCTGGCACCCTGGCGGTATTAAGACTCCAGGTGAAGCAGACGTGAACATGTAGTCAAAGCTTAGCCTAGGTTTGTTTTCATATAGATGTTGTGTAAGTAAAAGGTGGATGCCCAAGCTCAAAGTGAAACACTGGCAAGGCACGAACACCCCACAGTGGCTGGCAGCATGAGTGCTGTAGCCATTGTGAGGCTGTGGGATGAAAATGTGTGGCTGCTGTTGGTGGTATGTGTGGCTGTTGGCTGGCAGAATTTGTGGCTATTGGCTCGGTGCATCTATGGCTGTTGGCTTGAGGTATGTGAAGCTCGAAGTATGCAAGCCTGTTGCCTGACAGTATGTGTGGCTGTTGGCTGGCAGAATATGTGTACTGGTTTGCCAGAGGTGACTTTGTATCTAGGTTGGTTGGTGACTGGTGTTTCAGTCCTGTGGATGTATGAATGTAATGGGCCCTTATATGGCAGAGGTTTGTTGATGTCAATGTGGTACCTATAGATAGGGATGTAAATGGTTTTGCTTGTTTGAAAGACATCTGAATGGTTGGTACCTCTACATGGTTTTATGGCTCGCTACCACTAAGTGATCGGTTCAATATTCTGATACTGTTATTAGTATTTACTCTTTGACTCTATTACAACTGGTAATGTCAAAACCAACCAGTCACTCACATTGTTCCTAGGTTCGATCTGTTCCTTTGGTAATGCTCTTTCTGGAGGATACTCTATTTAACCGCAAACTCCTCACCTGAGAACATCCCCCAGGCACAAAAACAGATCTGGAAAAATTTGCAGCAGTACTCTCATGCACCATTAGGTATTGTTGTGCAGCTCTATTGCCCCGAAGCAATGGAGTTGAGCCATCTTTAAGCACCATCCCTGCACACTGATGTCAGTTTCCTTTTTCATTTTAGAGCCCTCAGAAATGGAATGTGTGCAATTGTTGGCAACAGCTTTTTAGATGTTAAAAAGAGGTGACTTCACAGAACAGGAAGGTGGGACGACAGCGAGGAATCTGCAGTTAGAGTATCCACCAGAAAAGCATTACCAAAAGTATAAGTAACGTGTTCTTCAGATTGATACTTCTAACCACAGATTCCTCACGTTAGAACAGATACTAAAGAAGAACCTTCCCCAGGTGGAGGGTCTATAGAGTGGGCTCAGACCAAAAAGTTGGGACAGAACCAAGTGGTCGAAGAGTTCTTCCTGGCATACCGGAATGCCAAGGCAGTAGGGCTTAATGAATATATCCATCAAGGTCCACGTTGCAGCTTGGAAAATCACATGCACACCTCAAGCCAGTGCTGCAGCAGTGACCCTGGCCCTCATGGAATGGGCTTTCACGCCTTCTGAGGGCTGCTTCTTGGCCAGTCCATAGCAGAGATTAATGTGGAGGACTATTCATCTCAACAGGTTTATTTTCTGCACAGCACTTCCTATCTGTGCTCCAGAGAATTCCACAAAAAGTTGGTCGTCCTCTCGAGAGTCCCTGGAATGATCAATGTAAATACTTAAAGCTCTTTTGAGCTGCAAAAGATGGAGCCTCTCCTCCTCTTTCGAGAGGCGAGTAGTAACAAAGAATGCTGGTACAGAAAGGAATTGCGCAACATGGAAAGGAGTCACAACATTCAGTAAGAAGGCTGCTGAGTGCTCAGGGACAATTTGTCAGGAAAAATGATGGTATCAGGTGTTGCAATGACTGTACGTTTGACCATTCAAGGGACAAACTGATGTAATCAGACCAAGAAAGACAGTTTTGAAGGTCAGGCGATGCAGCGAGCAGCTAGGAATGAGCTTGACAGGCCTACATACGGAGAATGTCAAGAGTAAGTTATTAAGGTCCCACTGCGGCATAACAAATGGTTTGGGAGAGAACACGTGTCAAACCTTTAACCCCTTCCCTGCTGTGGACGTAACGGTTACATCCACCGCAACGCAGCCCTGCTGTGCCACGGACATAACTGTTACATCCTTGCACTGACCCAAGGGGGGAGTGCTAGCGCTCCCCGAGGTCACAAAACCATCCCCCCGAGCAGGGATGGCAGCATAAGTGCTTCCACTGCAACCACCATACAACCCCGCACCTGCCCACCCCTTCCCCCCCCCCCAGGACATCTGATGAAGTCATCAGAGTTTGCTCCGGACGCGGTGGAATCTATGCTTCCAGCGCATCCTGAAGAGAAACTGATTTGTTTCTCCTCAGGAAGGGGGGTAAGGGAGGTCATAGAGGCATGAAAGGAAAGGCTTTTCCTTTCCTTTCATGCCTCTATGAGCATTCCTGCATAGCATAGCAATCGTGCTGTAGGAGTGCCCATTAGACACCAGGGAGTTTCAAATATTAAATAAGGAGAACAGATCCTTGGGCAAGGGTCGCTCCCTAGGGAGGGGCATTATAATTTAGGCCATTTCTGCCCCTACTTTAATTAGGCCTATCTGCCGCTAAGGGGAGCAGAAACCACTAGACAACAGGGATTTAAAAAACATTTTTTACATGAGAGGAGTAGCCACTTGGGCCATTTCTCTCCCCCTTAGGTGCAGATCGGCTTACTTTTATTAGGCCCATCTGCCCCCAAGAGGGGCAGAAACCACTTAGGCACCAGGGATCGGGGTGCATGTGTGCGTGTTATGGGGGGGACCCCTTGCGCCAGGGTCACTTCCCATGGGGGCACACTACTGATGGCCATTTCTGCATCCCCCCCATAGGCAGATCAGCCTATATATTGTAAAGCCTCTAGACACCAGGGAAGATTTTTTTTTTTTAAAAGAGGGTGGAGATATGACCATACCCCGACCCCGAGTAAATGGGGACAAAGTTGTTCTGCCCAGATGGCAGATGGATAATTACCCCCGATCTGCTCTCCAACGGAGCAGAAAGCCCAGTAGATGCCAGGGAAATTATAAAAAAATAGAGGTTTGGGGGCTGCCAACCACTATAGGCATGGTTATGCCACCCACCCCAACTGAAGGGGGTAACAGATTCAGCCCCACCCTCCCTGCAAACTAAAGCATCCCATCCCAATGGCAAGCAAAAGGACATTTGATTCTTTTGAGTTTTGATTTTACATTGGGCAAAGACAGCTTGGCTAGCACCCAATATCTTCTTATTTGGAATGGTGAGTGGCTGCACCTTTTGGATTTTGGTACGCTGCCACCGAGAAAAATCTACCAGACCTAGATACATCTGAAAACGAAATATCTGGGTGAGTCCAGGGTGGTGTGCTTCACATGCACCCCACACCATTTTCTTACAACACAAAGCCCTGCAAATGTCCAACTTTGGTTAAAATCAGGTATTAGCCCTACGTTTTTGTAATGGACCCTTCTGAAATCCGCAGGAATCCACAAAATTCCTACCACCCAGCGTTGTTGCATCTTTACTGATACAAATTATGCCCCACTTGCCAGCCTAAATTTTTTTTTTTTTCAAACTGCCCTTTTGGACCCACTTTGGTTCCCCCTCAATTTTGACATGTTTTTGGCCCTTCCCTGTCACAGGTACTTGGCCCACCTACACAACTGAGCTATAATTTTTATTGGGAGACCGAGGGGGAACGCTGGGTGGTAAGAAATTTGTGACAGTGAGGCAATCCTACACAGAAATGTGATTTTTAAGCTAAATTTGAGGTTTACAGGGGATTCTGGGTAAGTAAACACTGGGGGATCCACGCAAGTCACACCTCCCTGAACTCCCTCAGCTGTCTAGTTTTCAGAAACGTCTGTGTTTGGTAGGTTTCACTGCTTGGCTGCTCCCTCAGCTGTCTAGTTTTCAGAAACATCTGGGTTTGGTAGGTTTCACTGCTTGGCTGCTGTGTCCAGGACCAAAAACACAGGTGCCCCACTTGCAAAAACAGGTAGCTTTGTAATAGATAATTTTGATGTGTCCATGTTGTGTTTTGGGCCCTCCCCTGTCGCGGGCACTAGGCCTACCCACACAAGTGAGGTTACATTTCTATCAGGAGTTGTGGTGGAATGCTGGGTGGAAGGAAGTTTGAGGCTCCCCTCAGATTCCAGAACTCTGCAGGACCGAAAAAGTGTTTTGTAGCCACATTTTGAGGTTTGCAAAGGATTCTCAGTAACAGGACCCAGTGACAGCCCTACAAGTAATCCCATCCTGGATTCCCCTAGGTGTCTAGTTTTAAAACATGCACAGATCTGCTAGGTTTCCTTAGGTGCTGGCTGAGCCGGAGGCCAAAATCCACAGCTAGGCACTTTGCAAAAACAGCATATGTTTTAATTGGAAAAATGTAATGTGTCTACATTGTGGTTTGGGGCATTTCCTATTGCGGGCACTAGGCCTACTGACACAAGTGAGGTACCATTTTTATAGGGAAACCTGGGGGAATGCTGGGTGGAAGGAATTTTGTGGTTCTTCTCAGATTCCAGAACTTGGCAGCATTGAAATTTGAGGAAAAGGTGTTTTTTAGTCAAATTATGATGACTGCAAAGGATTTTGGGAGACAGAACTCAGTGAGAGCCCCAAACGTCAGCCCATTCTGGATTCCCCTAGGTGTCTAGTTTTCAAAAATGCACAGGTTTGCTAGGTTTCCTTAGGTGCTGGCTGAGCTAGAGGCCAAAATCCACAGCGAGGCACTTTGCAAAAAAAGTGTAGAAAAATTTAATGTGTCCATGTTGCATTTTGGGGTGTTTCCTGTCGAGGGCACTAAGCCTGCCCACACAAGTGAGGTACCATTGTTATCAGGAGACTTGGGGCATTTCCTGTTGCGGGCACTATGCCTACCGACACAAGTGAAGTACCATTTTTATAGGGAAACTTGGGGAAATGCGGGGTGGACGGAAGGATGAGGCTCCCCTCTGATTCCAGAACTTTACAGCACTGAAAAAGTGTTTCTTAGCCAAAGTTTGTGGTATGCAAAGGATTCTGGGTAACGGAACCCAGTGAAAACCCCACATGTTACCCCATTCTGGATTCCCCAAGGTGTCTAGTTTTAAAAAATGCACAGGTTTGGCAAGTTTCCCTCGGTGCAGGCTGAGCTAGAGGCCAAAATCCACAGCTAGGCACTTTCCAAAAAACGCATCAGTTTTCAATGTAAAAATGTGATGAGTCCATGTTGCATTTTGGGGTGTTTCCTGTTGCGGGCACTAGGCCTACCCACACAAGTGAGGTACCACTGTTATCAGGAGACTTGGGGGAACACAGAATAGAAGAACAAGTGTTATTGCCAATTGTCTTTCTCTACATTTTTTCCTTCCAAATGTAAGACTGTCTGTAAGAAAGAAGTCTATTTGAGAAATGCCTTGAAATTCCCATGCTAGTATAGGGACCCCCGAATTCAGAGATGTGCAAATAACCACTGCTTCTAAACTCCTTATCAAGTGCCAATTTTAGGAATACAAGGGTTTCCTTGATACCTATTTTTCACTCTTTATATTTTACCAAATGAATTGCTGTATGCCCTGTATACAATGAAAACCCACTGCAAGGTGCAGCTCATTTATTGGCTCTGGGTACCTTGGGCTCTTCATGAACCTACAAGCCCTATACATTCCCGCAACTAGAAGGGTCCAGCAGACGTAACTGTATATTGCTTCAAAAAATCTGCCATTGTTGTAAAAAAGTTATGGAAGAAAGTTTTTTTCAACTCAATTTCAATATTTGTTTTTATTTCAACTGTTACTTCCCATAGGAAAACCTTGGAGGTTCTACACAAATGACCCCTTGCTGAATTCAGAATTTTGTCTACATTTCAGAAATGTTTAGCTGTCTGGATCCATTTGTTTCACACCCATTTCTGCCACTAAATGAAAGGAGGCTGAAAGCACAAACAAATAGTAAAAATGGTATATATACAAGTAAAATGCCAAAACTGTGTTGAAAAATGTGTTTTTATGATTCAAGCCTGCCTGTTCCTCAAAGCTGGGAAGATGGTGATTTAGCACTGCAACCCTTTTGTTGTTGCCATTTGCAGGGAAAAACCCTGTGCCTTCTTTTGCAGGACTTTTTTCCATTTTGTCCTCAAAAACCCAAATTTTAGCTGTATTTTGGCTAATTTCTTGGTCTCCTCCAGGGGCACCCAAAAACTCTGTGTACCTTTAGAATCCCTAGGATGTTGGAAAAAAGTACACAAATTTGGCTTGGATAGCTTATGTGGACAAAACGTTATGAGGGCCTAAGCGCAAACTACCCTAAACAGCCAAAAGAAGGCTTGGCGCAGGAGAGGGAAAAGGCCTGGCAGCGAAGTGGTTAATAAACCTCATTGCAACAGATAGCATAAACAAGGACAGTTGATCCAGCAAAGGCAGAAAGGGCCAACAAACACCCTTTTACAGTGCCCATTGCAAGGCTTTTCTGAACTAAGAACAGAACAAACAAAAGAAAGTCTAACATCTGTGCTTTGCAAGGGGTCAATGTCTTGGCCACCACACCAGGTTACAAATTTGTCACACCACCCTGCATAAAAGGATTTTGTGGAGGGGTACCTGTTGAAGAGGATGATATCTTCCACTTCATGTGGTAAATCAAAAGCAGTCAACTGCTGTTGCTCAATCTTTATGCCTGAAGGTGTACGATGCTGAGATTAGGGTGGAGGACCTTGCCCTGTAGTTGAGATAGATCCTCTCAAAGTGGTACCTGAAAGATGTTCATGCTCAGGAGTTCTGGTTATCACACTCTTCAGGCGCAATTCAGGGCCACTAAGCTCAGCTGGATCAGTCATGATCTTCAGAACAAGAGGCAAGAGAAGTAGTAATCAAAGGAGTACACAAGTCCCTTGTTCCATTCCAACCTGAAAGCATCTCCTAAAGAGCACTCTTGCAGAAACACAGAGTGCAAAACTGTTGACACTGCACATTTAATGGTGGTGAAAAGACCTAGCCAAGACTCCCCACTGGTGGAAGATGCACTGAGCCCCACTGGGTTGCAGATGTCACTCGTGATCTGCCAGACAACATCTACTCTGGCCATACATTTTTGTATTCAAGAGCCCCGCCAGGTGGTTGGCAACCAGAAGAAGTTGGTTATTTAAAAATGCATGTCCTGAAAGTCCTAGGATCCCATCCGGTTTTCTGGACCCAGAGCAGAAAGGATCTTAGCCAATGTGTCTTCTGCAGGAAGGCCTTCACCAACATAGACCTGAGGCCTCCACCCTTCTTTCTGGATACGTTTCTGAAATGAGTTCTGGTGTAAGAGGGATACTGGGCATGAAGAAGAGAGAAGGTAGGACATAGCCTTTCTGAATAATGTGCAAGATCCGTATGCTGGACGTGATCGAGCTCAAACCCAGGAGAAAGAGCTGCATCTTGCCTCCCACTGGTTGGGCATGCACCGTTCAGGGCAAACTACAGTGGTTTGCTGGTGGTTGTGGCAATGGTAAGGGGATAGAGGGCTGATACCCTTCCAAGTCTGCACGCTGTCTGCAGGTTCTGGTGCCACAGCTCTAATAGAACTGAACTGTATGCTGTATCACTGGCTTAGAGGACAGCCTCTGTCTATAGACCACCCTTTTGGAATAGTCCCTACATTTCCTGCACTGGTATGGAAATTGTTTGGCAAGGGTCAACAGCCCCAAGGAACATGCTGTGTGTCTGCTATTTTTAACAACCACACTGCAGATGACGACCCACTGACGTTCTCTGCACTACTTTTATAGTGAACTGGAGGTCAATGTGTTGTCCTGTGTACTCGAAAAGAAAATGTTTCTAGAGAAAATCCCAGAAACATTTATTTTTCAACAATCTAAATCGGGACGTGAGGGAAGCATTGATTATATTTTATTTTGGGCACAGCACACTAAAATCATTGCAAAACAAAGTAAAAGCATAGTGTGCTAATGGCGTGGTCTGCTTCCAATTTTGATTGGTGCAGGAGGCATAACCCTGCACCCAGAGCACCAATCAACATGGGAGAGGCAGAGTTAGAAAGGGGAGCTCTGTCTCTTCTTCGTGGATGCCTGCTTCAGGATTGCATTGGGCATGTGACCCCTAAGCAGAGATCCACTTCACTAGACACCCAGGATGTTTCCTTGCAGAGGGGTGCCTCCCCACCACCTAGGGCAAGGACTGGTGCTCCCTCCTGCCCACAGGTATATTAATCTTTCTACCCCCTAGGATGACATATAAAGAGTGTTTACCCTTTAACGTCCATCTGCTCCAGGGAATCAGAATGCTTATTAGACCACTAGGAAAAGGTTGAGTTTACTGTTTTGACAGGTGGCTCCCCTCTGGGCATGCGTCTGTCCTCCCCATATCTCCAGACCCAGCAGTTTTTCTGGCCCCTGGGGGGCAGATAGGTGGTGTTTATCCCTAATCTGCTCCCCAGGTACAGAAAGTCTGCTAGATCAGAAGAGAATTGCTTAGTTTATTGTTCTGGGAGTGAGCGCTCCCCATAACATGAGCCTGCCACCCCGTCCCTGAGCACAACAGTCTTTCTGCCTGCCGGGGGGTCAGTGGAGATTGGGTGCTTACCCCCAGTCTGTCTCCTAAGGGGCAGAAAGCCAGCTATACCAATACAAAATGTACATGAGGGGGGTCCCCTTCTTTGGCAAGGGCCTATGTTTCTCCTGAGCAAAATAGTCTATCTGCCCCCCTTCCGGTGGGTGGATAGAGTTTTTATCCCTAAACTGCCCCCAAGGGGGCAGAAAGCCCACTAACCACCAGAGAATTATGCTGCATACTGTTTTTGTCAGTGCAGCCAATATGGGCCTGTGCTCTCCTCTCCAATCCCAGGCACAACAGGAAGGAATAAGGGGTGTTTATCCCCAAACTGCTCCCGTCTATCTGGGATCTGGGGAAACAGCCTACTAGAAACCAGGAAAATGGTCAGCAAAAAAAAGTAAAGGTGGTGTTGGCTCACCTAGGTATTGGGCTGTGGTCCCACCCCAGAACTGGTCCAACAGTCTTTTTGCCTCTCTCCTGAAGTTAGCGAAGGAGGTTTACCACACTTCTTGGGGGCACAAAGCCCACTTGACATTAGGGATATATATATATATGATATATATATCTTTTAAGGGAAAACAAATATGAGGTGTGGGCAGCCTGCACTGGCATTGGGCTTGGCACTTATCCCAAAAGCCCCTAAATCTCCAATAGCCTTTTTGTATGCTTGGTGCACAGCATCCCCATCGCAAGCGAGAGAAAATTTCAGATTTGTCTGGGCGCTGCTGCGACCTATTCACTGGCAAAGTGGGGTAAATTCAAATGTCCTTTTTCTTGCCATACTGCCATGCTAAATGGCATCTATTTCTGAAAATTAGACCCCAGGGGAGTCTAGTGCGTTGTGACTTGTGTGGATCGCAGTACATTTTCTTAGACACAATGTCCTGCACACCTCAGTCTTTGGCCATAAATATACAGTTTCCTCATATTTCTGTGTGGAAAACTTCTGAAATCTGCACAGATCCACACAAACGATATTTCCCAGAGTTCCCATGCTCCCATAAAAATGGTACCCCTCTGGTGTGGCTGGGCTTTACCACATGCAAGTGGAACGGATGAAACCACGGACCACTGGATACCATTTTTATTGGAAGAAGTGTAGGAATGCTAGGTGGTTGAAGTGATGTGGATCCGCACAGATTGTATCCTAGAAAAATGTAAAAACGACAGTAAAAAAATGAATGGCGTTCTTTTACAACTCTGCTTCTTGAAATAAGGAAAGCTGGTAATCTTAGCACAGCAAACCTTTCGTTGATGCTGTTTTTAGAGGAAAAACATATGCTTTCTTGCACAGCATTTTTTTTTCTAATTCCAACAACAATCTAAATTTTGCTATGTTTTGGTTATTTTCTCGGTTCCCTCCAGGGGAATCAACAAAACTCTGGGTACCTCTGATCCCTGAGAAGTGGGGGAAAATGACACAAATTTGGCCTGGATACCATTCACAGGGAAAAAAAAAAGTTATGAAAGCCTAAGCACAAAGTGCCCTAAACATCATAAAAAGGGTGTAGCATTTGGGGTGGAAAAGCCTCGGCAGTTAAAGGGGCAAAACATTTTAAAGCAGAGTTTTTGCCTTCTCTCCAAAGTGTCAGGATCCATCAAATAACATATCCATTAGCAAAGCATGTACACTGGCAGAAAAAACAGGAGACCTAATCCAAGCATATCAACAAAGGGCAACACTGGTACCGACCACCCTACCAAAGGAGTCAGTGGTATCCAAAGTGGCAGAGATATCTGGAGGAATGATTAAAAATTAGAGTTCACCTTACTGGTCGAGGCCTGTATGATGAGACTCTTCATAGTATGGTACTCGATGAGAAAATCTGGATCACCAGACGCTAGCCTATGATGTCTGGCCACATGCTGGCTAACAGAGAGGAAAGAACATAGTAGAAGGTAGCTGCCAGAGTATCATATCTTGGAGTGCACTGTTAAATGGGAGAAAGGGCTCAAATGTTGCTGGCCCTGGCTAAATAATTGTTAGCAAAACCTCTGTTGTAGTTTCAGTGAAGGGCAGTTATAATTCTAGCACCTCGTCTGCCCTCCAAACCTCCACTGCGAATAAGACACATTCTTCCACTAGTGACCCATGTGGGGCATCAATCTCCTTGTCAGGGGTGGGGCAAGTCCACTGTAAATCAAGGGAAAATGCATCACCAGTGTAATGACGGGGGTGAGGTTAGTCAAGCCATCCTTCTCACCAACATCATCGGCATCCTGGGTCAGAGTCGGAACCAGAAAGATAATGGAGTCTCTGCTGGTAGCTGTGAATAGCTTGTAGCACTGGGTTAGAGTCAGGATGCATGGCAATCATTTGTGCTTTTGTAATTTTATAGCAAGGTATCGGTCCTGCATCAATTTCAGTTCGATATTTGTTATAAGCATCAGCACTGGATCATCCACTGGTGGTAGCGGGCACTGGCATGGACCTCTGGGCCACCATGGATGTCTGTATTTGAAATTGGTATGGGCCCGGATGCAGGTCGCCCCTGTGGGTTATTGGGGCGTCAAAGGGAGCCGAAAGGACACTGAATATTTACAGCATGCCCTCTTTGAAGCCTTTTATCTGCTGTATGGTCGACGATGGCCCAGGGAATTCAGGGCACACCAGGACCAACTTAAGAATCAGTCTGTCGCTGGTGATCTTCATGGAGTGTGAATTACATCAGGACACTCTGTGGCCTTCTCCTTGGAGACAGAGTGGTGATATGGGGAAAAGTCCTATTTCGCTTTCTTATGCTTATGCCTTGACTTGGATTTACAAGATGGCTTCGAATGGGAGAGTCATTAGGACTGGGCTATTGAAAAGCTCTAGAGTTGTCAAAAAGCTGACATAGTCATGAACTGGGCTCTTGAACCGCATCGGAAGGCGTGGAAGGAAAAGAACTGACATCAGGGCAGAGGGGTGGCACTTACATGTGGTTCCACTCCATCACTTCTGACGGGGTATGGAGTCCGCGCAGAATCGAATGACATCTGGGGGGATATTTTAAGGTAAGGATCACGAAGTTTGAGGTATCCATCAGAACCAACAATACTTGCCCTTCACACTGACTGTGCTCTTTTATAAAATCACCTCGATCCGGCCAACAAGGTGGCAAAGTGGACCTTCTAAACACATCACTGACAGCTTACCCCACCATACTACAAGACAATAGCTTGCTCTCATTTGAGCAACTACCCTATTTCACACACAGATTGTTATTATCTGTGTTCCAACCAAACCTATAGAATGTTTCTTTAAGGACAATGTCAAAATCCTAGATCAACAACTCAACTCTTCTCAGTTCAATTATTTTTGTGGACTGTACACCTAGAAGACCATATACAAATTGCCCATTGTTCTAAAAGAGCAATTGGAGAAACGTTCTTGCTTAAAGCCCGTTTGTCTCTCATATTGCATAGTGGCACTTTGTTTTCACTGGCTCTTTAGGAAGGGAGGAGAGAGGTGTGGATTTTCCACACACCCACTTGTCTGATAGGAGTCACTTTGTTGTTCAACGGCCATCAAGATCTCCCAGTCATACTGTACAGAGGCACTTAGTTTTTGCAGATTATTGAAAGAAGGAGGAGAGCGGTGTCTGTTTGTAAAACACAGATTAACCTAATTGGCTGCACACTCCCAGCAACGCATATAACACACTTCTCGTAACTTCCTGTTGACCACTAGGTCCATCTCCCACTCCCTCTCATGGCAACCCAATTAATCTCATAATGGTCTCTAAAGTCATTACCCACTTTCAGCCCTAGGTCCTTTCCTCGTCCATCCCCTCATCATCAAGATGCGCCCCACTTTGTATCAACTTACCTGTCTCCTGACATAACCTGCTTACCTCGAAACAATGCACAGTGGTCTCACTACTTCACCTTGACTATTTAGTGTACCAGCCTAAGATTCACACTTCCCTCTCAGGATGTTTAACCCTCCAACACCACATGCACAGCTATGAGATCTGGATCTCTGCTGGCATTCAGCCCCTGAAATCCTGCAATTCCAAGTGGGCCACTGGAACAAATTGCATACATATAATCTCCTGGAAACTTAGCAATGTCCTCACCACCACTCCAGTTGAAATACATTTCTACAAACCAACTATTTAAAAGGAATATTATTTGGGAAATGTAAACGAATGATTCTATTTTTATCTATCTTCACCCTTGTTTTAATGCGTAAACTGTTTCTGTGATAAAAATGACCGCTTTACGTCTTTTTTGCTTATATTGTGTAGGAATAGGAGTCTCTAATTCCTTTAGAAAGAGACGTCAGCCATATCTCGTTTAAACAATGTGCTCAACTTTCTCTTAAAACCAAGGCAATTGTCAATGACAGCGATCGCCCTTTAATCAGAATCCCATTGCACACGTCAGTGCTTGAGGGCAGCGCGTATCAGGGAATAACCATTTTCTACTGCGCAACAGTAAATCTATACCCTTTAACCCGTACGGTGCCTTGGACGAGGTGATCTAGCACCCCCCCCCCCCGGTGGTGGATGGAAGGGGAACCCCTTCCCCTTCCACCCCCAGCCCCCCCGTGACGTCAGCGCGCGCGCTGACAATCACAGAGGGCCTCCTCCATCGCGCTCGAAGCTCAGCTTCGAGTGCGATCAAAAGAGAAATGCAAAGCATTTCTCTTTCGATCACGTGGAGGAGGCCAGAGAGGCTTCTAAGGGAAGGAAAAGAATTTCCTTCCCTTTGAAGTCTCTCTGAGCGTTTCAAAAGGCGGAGTGAAAGCAATCCGGCTTTTGAAACGCCCACTAGACACCAGGGATTTTTTTTAAATTAGAAATTGGCATAAGGGAGCGACCCCTTGGGCAAGGGTCGCTCTGGAGGGGGGGGGGGGGGGGGGGCATTTTTGGGAAGGCCTTTTCTATTTCTATTATTAGGCCAATCTGCCCCCGGGGGGGGGCAGAAACCTCTAGGCACCAGGGATCTTTTTTTTGTTTTGTTTAGTTTTTTTACAGGTGGGGAGCGACCCCTTAGGCAATGGTCGCTCCCGGGAGCGGGGGTGGGGGATTTATTTTAGGCCATTTCTGCCCTCCCGGGGGCAGATCGGCCTACTGTTATTAGGCCGATCTGCCCCCAGGGTGGACAGGAAACCTCTAGGCGCCAGGGCAAATTTTTTTTTTTTGTTTTTTTTTTGTTTGTTTGTTTTTTTAGAGATGGGGAGCGACCCATTAGGCAAGGGTCGCTCCCCTGGGGGGAAAATTTTATTTAGACCATTTCTGCCCCACGGCCGATTTTAGGTCAATCTGCCCCCAAGGGGGGCAGAAACCACTAGGCACCGGGAATTATTTTTTTTGCGCCAATGTCACGCAAGGGGAGCGACCCCATAGGCAAGGGTCGCTCCCGGGAGGGCTGGGGAGGCATATTTATTTTAGGCTATTTCTGCCCCCCCGGGGCCGGCTGAGGTAGAGGCCAAAATCCACAGGTAGGCACTCTGTAAAAAACACCTCTGTTTTCTGTGAAAAAATGTGATGTGTCCACGTTGTGTTTTGGGCCATTTCATTTCGCGGGCGCTAGGCCTACCCACACAAGTGAGGTATCATTTTTATCGGGAGACTTGGGGGAACGCTGGGTGGAAGGAAATTTGTGGCTCCTCTGAGATTCCAGAACTTTCTGTCACCAAAATGCGAGGAAAACTGTTTTTTTAAGCCAAATTTTGAGGTTTGCAAAGGATTCTGGGTAACAGAACCTGGTCAGAGCCCCACAAGTCACCCCATCTTGGATTCCGCTAGGTCTCTACTTTTCAAAAATGCACAGGTTTGGTAGGTTTCCCTAGGCGCCGGCTGAGCTAGAGGCCAAAATCTACAGGTAGGCACTTTGCAAAAAACACCTCTGTTTTCTGTCAAAAATTGTGATGTGCCCACGTTGTGTTTTGGGGCATTTCCTGTCGCGGACGCTAGGCCTATCCACACAAGTGAGGTATCATTTTTATCGGAAGACATGGGGGAACGCTGGGTGGAAGGAAATTTGTGGCTCCTCTCAGATTCCAGAACTTTCTGTCACCGAAATGTGAGGAAAACGTGTTTTTTTTGCCAAATTTTGAGGTTTGCAAAGGATTCTGGGTAACAGAACCTGGTCAGAGCCCCACAAGTCACCCCATCATGGATTCCCCTAGGTCTCTAGTTTTCAAAAATGCACAGGTTTGGTAGGTTTCCCTAGGTGCCGGCTGAGCTAGAGACCAAAATCTACAGGTAGGCACTTTGCAAAAAACACCTGTTTTCTGTCAAAAATTGTGATGTGTCCACGTTGTGTTTTGGGGCATTTCCTTTCACGGGCACTAGGCCTACCCATACAAGTGAGGTATCATTTTTATCGGGAGACTTGGGGGAACATAGAATAGCAAAACAAGTGTTATTGCCCCTTGTGTTTCTCTGCATTTTTTCCTTCCAAATATAAGAGAGTGTGTAAAAAAGACGTCTATTTGAGAAATTCCCTGTAATTCACATGCTAGTATGGGCACCCCGGAATTCAGAGATGTGCAAATAACCACTGCTCCTCAACACCTTATCTTGTGCCCATTTTGGAAATATAAAGGTTTTCTTGATAGCTATTTTTCACTCTTTATATTTCAGCAAATGAATTGCTGTATACCCGGTATAGAATGAAAACCCACTGCAGGGTGCAGCTCATTTATTGGCTCTGGGTGAATTTTGTCTACTTTTCAGAAATGTTTAGGTTTCTGGGATCCAGCATTGGTTTCACGCCCATTTCTGTCAATGACTGGAAGGAGGCTGAAAGCACAAAAAATCTTTAAAATGGGGTATGTACTAGTAAAATGCCAAATTTGTGTTGAAAAATTGGGTTTTCTGATTCAAGTCTGCCTGTTCCTGAACGCAGGGAAGCTGGTGATTTTAGCACCACAAACCCTTTGTTGATTCCATTTTCAGGGAAAAAACCACAAGCCTTCTTCTGCAGCAACTTTTTCCCATTTTTGGGAAAAAAACGAAATTTTCACTGCATTTTGGCTAATTTCTTGGCCTCCTTCAGGGGAACCCACAAAGTCTGGGTACCTCTAGAATCCCTAGGATGTTGGAAAAAAAAGGACGCAAATTTGGCTTGGCTAGCTTATGTGGACAAAAAGTTATGAGGGCCTAAGCGCGAACTGCCCCAAATAGCCAAAAAAAGGCCTGGCACAGGATGGGGAAAAGGCCTGGCAGCAAAGGGGTTAAAAAACGCTATTTTACATTTTCAGTTAAATCGACATAACGCTTGAGATACCAAAATCAGAATATCATGCAGCATGAGAGAACATATGGTCTGTTCTATTATTTACCCGATTAAAAAACAAACTGCAATCAAAGTACCAGAACAATTAATAAAGAATTCACCTGTAAACTGTGCTTTCTTCAATAATAAATACATTCTTGAAAAAATACCACTCGTACTAAAACAAACAACTTTCATGCAATACTAAAACATGTTTAACCAAAAAGTATTATACTTATTTGCTCAGAAGCAGCAAACAAAAGAGGAAGAGAATACTGAGCATGGGACTTGTATATATTGTTACGGTTCTATTCTTTATGACTTCATGTTGGATTCTATTTGGGACTTTTAAGGCTGCTGCACAGTAGTAGTGAATAAAAGTAACATGCATAATGGTAGCCTCCTGTCTTAA
Organism: Pleurodeles waltl; assembly: GCF_031143425.1. NCBI lineage: Eukaryota > Metazoa > Chordata > Amphibia > Caudata > Salamandridae > Pleurodeles > Pleurodeles waltl. The sequence goes on from NC_090444.1 coordinate 442,351,805, forward strand.
CATAAAATCTTTAAAAAACTTGCTTCATGGCCTTATCGCTACTCTTGTCCAAAACCAAATCTATGTTCATTCCAGGCTCATCAAAACCTTTATCTCTTACCTTAATATTACTGCTCCATGACTACACAAATCTGTCACATCATCAGCATTTATTGCCAGTGAGGCTGCTGAACGATTTCACTAAAACATCTGCATGAGGAACACACTACGTTCAACTCTCTAATTCACGCACGTCTCCCCTCCAGTCCAGGTGTTATTCTTTCATACAGCACAGGCCCCAGCCAACTCCCCTAACCAATCCTGGTGCTCCTCTCATGCTGTTTAACAGAAGCGCCTGAATTGGATGGAGCGGGCTCTCTCAGCACTCCAACCGGCAAAGGAGGCCTGTCCTTGTTCTCCACCCAGCTGTCTAAGACAGCTGGGTTGGAGAGGTTTAAAGGGCGCCGTCGCAAGTCAGCTGGCCAAAGTGACATGCACACTTTAAACTTGAGTGCCCACCCCACCACTCTTCTCTGCTACTGCCATTCATTACCATTTTATTTTTCATCTCTGGAGCATATTCTGAGGGCATTTTTACTAGTGAGGCAACTCTGCTCCGTCCTAATGGAGGAGCTACTCCTGCTCGTGTCCATACATCCCAGTCCTCATTTACCTAACCACTTAGGCATCATTTTGCAAGCAATCTATTTGTCTTTTGGTGACAGTAATAGTATATATTGGTATTCCACCAAAATCAAAAAATATTTCTGACAATCTTCCAAGTAGGGAAATCCAAAGCTAACTTCTACCATGATTTCCCAATAAGTTCAGTTAGCGACAAAGGTGATTGACTTACAATGTTTATAGCCACTACTGGCACATGTACAAAGCTCTTTCACTTTTTCCTTCATTTGTGTGATAAAATTTGAATGATTGTCTCACCCACCTATAAGCCATGCAACACTCAGGATCACTTTACTGGATTATTCAGTTTCTTATGGCTAGAAGTGATACAATCGGAGTCCTCCTGATAAGTCTACCCTTTTGCATACGTAAGACAAAAATTTCTACGCTTTTGGAAATTGATCGCCTTCATCATTCAAACCATTCACTAATTAAATTTTGACATAATTCATGACAGGTCCTTCTTTATCACGTCATCTCATTTTCCATTACGCTGGACTAGTTCCTCTCCCACCATCATGACCAGCCGTTATTATGGTCATGAGCACACTAGCACATTTTGCAAACATTTCACTTATTGGACCTCGAAATTATACTCCACGATCCACACTTGGGTTTCTGCGAGCTACACATCCATCAAATACTTAAAGATATATGTAAGAGGTTTGTCATCAGTTTCGCTTTAAACTCAATGGTTGATCAACAATAAAAACATGCCTCCATCTCCATTGCAGAATAACGTAAAACACCATTCACCCCTCTAGAAGCAAATGCAACCATTTTTTATTATTCTTCCACTAGCTGGGTCAAAACTTCCAAAACATACATTGGTTCCAAATAATCCATGGTAACTGCAGTGTGACATTTGGCACTAAAATGCCCAACACAGGATCTTCACTCGTATTCTTTTATTTTATCCTTAATCCTTTTGGGCTTAAATTATTCCATTTAAACTGCACTCATGAGTCGGATTTTGTTGTGTGTCATAAATACCAACCAATTATGAGTCTTTTACCAACTTTAGAAATTAACATGCAGATTCGAGTCCTTACTATATAAAAATAATCTTTTCCTCGTATATACCGAGCATTACCCCCTCCCAATCAATATCAGCAGGTTTGACCTGCTCAAATATATAGAGGATGCCATTTTTATTTCAATATTTATTTCTACTGATATCGATATGTGCAGGAACAGGAGTTACTGCATCTATTTAAATGTAATGGTCAGCTTATGATGAGGGTCTATACCTACTATACTCAAATACAGATGTATGGGTTAGGTAACACCAATAATCATTTATGTTTGACAGGATTTGACCAACCATGTACTTTTTTCCTTTTTTGGAATGGCGTAGTTATATGTGTTTTGGAAGTAGGTTGTGGAATGTATCACTAGCACCACTGACGTATCTGCACCTTTACATACTAGGGATGTTGGATGCTTGGAACCCTGCTTTGGTTGTGTTGGAATGTGGAATGTGGTGACATGTTTGTTGCCTAGAGATGTGGGGAAGAGGCTGGAATGTTGAGAGCTGCTTGCAGGCAGTTGGGATCAAGGACCTGTCAGGGTTGGTTGTTATCCTGTAGCTGGAATAAAAGATACTGTATTTAATCTGAAAACGACGTTGGAGTATCTTTTCAGTGGCGACGAAGGTGGGATATCTGCCATAACCGTGAAGAACCGTGTGAAAACTGTGAACCAACCCTGGCAGTGTGGCTAAAGAAGTGTGGTAATGACGGAGAGGATCAGATATCTCAACTTGACCAATTTGTCTCATTTCATTGGGGCCAACACGAGCTGTGAAGGAAGAAAGTAAAAAGGAAACGACGTTCACCAGATCCTGTGCTGAGAAACTGAGGGGTCGAAGATGAGGATCAGCCCGTTTTGAATTCATGCAAAGGCTCAGTGTATGCACAGCGGTGTGTGTAGATAGACTGTTGTTAAAGCTGTTATCGGGACAAGTAAGGTAAATAAATGTTTTATTTATTTACCTTCGGCTACTTCCGACGACTGTTGGAGAAGTCACGCGCCTGCATTTGTGGCTCTTAGGCAGCGTGCAAGCGTGTGGATATAATTATATTCTTCGCGTGCGCTAACGTTGCCATGTAATCGTGCAGCAGCAAACGTCTCCCAGGTAACAGACGCAAGAGACTGGGAGTGCTTTATGGAGTGGCCTCGTGCATCAGCGCGCACGTTTAAGGAAGTGCGTGTGTGAAGCGTCTCCTAGGGAACAGAGACGCGATACTGGAAGTGCTTTAAGGAATGATTTCCTGCGTCAACGCACACACATAAGGAAGTGCGTGTGTGAAGAGGAGATAGAAATAATAATTCCCAGAAAGAAAAACCGCCGTGGTATGGAGTTTTGAACAAAAAAAAGGTTCGGAAGTAACAAGTGAGTGACTTTGGACATTGTGCATTTTGGACAGCGAAATTGTTGATAAGAAAGTTGGAAAAGGTAAATTTTAAAAAGGGAGTTAGAGAAAACAAACTTTACAACGTGAACAAAGTTTTTATTAATACAACAAAACTATTATTTTTGAAAATGTTGTGCATTTGAAAGTAAAGGTATAACAGAGGAGAAGAAAAAGGAACGCGAGTGAAGTGTAAATCATCTGAGAAATATGCAGTCAATACTACCACCTCCAGTATTTTTGAACATGCCAGGTGAACCATGTATGCCGTGGGAGGATTGGCGTGAGGCATTCGAAACATACCTAGAAGCTTTAGGTGGAGCCATTTTTACGGCTAAAAGGAAATTGGCTTTACTCAAACACAGTTTGGGTGTTGAAGGGAGGAAAGTATTGAAAGCTTTACCTAATGTCGAGGAGTTGGAAGTTAATAGGGAAGGTTCGGACGATGAAGATGAGAACAATGATATATATGGAAGAACTGTGACAGCTTTGGAAGAACATTACTGTAGGAAGTTTAGTATTGTTGTGGAACGACATAAGTTCTTTACGAGAACTCAATCGTCTAACGAATCGGTTGATCAGTATGTGTGTGCATTACGAACGTTAGCTAACACTTGTAAATTTAAAGACTTACACGAGGAAATAATAAGGGATCAGTTAATATGCCATACTAAGGACAGGAAAATACAAGAAAAATTATTATCACTTAGGGACCCATCGTTGGATGAAGCGTTGTCAGCAGCAAGGCGTATAGAAGCAACATGCAAGTATATCAGGGAGTTAGAAAAAAAAAATGATATGGATGAGAGTGGTATGAGTGTCCAGGAGGCAGACAAGATCAAGTGTGAAAGTGAGGGTGCGAGGGCTGGAAAGAAAAAATGTTACAGGTGTGGCAGTGTAAAACATTTAGCGTTTTCGATGAGTTGTCCAGCCAGGAACAGTAAGTGTTTCAAATGTAATAAAATAGGACATTTTTCTAAAGTTTGTAACCAGAAGAAAATGGGGGATAAGAAAAATGTAAACTGTTTGTATGAGGAGAATTCCTTGGAAGTTTGCGAAAGCGGTGAACAAGTTGAGGTATTGATGCTGCAAACTATTGTTTCGGAGTGTACGTCTGATTATAGTAATGTGTGGATGTTAGGAAATGATGATTACAGACCACCAAGATGTGTGGTGGAATTGAATGGAATACCAGTTACTATGTGGGCGGATTCATGTTCCCCGCATACACTGATTGATAAAGAGACATGGACGAAAGCGGGTGAGATGGAATTATCTAAATCTAAAGTGAACCTGATGGGTTATGGGGGAAACAAAATACCCGTATTAGGTTATTTCCGTGGGGAGATTGAGTTCAAACAGAAAAAGATCTATAGTGACATTTTTGTGGTGGAGAGTGGAAAATGTTTATTAGGTTGGAGTGAACAGAGAACCTTAGGAGTGATATTGGACCCAAATACAAAAGAACAAGTGTTGACGGTGGAGGGGGAAGACGAGAAGTCAGTTAGGTGGAAGTCAGAATTTCCAAAATTATTTGGCAAGGAACTGGGGTGTTTGAAGGGATTCCAACATAGAATCATAGTGAAGGAAGGAGTTGTACCTAAGGTGCACAAAGTAAGGAGCGTTCCAGTAGTATTAAAGGAAGCTTTGAAAAGTGAGTTGAAAAGATTGTTGGAAATGGGTGTGATAGAGGAAGTGGAGTCCTCGGAATGGCTCAGTCCAGTGGTTTTGGCACGCAAACCTAATGGAAAAATCCGTATGTGCGTGGACTTGAGGGATCTAAATGAAAATATCTGGGTAGATAGGCACCCGATACCAAACATAAATGAGCTACTGGCAGGCATTCAGGGCGGTGAAGTTTTTTCTACCCTTGATTTGTCAAATGCGTACCACCAAATTATGCTACATCCTGATTCAAAACATTTGACATCGTTCATAACACCTGAAGGGGCATTCAGATATATACGAATGCCTTTTGGATTGGCATCGGCTTTGGCAGTGTTCCAGAGAGTCATGCTAAGTTTATTGGGTGGAATTGGAAATGTAAGATTCTTCCAAGATGATGTATTGGTATGGGCAAAAGATATAGGGGAGCATAATGTGATATTGAGGAAGGTATGTTCCATATTAGAGAAGGCAGGACTAACAGTGGAAATGAAGAAGTGCAAGTTCGAATGTAAAAGTGTCGAATATTTGGGTCACACAGTATCGGGAAATGGTATAAAGCCAAAAATGAACTTATTGGAAGCAATTGATAAAGCACTGATTCCTTCAAATAAAGACCAACTAAGGCCTTTTTTAGGTTTAGCTGAATATTACGCAAAATGTTTGAAAAATGTTGCTGATGTTGCCAACCATTGCATTTTTTAATGAAAAAAAATCAGAAATTTGAATGGTCTATGGAATGTCAACAAGCATATTCTTCCTTAAAGAAATGTATTATCAATGCGGTGGAACTAAAACCTTTTGTAGCAGAACATCATACCATCGTGTCTACGGATGCAAGTATGCATGGCCTTGGAGCAGTGTTGATGCAATCACATAGAGGGAAAGAACATGTAATAGCATTTGCTTCAAGAACTTTGAAAGGTGCGGAGGAGACGTACTCCACTATTGAGAAAGAGGCTCTTGCCTGTTGGTGGGGTGTTAAATATTTTGAGAACTATGTGTGGGGGAGGAAATTTGAGTTACGAACAGACCATAAACCGTTAATCGAGGTATTTACGACAAAGGGTGCATATTGTGCATCTTCCAGAGTGGCAAGATGGATATACAGTTTGCAAGAATATAATTTTGTGATGAGATATGTACCGGGGGTGAAGAATGTGAACGCGGATTGCCTATCTAGATTGCCAATTGAGAATCATTTAGATGAGGAGGAAGAAGAATGGTTGGTTGCAAGTGTCCAAGATGTAGGGACTGATGCTATTAGTGAGGAACTGTGGCGCGAGTCAATGAATGAAGATGGGGAGTTACAAGTGCTGAAGGAGAATTTGGGAATGCAATGGTCCAAATTGGGAGATCATGCAAATCAGGTGGCAAATTTCAAAAGTGTATGGATGGTCAGAATTATCAATTCAAGATGGGTTATTGAGACGTGGTGATAGGTTGATTGTTCCATACAAATTGAGAGGAAGGTTATTGGAAGTATTACATGAGGGTCATGGTGGCATGTCAGGAATGAAAAGGAAGGCAAGGGAAGATTTTTGGTGGCCCGGAATGGACCAAGATGTGGAGAGGTTCGTAAGAAACTGTGTAGATTGTGCATGCAGCGATAAATCCCATGTGGGAGGGAGGACACCAGCTATTCCATTTCCATTTCCGGACAAACCTTGGCAGGAACTAGGTATGGATATATGTGGTCCTTTTTCGTTAGACACTAATGAGAGGGTTTTTGTTGTGGTAATGATAGATTATCATTCTAAGTGGCCTGAAGTGAGTGTAGTGAACGATGTAAAGTCGAGTGCAGTAATAGAGTTTTGTGAAGAGGTGTGGAGGAGAGAGGGATATCCAGAGGCGGTCGTGACAGACAATGGTCCGCAATTTACGTCTGGGGAGTTTGTTCACTATGTGGAAAAGTGTGGAGTAAAGCACATTAGAACGGCCATAGCCCATCCCAGGGAAAATGGACTGGTGGAAAGGTTCAACAGTGTTGAGTGAAAATATACAATTGTCAGTGCAAAATGGTCTGAACTGGAAAAAAGAAATAAAGAATCTTTTGTGGAATTATTGCACTACCCTGTATTCTCTCACATTGGAGACCCCATTTGTACTGTTGAAAGGTAGAAAGCTGTGTACCAAGGCTGTGCCAGGGTGGATGGGTAGAGCAGGAAGGGGCAAGGTGAATGAGGAGGAAGTCTTGACGCGTGTGAGAGAGAGGCAGGAAGTTTATGATGGAAGGAACAAGGGGGATTGGAAGAAGGGAAAATTGGAAATCGGTGATTGGGTAAGAACTAGGGTGTGGGACAAAAGGAAAAAGGGTGCGTCTAAGTGGTCGATACCGAAGCAGGTAGTGAAGGTGTATGAGTATAGCGTGGAGTTGGAGGATGGTAAGAGGTGGAATGAGAGCAAAGTGTCGAAATGTAATGAAGCAGAGTTGCGAAAGTGGAGGAGTATGAGGGTTGATGATAAGTGGAGTGAGGTGAGCAAGGAGGAGTGTAAGGAAAGGAGATTAGTGAAGATACCTGTGTATTTAAAGGATTACATGACATGAGAATCTTTTTTTGTGATGTTAGTTTTGTATTTATTATATCTGCATGTTAAATATTTAGTGTAGGGTAATTGTTAAGGTATAAGATTAGACTTTATATATGTTGAGTTATATTTTTTTTTTAGGTAAAGGGGGGAGATGTGTTGGAATGTGGAATGTGGTGACATGTTTGTTGCCTAGAGATGTGGGGAAGAGGCTGGAATGTTGAGAGCTGCTTGCAGGCAGTTGGGATCAAGGACCTGTCAGGGTTGGTTGTTATCCTGTAGCTGGAATAAAAGATACTGTATTTAATCTGAAAACGACGTTGGAGTATCTTTTCAGGTATATGTCACGCTTTTAGAGAATTAGAATTGGTTGCAGGACTCTGAGACATTGCCAGACTATGGGAAGATAGACAATATGTTTTCCGAGCTGGTACGCAGCAGCAGAACATGGCATCAATACTGGTAGAGGATGTCTTTGCAGGTTTATTAAACTCTGGGGCCTGAGCAGGATTGTCCTTTGAAGAGTGATCAACTGGTCTGAATGAAGATGACCATCAAACAATAAATTAGCCAAGAACCACATTGAGAATAAGCAGTCAAGTTAAAAACTTAGGCTACCTCTGTTAAACCTGGTGGGGTCTCCACCACCCCTTGCCCAGATACAATTATGGGAGCCATACCAGAAGACGGATAGTAAAGTCTGAGTGACCATGATCAACACTATGATACACCTGGGTGAGATACCCCATGGGCGGTCCGTTTTTAACGGATGATGGAGGATGAGCCATTTTCTACAGCAATCATCATAGTTGCTGCTTTGCTCTGTAATTCAGAAAAGCTGACATTTGTTTCTAGTCTCTCTGGGGTTGGCCCGCCCTGTGTCTGCTTCTGATGATGGAGAGGCCGCACCCAGGCCCAACACCACACAGACTCTTTTGATGTTAATAATGGTGAGCCATTGGCCCTTGAGGGATAAGTGAACACAAAAAGGGTATTTCCAGCTGTTGGGTATTTTTTATCTCTGCAGGTAGGCGGTCACATCTTTCAATTCTCATTGTTTGTCTAGTGTGTAAAGGGAGACATCTTGGAAAAACGTGAGAAGGTATCACCACAGAATATCACAGACTCTTGTTATTTAGCTAAGCACCGCCCAGAGTTACCAATGTGGACTCTACAAAGGATCTGCTGACTTCACCCTATTCCCTGCCATTGTGAGAGAAAACGTGGGGCTGCACTCCCTGCAGTTGTTATTTGTAATGTCCTCTATGCGCACAGAAGTGCTGAGAAAGATTGGATGGTCTCTCTGAGGCCCTTGTAAAGGTGTCTTGCATGGGTGACACACGTCTCTCAGCCCTTGTGGTCTATTATTGGAGAGGTCCCAGCTCTGCTGAACCGGAAGTATTAACAGCCATTTAGTGTTTCCTGTCCTCATGGTATGCCTCAGAAACAGGCTGCCACCTAAATGACCTCACCTCTGAATGCCCCCAGCCTGCCAATTCTCAGATGCATATAGGTATCCATGGGTAGGGAGGGCCACATCCGGCAAAGCACCTGTCTGTATTGACCAAGAAAATGACGCTGCTCTGAAGGAGGCTTATCAGTCTCGTTCAGGGTCCAGCTCTCACATGATCCAGACAAGGAAGAGGGGCCAAAATAGGAAAGAGCTCTATCATGGCAGGCATGGGAGATCAGGGTTCATGCACCAGCTAGCGGCCGCTGAAGTCAGGGCTTCTCTGTCCCCCAGGTTTCAGTTCAGAGAAATGTCACCCAGGTTTCTCCGACACTTTGCTCTTCAAGGAGTAATGCTGCTCCCCCTTTTCAGGCCAACCTGAATTTTTAGTGGTGTTTCCATAGCAGTCACTGGAGGTGCTGCTTAGGGCCAGCCAGTACAGCTCAGGAGTCTTGGCTGGATGATGTGCGCCACTGTGACCATTTTGGATTTGCCAGCTATGTGCGCTCCGAGTTTCACCTGGGTTCTTTTCAGCCAGACGGGCTTGTTGCATCTAAATTTTAACCAAACGTCGCATCTGTCAGGGCTACCAGATCAGCAAATTTATGAACATCTCTGATTGGGGGCTTTATTTAACAGACTTGGTGGAGACCTGGTGCACACAGCACAGTGGGTCTCCGCTCTATTCACACCCCCATCGAAGTCTAATTAATCGTTCACCCTTAATATTTTGCCTTTAAAAGCAACCTATCTGTGATGGAATACATTATCACCCTTGCTATTCTACACAAGAAAATTCCTGACAAATTGTGTATAGATAAATTATATATTAATTTCTTTTTTTTAAAGTTGTGATGGGGGCGTGGCCTAGCGGGCTATGGATGCAGATGTGCTCAGCTGAGCTTCTGCCGTCGATAGCAACACGGAGACACTTATCTTGTCCCCAGCCCAAATGTGAACTAAGGAGCTGTGGGACCCAACATGCCCTCGACCAATGAATCTGAGGTGAGGAGTAACCAGAGACCCGGATAGCCCGAAGGGAGACTCTTGATCGGGGGAAGGCCGTCAGTGATCGGAAGGCATGCAAGATGGCGTCTAGAGCCGCACGTGTAAGCAGACCCATTCAACAGTGTGGGTCATGAGCACAGAGGGTCCTACAGAAGACCTACGGCCTGGTAAAGTTTGGCGGATAGTGATCGGAAGAGGAATCGTCAGGACTGGTAAGTGGTGGAGTTACGGGACAGCAGGGAAGCCCATGTAGTGAGCGGCTAGACATGATTAGGTCCCTGGGCCTAGTGACAGCTGTTGGGCAGTGAGGCCTGGCGATTGACTAAACCGCAAGCTCTAAAACCCATCCGGCAAGGGGGAGGGGTGCCTGGGGGCTAAGAAAGGGCAGAAACAACACCTGAAGCACACCCAGCTGCGCTGGATGAGGGTAGAGCCAAGGGTGCTGTGGGTGCACTGGAACTGTGATACAAAGTCTGCGGACACCGAAGCCTGTGTCCCGGGGCATATATATGTGAAATACGGGTGACAAGAACTGATCCTATGGTGAGAAAGCCTGACCTGACTCAGGGGCCACATATCCCCCACTATCTACATCTAGAACAGGAAGAAGCCCACCCCCACCCCTCAGGCGCAAATGGGAGGGTGAGGAGTTTGTTGAGTGATCAGAATAGTGTGGCGAGGGGTCTCCCTTCCCCCCATCCATATCATGCACACTCAGTTTATCTCAACAACATGGGAAAACCAAAGGGAGTAAAGAACAAATCATTGGATCCCACCCAGGAGGGGAAAGACAGGGGGTCCCCCAACTCAAGCCCTTGAGGGAGACCCGCTTGTGAAACACACCACAGCGATGTTAGCAGCTGGAGACGCAGATGGCGGCGTGGTAAATGAAATGGGCATATTGAGGGCAGACCACAAAAAGCTGGCAGAGAGGGTCCACAAGGCAAAAAGTAAGCTGATGGTACAAGACCTCAGGAAACGGAGTGTGCAGTTGGAGAAAGGGATGGCTGGCCTTACAGACCGCTTGGAAGACGCGTAAGGGAGATCCAGAAGGTGCAATGTGCGAGTCACAGGGGTACCCAGAAAGACGGAAGGGTAAAGCATGGAATTTTTTGTCAAAGACTGCTTATAAAAAGTATCGCTACAGGGAGATCCCCGTGATTTTTCTCAGTTGAAAGACCGCACAAGATACCAGCAAGAGTTCCAGCCACAGGGGCAAACCTCCCGACCCAATTGTTGCTAGCCTCATGAATTACAGAGACCAAGATAATATACTCCAGCTTTTTCATACATATGGCCCCTGAACACTTGACTCCCCAAACCTGGCCCAAAGGCAGAGGGGAACATTTATACCTATCAATAGGATACTGCACCAAAAAGGTATTAAATACTCTCTGATCTTTCTGGGGAAGCTAAGGGTGATCCACAAAGATCAGGTACACTTTCTACTATCTGCACAGGAGGTGTGGCAGCAGTTGGAACAGCAGGGCGTGTGGTCAGACCCGGCGACCTTGTACTACTGCATAATATAGTGACACAAGACATTTCTTTAACAATACATGTTTACTTGGTTAAGGGTACACTCAGACCATGAATTGGGTGGGTAGTCATGTTCAGGATCGCAGCACGGTAAGGTAGGGTGGGGGATGTTAAAGTTTGGGAGTGTTCTAATAACTATGCACACAAGGACACTATATTGCACATGTAGTGGAGGAGGTACAATCCTTGCCGTGGCACCGATGGCCCCATATGGTCATGTAGGATTGGTATTACAAAGACACAAGCCCTGAACTTGATATTGTGGAACATCAATGGCCTAGGTAATGCAGTAAAAAGAGGCCTGGTAACCAGGGCCTTTAACAGATATAGGGCAGACGTGATATTCCTTGAGGAAACCCACCTGATAGACACACAACACAAATGTTTAGGGTGGGACAAATATAGAGCAGCATTCTATGCGCAGTACACCTCGGGCTCACGGATGGTGGCACTCCTGCTTCAAAAGACACTATCAATCCATGTCCTCCATACATGGTCAGACACAGCGGGATGCTGCACGGCCATACTTGGAGAATGAGAAGGGGAAAACATGATTCTTCTCAATATATATGCCCCGTCAGGACTTCAATTACAGATACTGCAGACGGTGGGGCAACTCCTGGCTGAGTTCCCTTGGGCCTGTACCATAGCATCGAGAGAATGCAACCTTATACACAACACATGCCTGGACAGAATGAGCACCAAACCAGAGGGAAAGGCGACGGTAGGGAAGTTGGGGGATTTCATACAGGCATTCGGACTGATGGATGGAGGTCACTTCATGGACAGCAAAGGGCTTTCTACTTTTACTCCCATCCATTTAACATGTCCTGAAGACTTGACTATATCGTGACCCCTAGAGACACAGTGGGGAGGTTCCTCTAGGCTAAATACCTGGTGTGAGGGATCTCCAATCACTCTCCGCTGCAGGTCACTCTGAACAACGGTAGAGAGAGAGCTCCCCAGGGTTGGATAATGGCTACCTGCAGGATGCCCGACAAACAAGTACTGAAGACACTAGACAAGGCCACCAAACTCTACTTCCGTGACAACTAAGGAACTGTGGATAGCCCTAGTATAGTATGAGAGGCATATAGGGCGACTATCAGAGGTGCACTGATAGTGGGAGATGTGGGAGATAAAAGGGCCAGGTTACAATGGATAGATGTACTAGAATGTGAAATGAAAGTCTTGGAAAAGAAACATGCTGACAATGCTACAGCATCTGTCCAACAGCAGCTACAGCGAAAATTAACAGAATATCAAGAGGCCGCAGCATGAGGTGAAGACCATCTTTCTTGCCAAAAAGAAGAAGCATATTTATGAAGCTGGCAATTAGGCCAGTAAACTGCTAGCTTAGGTCGGAGCCAAAGAAGGGTAATCTATGCACATAAGGGTGCTCCATCTAGAATCGTGAGAAACTGAGTGGCAGCGGACAAATCGCAGAAGCATTCGCAACATATATGGCCACCTGCTACGCCCCAAAAGCCGAGACCCCTGGGACTGAGACTAAAAGTTTTGTACAGAACTGTCTGGTTAAAGCTCTGAGCAGAGAACAGTGGGAAACATTAAAACAGGATCTCACAGAGAGAGAAATAGCAGTGGCATTAGCTCAGTTGCAATCAGGGAAGGCCCCAGGTCCGAGCAGACTGGCTGTAGAATTATTTCGTAAATTGATGTTACGGTGAGAAAATCAATACTGTCCATGTACATGGAGCCTGTGGACCCCGACCCCATTCTTCTGCGTGACTTTGAGCCTCCCTGAAGCCTCATCAGGGATAAAAGACTCCACCTGATCGGTGCTCCTGATTCCCTTACTGCCCCCTACCAGTTACTAGGCAGCGGCCGGCCGCCATTCCTCTTGGCCTACGACGCTAGCGTGTCGCAGGCCTCAACCCCCCAGACCCACACTCCACCCCCCCCAAAGGCTACTTAATGCTGGCCACTGTGCAACATTAGCAAGCCTGTGTCGTATCTGAGCCCGCTCTCCTGCGTGAGTTTGAGCTTCCTTGAAGCCTCATCTGGGACAAGAGACTCCTCCTAATCGGCACCCCTGATTCCCTTGCCACCCCAGCTACCTGCCCAGAGAGACCAGTTACTAGGCAGCGGCCGGCCACCATTCCTCTTGGCCTACGACACTAGCGTGTCGCAGGCCTCACCCCCCAGACCCACACTCCACCCCCCCCAAAGGCTACTTAATGCCGGCCACTGGGCAACATTAGCGAGCCTGTGTCGCCCCTGAGCCCGCTCTCCTGCGTGACTTTGAGCCTCCTTGAAGCCTCATCTGGGACAAGAGACTCCACCTAATCGGTGCCCCTGATTTCCATGCCGCCCCAGCTACCTGCCCACCGTGTCATATTCCTCTCGGCCTATGATGCTATCAGGTCGCAGGCCTCGCCCCCCAGACCCGCCCTCAGCCCCTACTGCGCGGCATTAGTGAGCCTGTATCGCCCCTGAACCCGCTCTCCTGCGTGGCTTTGAGCCTCCTTGAAGCCTCATCTGGGACAAGAGACTCCACCTAATCGGTGGCCCTGATTTCTTCGCCGCTCCAGTTACCTGTCCAGAATGACTGGTTGCTAGCCAACCGGCCAGCCACCATCCCTCTTGGCCCACAACACTAGTGCATCGCAGGCCTCACCCCCAGACCAGCCCTCTGCCCCGCCCACCCCTTCAGGCTACCTAATGCCGGCTGTTGTGTGGCATTAGCAAGCATGTGTCACTCTGACCCCGCTCTACTGCCTGACCTTGAGCCTCCTTGAAGCCTCATCTGGGACAAGAGACTCCACCTGATTGGCATCCCTGATTCCTTTGCTGCCCCAGCTACCGCCCCAGCGTGGCCAGTTGCCACGCATCCGGCCAGCCACTATTCCTCTCGGCCTACGATGCTACAGCGTCGCAGTCTTCGCCCCCACACTCACCCTCTGCTCCGCCCCCCCAGGAAACTTGAAGCCGGCCACTAAGCAACATTAGCAAGCCTTTGTCGCCCCTGACCCCACTCTCCTGCGTGACTTTGAGCTCCTTGAAGCCTCATATAGGACAAGAGACTCCACCTAAACGGCACCACTGATTCCCTCGTCACCCCAGCTACCTGCCCAGTTCGACAGGTTGCTAGGCAACAGGCCGGCCACCATTCCTCTTGGCCTACTACGCGCTCGCCCCACCCCAGACCCGCACTCCGCAAGGCTGCTTAATGCTGGCCACTGTGTGGCATTAGAGAGCCTGTGTCACCCCTGACCCTGCTCTCCTGTGTGACTTTGAGCCTCCTTGAAGCCTCATCTGGGACAAGAGACTCCACCTAATCGGTGCACCTGATTTCCTTGCCGCCCAAGCTACATCCCCAGCGTGAACGGTTGCTAGGCAACTGGCCGGCCGCCATTCCTCTTGGCCTACAATGCTAGCGCATCACAGGCCTCGTTGCCCAGGCCCTCCCTCTGCCCCGAACCTCCCCCGGCAACTTAATGCCAGCCACTGTGCGGCCACGCTGGTGGCACACCAATGGCAAGCCTGTTTGTCTCGACTGCGGCCACTGCCAGATGCCCTGGCCCACCGACCATCCACTGCTACTCCAGATCTGCTCTCCAAAGCGTGGACCCAGGTCGCCACATCGCCCTCTGCTGCACCCACTCACCCAAAGACACTGAAGGAGCTTTCGTCTGCCTCCACTACAATTTCACCTGTGACCCCCCAGAACCACTCACCCTTACTAAGACCACCGACCTCCAGCCCAAACTACAATGCTTGCTACCTCTGGAGAGACGCTGGCGCTCCAGCAGAGACTCAAGCGACAACATAGCTTTTAAGATGGCCCTCAAATTTTACCATCAGAGCTATGAAGAAAGCAACATTTGCAACCCGCCTCCAACCCACCAACGGCACCAAGGAACTATTCCTCATCGTCAGAGAATTCTCCTCCCCAGACGCTGTTGAAACACCATTCAATACTTCCAGTTCCTCTGCAACTCACTCGCCGAATACTTCCACACCAAGATCGTCATCATCACCAAAAACTCGAACCTCAGCAACACAACCTAGCCTTCCCCCTCCACCCACCAACCTCTCACCCTACACCCGGAATGACTCGACTCCTCTCTGCACCGAAACCACTACATCTATCATGTCCTCCATTCTTTCAGGAGCTCTGACCAACCCCTACCCCCAACCATGTCTTCAACCTCGGACACAAGGAACTCAGACCCCCGCTCACCAGCATCATCAACTCAGTGTTTAGCTCCAACACCTTTCCGGAAACTAGAAGCACGCCGATGTTAAACCCCTACTGAAAAAACCCACAGCGGACTCATCCGACCTCAAGGACTACCGCCCCATATCTCTCCTCCCCTTTCCAGCCAAGGTACTAGAGAAAGCAGTCAACTGCCAACTCACAGAAAACCTGGAAGCCAACCACTTACTCGACCCCTTCCAATCTGGCTTCTGCGTGAACCACAGCTCAGAAACCGTCCTTATAGTCGCCTTGGAAGACGTCAGGGCCATCCTTGACCGTGGCGAGTCACCATCCCACTGATTCTCCTCGACCTGTCAGCGGCCTTCAACACCATCTCCCAATACCTCATCATCCAAGGGCTTCACCACATAGACATCTACAGCAACGCCCTAAAGCTGCTATCCTCTTTCTCACCGACACACTCACAGAATCCGTCTCCCGACATTTTCCTTTGACCCAAACAGCATCATCTGCGGCATACCCCAGTCCCCCACACTGTTCAACGTCTACATGACTACAGTGGCAACCATCGCTCACAGCCACGGTCTCAACAGCATCTCCTACGCCGACGACACCCAGCTCATACTCTCCCTTATCAAAGACACGGACACCCCTAGAGCAAAATTCCAGAACGCCATGACCTACTTCACTGACTGGATAAGAGACAACTGCCTCAAACTCAATACTGACAAAGCCAACGATCCTCCTCTTCGGAAGACCCCCCTCACAATGGGACGACTCCTAGTGGCCCTCCACCCTCGGACCAGCACCCGCACCCACCACCCACTCCTGCAACCTCAGAATCATCCTCGACAGTGAGCTCTCCATGAGACGACAGGTCAACTCGGTTGCCTCCACCTGCTTCAACACCCTCAGAATGCTCCGTAAGGTCTTCAGATGGATCCCAACCGACACCAAAAGAATCGTCACACAGGCTCTCATCACCAGTTGACTGGACTACGGAAACGCCATCTACATCGGAACGACCACCCTCCTCCTCAGATGCCTCCAAACAATCCAGAACGCAGCAGCCAGAATCATCTTGGACCTGCCCGGATGATTCCACATCGCTCCTCACCTCCGCAGCCTGCTCTGGCTCCCTGTCAAAAAGAGATGCCACTTCAAGCTGCTCACACACTCCTACAAAGCCCTCCACAACACATGACCAGAACACCTGAACAACTGCCTGGATTTCCACCAGCCCACCTAAAACCTTTAGTCTGCCTCCCTGGCCCTCGCCACTGACCCCTGCATCCATCGTACCTGAGCTGGAGGATGCTTCTACTCCCACCTTGAACGACCTCCTCCTCCCCCTCCACCTCCAAGCCTCCACCTCCCTCACCAATTTCAGGCGTGGACTAAAGACCTGGCTGTTCGAGTAGCTCCACCTCACTCAGCGCCTGGATACCCCCAGGGTGATTAAAGCGCTTAATAAGTACTAACTGATTGACTGATTGAAGAATGCTCTGCAATAGGGAGCACTGCTAGCTGATCTGCGCACAGTGACGATAGTTCTCATACACAAGACCAGGGAGCCGGATAGCAGGTGCGATTCTTGCAGGCCTATCTCTCTGTTAAACATAGACCCCAAAATTCTCACAAAATTGCTGGCTAACAGACTCCGTAATGTGGTCTACGACCTGATACATCCTGACCAGACCCATTTTATGCCTTGCCGCCCAACAAAACTAAACTTACGGTGGGTCTATAACAACATAGCACAATCGAATGCAGGGAGGATACCCTGGACCATTTTGTCCCTGGATGCCAACAAGGCGCAGGGGTGTGGAACTGAATAAAATATCTAGTTGTCCATGGGACAGGTTGCTTCATAAATCTACTTGTCCTGTAAAAAAACAAACTAGTCCCTTTGGTGCCATGTAGTGCAGTGAAAAAGTATGGCCGAAATTTCTTTATATAAGAGCTCTGATAATACCATCTCTAATTATGGCATGGCTAATTCTATAGTATGGCTTGAATACTAGCAATTGCCTTATTTTGCCACTTTTCTCGCAGATTGACATATTGGGGGTGGAGGAAGCAGTAAGCAATAGTTTCAGGGTTGGAATGCCTTTGAGTCTGTGCAAACCTACTAACTTGCATGTCTTAAGGATTTTCACCAGCTCTTTTTTAATCTTTTTGCATAGTGAGAAAGGTTGGAAATGTATTCCTGACAAGGGCAGAATGGGAAGTTCTTCCAGGGTTAGGAAAAAAGTAGTTGGAAGGAAAGTGAAGCTGTAAATGCTCAATAGATTTCGCATGAGCAAATCTACACATGCATATTTGCTTGTGCTAAAATACAGTTCACAAATATTTTCCAGCAGTACAATTTCCTGGTCTACTTCTGTAGATTCTTGTGAATTCATGCACAATTCTGCACTAATGCACAGACATATACCATGGGTGCACTTCTGTGACTTTCTTTAAGAATTGGACCACTACAAGGTCTGGTGTTAACCAAGACCTTTTGTTTTTATAAAAATTCTGTCTCTCTCTATCCATCTCTCGGCTGGCTTTACTGTTAGCTGTAGCATTCTGCTGTTCCACCAGGAGCATATTGGCACACAAAGTAGTATTGTTCAGTGCCAGAAACTACTGTGGCAATGTGTGCTCTTTGAGAACACATTCTTTTTTTTGCTTTTTGCCAATGTTTGTTATGATGGTGAGGGCCTGGCAGCTCCTGCAACAATAATGTTTTACAAAAGCCATGTCAAAACAAGGCACGTATTGAAAAAACGAAAAGAATGACCACCAATGGCGGATCGGGTGGCTTTGCCAGTGCTTGTTTATTTTCATGTTTCCCATAATCTTGTTGAAACTGGTACACTGATTTTCCATTATGAATATTTTTCAGAAATACTAGCATGCATCAAAACATTTTACTAAATGATGCTTCCAAGAAATAGTACCTAAAAGTTAACAGTAAATTAGCAAAACGTTTCTTATCTACTTGCATTTTTTTCTGAACATTTTATTTTGAAATCAAATAATCATCAATCTTGCTTACAAGCTACTGCAAACATCTGCATCAGAGAGCATTCTGGGAGCATTATACATAGCCTCATATTGTTAAACTTTTCAAACATGTGTACACATTTTTTTTTTCCAGAAGCCATTGTCAGTATTGCAGTGTGAGCTTACAACAGTTATTGAGAGTGCTCACATTGACAATACAGGCTTTGCATTAATGAACCATAAATACAAGTTCAAACAGCATTAACATATGGAAACAAATATTAACTCAGCTGAAGAAAGTTCCCTTCACTGTAAACTAGCAGCCTAAGGGTTTGCTCTGCAGGGGGCTAGGCCTACTTGTCCCAAGGACAAAATAAACATGAAAACTTGTTGTTCTTGACCCCAAACAATATGTCCTGGGCGTTGGACTACAGAACCTCCACACCCCTGAAGGCGTTCAACTCGGTGGAATGGCCTTTCCTGTTTTTATCATTTCCTCCTTTTTGACGGGATGAAGATGTGAGTATAAAGTCAGCAGAGAGTGTACTGATCAATGTGAAACAGAGTGACTAACCACATGTAGAAGGCTGACCAAAACCCTTCTATGCATGTATATATATTTATGCATTGTCATGATTGTTTTAGTACATGAGGCTGGCAGACTGCTAGAGCTGCCACTGTAATAAACTTAAAAAATCATTGTGGGCCTACTACCATACCTGGCTGAACATTATTACCACCAGAGCCAAGACTACCTCCCGTTAGCCTCTACGGACAGATACACTAAAATATAACAACTTCTCCTGCTAACATACAAGAAAATAACTTTAAAAAAACATGACAGAGAAGGACAGTGAGAATATGTTTTACTTAGTGCAGATAATTGACAACACCATCCAACTGTAGCACGATGTACAACATTAAAAACATGTGCACCCATTACCATGATGGCACCTCTAAGCATCACAAATACCACAGTATTACACATGCCTTGCACATGACACATATTTCATATGACTCTGTATTACACATGTCTTCAGTATCACACATGCACAGCGAGCAAGGCATTCTGAAGCAACTAAAATACGGCAAGGCAACCCATCCCAAAGTAAGACAATGTAGACACCAACATTCAGAAACTCAACTGGGAAAAAAATGAAAGAAAAATCCATAATATCATGTACATTAATTCCATGGCACTGAAAAAATCAAAACAAAATATGAGTGCCTCATACTGACAGAAAGACTACTCTGGCCAACTTTGCCACAATTGCTATATTGGGTGGCGTTGGATCTTATACCACATATCCATATCCTAGCACCTTACAAACAGCCATCTAAAGGTCACTACAGAATAAAAAAACACACAAATGCCAAATACTTGGCCTCATGGAAGCATGGAATCATTTTAGGAGCTTCTACACCAGGCCACAAACGCTTCTGTAAGTTTTGGCAATCTAGAAGGGGTCAGGTAGGAGTTGCAATCAACTCTAAAGTGTTCACATATACAGTGATCACATCATTATTACTACCTCGTTGCACCTGTACAGGTCACTCGCTTCAGAGTGTGTAAGAGAATGCAAGGGAAACATTACCAATGACGTTGTTGTTACTAGGAAAACAAATGAGTACTGGGTGCTTGCTCTTGCTCATCCACTTAGGTAAACATATGTTGAAAAACGTACACAACAAGCTAGTGGAGTGATAACACACCGGGATCCCCTACACTAAGAAGATGGATGTGGTCTGATCACTGCTTAGGGAAGGCTGGGCTGCCTTGTGTAGGGGAGTAATTGGCCGGGTGGATATATGGGTGTGGCTGAAGTCTTACTGGAACAGAATGTTCATGGAAAATTAGTTGAAAGTGATGTGGCGAGAGAGACTGTTACAGTGGGAAGTTGCCACTAGTGAGACAGATGCTTTGAAAAATGCATGGTGTGTCCCTGGTAAGATCCTGTGGGGGGCCCCTAAGGTATGGTCAGGCTTAGTCGCTCGTGGCTTATCCCTCAGAGTGGCCAGATCCCTTCTACATTCCAGAGGCCAGAACTGTCCACAGGAACACAGAGCTGATGATTCTCAAAGAACAGTAAATAGCTAGATTTTCAGGTCATCCATACGGGCACCAAACCAGAGGGAGGATTGATCAGTCACCTGCCTTTTCCTCTGTATAAAGTCTTTGTCCTATCAATCGGTCATGCAACAGTGTAGATCATGGCTTAGGTTTTGCCTGTGGTGGTGACCGGCAGTCATCCAGGAATCAGGACTTACTTTAGACATCAGACTTTGACCAAGAAAGAGAAAGAGAAAAGGGAGAAATGAGAAGGAACAAAAATAATATCAAAACAGTGAGAAAGGGTGAAAACAATTGAGAAGAACCTGGAAGAGTAGATAAGCAGATATGAAGTGTAGGGTGGTGGAAGAAAGATCCAGGATGTGGATTCAACACTAAACAGCCATGGTATTTGGCAAACCTGTCAATTGGGAGTGCTGTAAGAAAACTTTGGGTCCTAGCACATTTTCTGACAAATTAAGCATTAACCTAGATATTCTAAGGCCTAGCATCACAGATTGAGCATAAACATTTACAGTACTGCTCAGGCTCGTTCACATTGTGTTAGCTTGTTCCTTTGAACTTCTGCTTTCTAGTCTGCAGTTTGCCTTTTTCGTTTTCGCTGCGTTTCCTCAATAAGGAATTCACGGCATACAATTTATCACTAGGATAATTTAGAATGGTTAACTTCATAAACATTTTGGACTCAAATTACACATGCTGAATTGAATAACTGGATGTATCCTCACACACTGAAGATAACAACAAATATGCTGAATGAATGCTCACGAGAAAGGTGTTTAATAGGTTTAACATTTCCTAAAACGTTAAGAATGTTTACTTTTGCAAAGTTATCTTACCTTTAAATGTGCCTGACCCTGCTCCTGCATTAAATGCCACCATAACAATGTAGAGAGCAAAAGACAGAAATATTAGAAAAATCTTTCCCTTATCGTGCTTAGCCATAATCCGATGCTGAAACAAAACAAAAAAAACATGCTGTCATTGTAATGCATTATCTGTACTTCCTTGCATTGGCAATATTAACAACAGTATAACTGAAATATAGTTATGCATCATAGAGCTACTTTATAGAGCTACAAAAAGGCATACTGCGAGGAACAAAGTTTCAACACAAAAATAGGTCAGGATAAAAATTGTACATTAAAATCTTAAATTAAAATTGTCTGTGTTAAAAAGGAGGGACCATGGTTGTAGGAAGCTGCCTCTGTATATACTATATAAAATGAGACATAGTGTGCACAGAGTCCAGGGGTTCCCCAGAGGCTAGAGTAGATAATACTAATGCTCGCTCTTGTGGTAGTGTGGTCGAGCAGTTAACCTTATCAGAGGGTAGTGCAAAGCATTTGTTGTTCACACACACAGTCAATAACGGAGGCACACACTCAATGACTAACTCCAGGGGAATGTATTTATATTGGAAAAGTATAATGTGTTACTTTATTTCTAGAACCAAAAGAATCTTCCTGCAGGTGAGAACATTTGCAAGTAAGTATTGAACATATGTATCAAGAGCACTTTGTTTGGATTTAGTAAAGAAAACGATTTACAGGCAAGTAACACTTTTCACTTTTAAAAGTTGACAATGCAATTTTCAGAACAGTCCTATGGGGCGAAAAGTGTTAGTGCTGTTTTGAGGTAACTACTCGGCTTACAGTTCCAGTCTCTGGGGGTTAGAATGTCCACTGGTCAGGGTTCAGGATGACCCCAAACCTACACCACTAGCAACACTGGGCCGGCCTGGTGCAGAAGTCAAAGTTGAAGTTGGATTTAGAATGGGATCCCATGGAGAGTGGGGGCACTCGGAAACAGATCTCCTGGCAGGTAAGTGCCTGCAAGTTCGGAGGGCAGACCCGGGGGGGGCGGGGTTTAGGTGAGCACTAGGAGGTGGGGGGGCACAGGTTAGCACCAAACACACACCCTCAGCGGCACACGGGGCCAGGTGCAGGGTGCAAACACAGCGCCTTGAGACCCTATAGGTGATTAGCCGCGGTTTACAATTCCATGATTGATTGATTTGAGCATCAGGCTCCCAATGCTTTTCAATAAGGGGACCCCAGGGGTCACAAAGATTCTGCAGGCTGGTTCCAAGGGATCAGTTCCAGGAAACCACAGGCTGGACAAGGAGAAAGGCAACCTGCTGAATGTTGCCGGACTGGTGGTCGGATTCCCCAAGGCCAGGAGGCTGCGGTTGCAGGGGTACCTTTAGGCTACAGGAATCTTCGTCCCGTTCTCTCGCAGCCAGAGTGGTCGTTCGGATTTAGGTTGCAGGCGTCCTCGTGTTGGCCAGGAGGGGATCAACTCATGGTGGACATAAGTCGGAAATCGCCGGAGGACCTGATCTGGACCGGTGGACCACCTGGACTTGAGCCCTGGGCGTCGGCTGCAGAGTGGGCAGGAGTTGCGGATCCCGGGCAGTTCTGGGGTCCTTTTGGAGGGTTTCTTCTGGACAGGGCCACCGTCCTCTGGAAATCTTGGTCCTCTGGTGGGCAGGCAATCCTCTGGGGATTTGAAGAGGTCGCTGATCCTGCTGGATGTATTGCCTTTTTGGGGCAGGGCTTCTGAAGCTGCAGACAGGCTGGCTGGGCTGGGGCCAAATCAGTTGTCATCTGGAATCTTCACTGCTGGGAGGGTCGGCTTAGAAGTCCTTCTTCTTTCTTCTTGCTTCTTTTCTTGAGGTCGCCAGGAATCTGCTGAGCTAGGTTCAAGGGAGCCCTTAAATCCTAGATTTAGGGGCGTTACAGGGGTCAGAAGGCAGTAGCCAAAGGCTACTCTCTCCCTAAGGGTGGCTACACCCTTCCTGTGCCTACTCCCTTTGGGGAGGGGGGGACATTCCTAACTTTATTGGTCCTAGTCCTCCAAACCAAGATGGATGATTCTGTAGGGAGGGGGTCACTTCAGCTGTGAACGCCTTAGGGATGGTCCTAGCTGGAGTAGTCACTCCTCCCGGTTTTACCTAATTTTCCCGCAGGACTTGCTGCCAAAAGTAGGACTTTGTCAGGGGTGGGCATCTCCACTCGCTGGAGTGCCCTGGGGCACTGTAAGAGGAGGCCTGAGCCTTTGAGGCTCACCGCCAAGTGTTACAGTTCCTGCAGGGGGGGAGGTGTGAAGCACCTCACCCCGACAAGGCTTTGTTTCGGACCGCAAAGAACACAAAAGCTCTCACCCCATGAGGTCAGCCTTGTACTAAAGGGTTGTTTATAATACAGAGGGCATACCTAAGATGCCCTCTGGGTGCATCGTACAATAAATTCAACACTGGCATCAGTGTGGGTTTATTGTGCTGAGAAGTTTGATACCAAACTTCCCAGTCTTCAGTGAAGCCATCATGAAGCTGTAGAGTTCGTGATGACAACCCCCAAACCTATGGCCACACTGCATTTACAATATCTAAGAATGGACTTAGACACAGTAGGGGCATATTGCTCATGTGGCATAGTACATCCTGCTTTAGGGCTGTAAGGCCTGCTAGGGGGGTGATTTACCTATGCCACAGGCAGTAGTTTGTGGGCATGGCACACTGGAAGGGGTGCCATGTCGACTTTTCTTTTTCTCCCCAGCAGCACACACAATCTGCAATGGCAATGCGAGGGGGTCCCTTAGCGTGGCACAATACATGCTGCAGCCTCTAGGGACCTTCCCTGGTCACAGAGCCCTTGGTACCACTGGTACATTTCACAAGGGACTTAGCTGTGTGCCAATTGTGGAAACAATGGTACAGTTTAGGGAAAGAACACTGGTTTTGGGGACTGGTTAGCAGGATCCCAGCACACTCTGTCGTCAGCATCAATATCTGGCAAAAAGTGTGTGGGGGGGGGTAACCATGCCAAAAGGGGCACTTTCCTACAATGATTAATTAATTACTGTGAAGAACAACTGTAAAATCTATCCTGTTGTTATATATTCAATTTGTGTTGGATAAGCTTATAGGCAGGATTCTTTAGGGAATTCAACTCCTCAAGCTTGCATGTGAATAAGATTGGAATGATTATATTCACAGAACAAGGTATTTTGATTCCTTCATTTATTCTACAAAATATGTGTAAGTTTCGGAGGCTTTTTTATTTAACACAGTCCAAAGTCCAGTAAAACTTACGAGGAAAATAATGGCACAATAGCCTAAGCTGATATATTGTAATATTGATTTATGGTCTATACACTAATTATTTAATAGAACAGTATGCTCCAAATCAACTATGCACGCAACACCTCAATGCTATCCTTTAGAGATCACAAACTGAAGCAAGTGATATGGGGAAGGCTCATATAGGTTTTATAAAATGGCAGTCTCTTAAAAAAGTCTTAAAGAACCTGGGGCCTCACGTATACAAGTGTTCTACCCTTTCCGAGTCTATGGGAAAACATGTTAGTAGGAATGGGCCTTAGTCCTTGTATGATGTTCAGCTGCACTATACAACCTGTTCTTGCAACGCATCCTTGATATCGTATGGGAAGAAATATTTACTGACGTTATTATTAAGACAGGGTCAGAATAATGAATAATTCCTACTTGTTTTGCAGCAAAATTATAAAATATCGGTCACTGAGAAAATATTGAAATCCAAGGTAAAATTTAAATAGGAGTAAGCAGTATCAAGGCAAGTTATTGAGAAATAGCATAAAACATTATAAGGCAAAGATTGAATCGCAAAAGAATTTACAGAATTAAATTGTCTCAGATGAGGTTTGCTGTTAGTATGTGTTTCGTTATTTGGCTTCTAGAAATAGTCCACTTATAGTGTTTATCAAATACATTACTTTACATTACTACAATTCATACCATTTGCATAAATTTTTTTAATAACCATGAGTAAATAAAATAAAGATAAGTCATTTATAAGGTGAGTATGGAAGAAAATTATTTCCATTTATTCCTTTTTAAACAAGAATCATTTGCAGCTTGAATGCATGATTCCCCACATGCATTAGTAAAAGTGGTACACAGGGGCTTGCTACACGCATCTGGCCCATTTACTGCAAGCACATCGATTGGATTTGACTAAATAATTTATACTGTACTTCAAGCAAAGTCAAATCAAAATATCATCTCAAATGATTGTATTTCTGTTTGGCATTATACCACTGCATATATAATATGTTTTATAATATACCCCCTAATAAAAACTGCATTTTAGTAGGAACAACTAAGGACCATTAACACCACGACCAAGAGCCCAGAAGAGAAGAGTAGCAAGTAGAGTGTGTAAGAGGTCCTCATGGAGTTTACAGTTAACTAGTTTTTATCTCACATTTCTTTATGTATGCATATCCTTATTGAATTTGAATTGGGAAACCCGACCAGAAGATAACAGGGGACTTCAGTTCACATTTTAATGCACTTTAAGAAATGCTTTGGAAAGTCTTTTGTCAGAAGCTCAGGAATCATAGTATTTAAATGCCCTTTTTGTAAACTTATCCTGAGAGTTTTTCTGCTGCCTCAGGATGGCCAGTGAGCTACTCTTAGACTGGGAGTAGCCAGACAACAGGTCAGGCCCCAGGCGTGCAATGAAAGTGTCAAAATCTTAGAATCAGGTATGTTGAAAGTTAAGCGTAGCAATTCTGGACTATTCTAGAAGAGTTACACAAGGGTATCTTATGAGGGTGTGGAGTATGATGATTGTTCCACCACACTGAAATGTGTCCCAGATTTAGGACTAAAAAAGAGATACAAGGCAGGGCTGCGCCATATTTAGGCTTTTAATTTCAAAAGTGGCCTGATGATAGCCTAGGAGGGCTTATCCAGCTTTGCCCTAAATGCTTAAATTTGAAGACAGATATAAGTCATCCCTTTCAGTTGGTTGGAACCCTAGATAATACATATCTCAACAACAAACTCTACCTAATGTCCATACTTGGAAACAAACTCAACTGAATGCTAAGACAACTCATAAGAATCTTCACTAAAATGTTATTCAATAACTGAATGACACTACTCCATTTACACACCTCACTGCAAGGATACTGAGCAGTCACAGCTTATTCCAAGAGGAACTCATTTACAGTATTTACATAATCTACACCTAATGTCCACTAAGAGCTTCAGAGCTATTAATTGTAGTAATATTGTCATTATTTACAGGTGAGTAAAGTAGGGCAGTTAGAATTAAGCTAAACACAAAACCCAGAAGGTTGTAGCACCTTCTGCAGCAAAGGAACTACACTCTACAGTAATGCACCACAGTCAAAATAACATTGGCGTCCACAGACCATGTTAGTTTGTGGGCTGGAGACTGCAAATCCTTTACAAACTCCATAAATGTTCCAGTCTAGTGGCAATGAACCTAGCAATCAGATAAAATGTTAAGACATGTACGAAGGGACCCAGTATAAGTTAGCTGTTTGTACTCCCTTCTCGGTGGCCTTGGGTTCAAGTGAGTACTACTCAAAGATTTCAACCCAGGTAATTGAGAACCCACAAAAAATAGCCATGAAGCATTTAAGGAGCAAATCCCAATGTCAAAGCACCAGAGTCTCGTTAACAGGACAATGACTACAGAAACAGGCAATTCAAGGGGACCAGACGCACCTCTCATTCATTCCAAATGTTAATTTTCTAACAGGGAAGTTGTTGGGGCTGGGAATAAAAGTGTCTCCGAAATGATGCTCTCTGGGCTACCCAACTTTAGAGACCTGTAACTTGTAAATTGCTTTTCTCAGTTTTTCTTTTTAGCTGCTGGCTACCCACAAAATGGCTGAAAACTATCCAGAAACAGCATCAGCAGCTCAATCTATGTTATGTGGCTTTGTATAGCGCACTGTCACCCATGACGGCATTCTGGTGTTTTGCAGGTGTGTGGTGCTGGCCTCAAGGGGACTTGCTCAAAAATCCAAGTCTTCATCTTCTTGCTGAATTCAAGAAGAGGTGAGGTACTTTAATGTGCTTGGGAGGTCATAACACGCTTTAGGGGCGATGTATGAGAAGGAACAACCTCCAGATCTGCTTTTGTGAATCCGTGGGATGTGTGCAAGAGCGAGTCTGCCTGAACAGAAGAGTCTGGATGGTTGGTGGAACTGCATGTGGCTGTTCAGGTAGACTGGGCCTGTATAGTGTAGTGATTTGAAAATGTGGGTAAGAAGCTAGAATTGTGTGTGCTTACGTATCAGTAGCCAGTGTAATTCTCTCAGGTGGGCAAGGCTGAGTTTCCGAACTTCTGACGAGTATGGTGTCATGTGCAATGGTTGTGATTTTGTTGCAGAAGTCTGAGAGGTTGTTGCACAGTTCTTGGGTTGAGCTGATGTTGCTGGTGGTTGCTGTACGAGTGTCACAACCTAACATCCATTTACCAGTGTAAATGATGTTAAACATGCTACACATGTGTGTTAACAACTTCTACCTCAAAATGTTATCTTAATTACAGCTCTGAGAAAAAATGTGAGTACAATTTACAAAGCTATTTTGTGTATATGTATAGCTACTTACACAGGCAAATATCCTTTTTTCTAATAAGCCACTTTATGCATGCCCAAAAGTTGTTTTGCACTTGTGAAAGGATTTACTCAGATGCAGATTTACATGAAAGTAAATCCCAGTGAGTATGGCACACTTCTAAATGTACTCTTTCAAATTACGATTACCAGATGACGCCATGTCACAAAGATATCTCGTTTCCATTAACTGGCTTTCAGTTAACAAATCATTGCATTCTGGGAGTTGGAGTCTAAGTTGCAAGTAAACGTAAGTGACACACCTAATAACAATGCTTTTGAAAAACAAAGCGTAGGACCTGGAGAGTGGGGTCTTAGTGACATGTTGTCAACTTTTAACCCTTTATCTACCATCCCATCCACAAAAGGTCAGAAATCAGCTCCCGGCAAAAGCAAAATAAAACCTTTTCCAGAAATGGAAGGGAGTCGGACGTCAAAAACTGGTGAAGGTACTTCTCACTGGAGAAAGTATTTACTACATAGAAACAATGTTAACAAGCATTTACAATGCAACGGGTCTCGCGTTTGCTCATGTTAGAGCTGATCGCGTTGTAAACTCCTAACCCGACTTTTCACCTATCGGGCAAAAGTGCATTTATGTACACAACCCGAAAAAGTGAAATTAACTATGTAAAGCGCTCAACTTCTGCCAAGCGAGATTGCGCTCGTAAATTAGAGAAAAAGAAGTCCACGAGCCCGATGGAAAACAGCGAGCCTCGCATGTTTTCTGTACTTGGTCGCTGCGCTCGAGGAGGGCTAGCCACCGGAAAAGGCATGACGTATGCTTGCCTTCGACTAATGAAAGCAAGCAGATTTTATTAGGCAAGCCCACGAACCAATAAAAAACACTGACGTGAAGTTGACAGGGCTCTGAGCCCTTTTCTAAATACAAAAGCGTATCGCTGCGATACGCATGCACGAGCGCATGCAACGCAGGCTCGACCCTAAAAAGTGCATTGTTTTGCAGATTTCCAGATGAGCAGATACAGACATGTATATTTTCTCATGTGAAAACGAAACTGGCAAATGTTGTAGAGATGTATAGCTGTAAACCCGAGATTTGCACAAATTTCCAGGTGTCCAAATATGCACCCAAGCGAAATCATAGACCTGCATTTGCATATGTACGACTTTGAAAGAGGACCGTGTAGATGGCAAATACTGCCGCTCTAAAGGGCATCCCACATGCCACAGCATGTGTCATCCATACCCCACAGAAGTATGACCGAATACATCACCCCCATATTGATGGAATCCAGTCACTTCGCTTGCCAGCATACATCATCTTCAAAATCAGTTACATCGTCTGCAAAGTCATTAAGAGCAACATTACTAGAGCAAGGGAGTGCAAAAACCCAAATGCAAGGCAACATGCCCCGTACATTGATGCATCCAGGATCTGGAACAATATTCATATATCCATCAGGACCACCCGTATGCTGCTCCAATGACGGAAAGAGCTGAAGACACCTCATTAAAGAACACTGCATAAGGATGCAGTAACAATTACCCTCTGCTCCCAGAGCCAGTTACCTCTACAATCACTTGTTGACTGTATTTTATCTTTTGCCACTGTAGTGTGCTCAACTACATTTCGGCTATGTTCGTGCTATGCAGTTATTGCACAGATCAGTGGTTCCCAACATGCGGTCCGTGTACCCTGGGGGTCGGGGAAGTCTCCTCAGGGGTTCCACGACTGCTTAGAAAATAAACTAATATTAATAGATTAATAAAGTGTATATAAATAAAGTGGCTCGATGTACAATTGGAAAATTTAAGACATAAGTTAAATGTCAAGGAATTTGAAACTGGAGGCTAAAAATTAAATTGGTTTCCTCCGATTGATTTGTGGGGAGGAGTGCAGGTGCATCAAACAGAACATAGTATGGATGATGTGTGGCTCCAACTGAATTTAGAAAAGCTCCAACTTTCCTATTAAAATAGTTCTTTTTTATTTTATTTGGTTGCAAACTAAATGAAATGTTTTATACATTTGTGTGTGTGTTCGATGGAATGCTTGTGTCTGTAACTTATGTGTATTGTTTTGCGGTTCAAATCATCAACAGTGTTTAGGCTGAGGTCCCCGGATTCCAGTAATGTCCCTGGATTCCAATCATGAATCTTTCCAGTAAATGCTGGAGTGGGGTCCACAGAAGTCGAAAGGTTGGGAACCACTGGCATAGATATACATATCCATCCCCCTGTGACAAATTCAAACAGTTCTGGCTTTATAGCATTTTGCACTTTGGACTTGTCATTTCACTTTTAAAACATTAACACAGTAAGCATGGGTTCAAAACTACCACTACACAAAGTGTGAGTGGCTAAAAATCCAGATTTGACTCAAGAGCTCGGTATTGACACAGGGCAAATTGGCAGGGATTTATGTCAGAATATTAATAACAAAAATACTGCCTGATATAAAGCTTGTGGTCTAAACATCGATAAAAAAATATCACTCTAATGGGTGTAGATTTTCTATTATTAATTGACGAGAGAGATTTTTGTTAATTATATTTAGGACACAATATTTTTGTCAAATGATATTTAGGCTATGATACTGTGGTACAATACCCGTGACTATGGCATGAGCTCCTCAAGAAATTCAGCTGCACCTCTGGCTAGGTAGGCCATTGGACCTTATTTCTCTTTAAATCAAACATAATGCGCTTACAGCTGGAGAGCCAGGCCCTGCCAACTTCATAATGGAAGCATAACTCAATTTTATCCCAGGCCAGAACTGTTCGGGTGCTGTGTGACAGCAATCCATGAGCCTGCATAGCGAATGGTAACTATTACTCATTGAAAACTCAGCATTGTTTGCAACAAGCTCGCCCTAAGGGAACTGTTGCTGTTAGGTAACTAGGTGAAAAATAAAAAACAATCAGTTTACATGGAGCACTGACTTTGAGACCTATAAGACCAGAGGTTTCAAGGATCTTGTTAGGGGTAAAAAGGGGATAACCAGTGCAGCACTTATTACCTCTGACGATACCTAAACAACATCCCTGTCCTTACTAGGTCTATCAAAATCACTAGAAAAGGGGAGAGAGGTCCTAAAGCCCACTATTTTTTCCTCCAGTATTTAACACACAACACACTAAATGGTACAGTGAGCACCATGTAGTAGTTAATTTGATATTACTATGCCTGAATGAAGGAAATACCCTCTTTTGTTCCAAAATACGTCCTCACCTACATGGCATGCTTCATCATTGACCTATCACACATAATAGACACATCATTGTGTTGGGATAGGCTCAACCACGTAGTGGGAGCTCGGGATATTATAAGGGAACAGATTATTAGGGTGTCTGTGTTAAGACTGTCTAGCGCGTTGAGCTACACAACAGGTTATTCTCAGCTGCCTTGACTGGCTTAAAATTATACACCTTATGGGATGTCACTTACTTATGTTCAACTAATTATACCTCCAAATTGTGTGGTTAATTTTGTTTCTTGGTAAAAGTTAAATAGGCACAAGAACAACTTGATCCTATGTAGCTCAAAGATCTCCACCCAAAGACCGCCCTTACAAAAATACATGATGATTTCTATTTCAGCTAACAAGCTATATTCATCCCTACTAAGGAATTGCAGCTTGACATGATTTAGGACACTGAAGGGTTGACACCTTGTTGGATCTTGTTTCATGTTCTTTTTCACCTTCTGTTCATTTTGATATTCATGAAGATGTTAAGTTTGGCCCCTTCATTTTCAAAACAAATCTTTACATCCAAGCCTTCTAGGTATATGCTCTTGTTACCTGTTCTCCAGAATAAGGCATACAGTATCTACTGATTTCATAACTGATCTGCCTTCAGAAGGTTGAGTGACTCTTGCATTAGCTGATACTTTTTCAAAGATGATTCATTTTTCTTTTCTATCCAAACTGCCAACAAAGGAAAAGAAGGCCAATGTTTTGACACATATATTATGCCTTCATGGTTTGCCATACATTAATTTCAGATAGAAAAAATACATATATAACATTTTAAAAGGTTCTTTGTCTGGGAACAGAACAATCCCTTTCTTCTGGGTTACTATCCTGAGACTAATTGACAAACAAGGCATACCAATTAGAGCTTGGAACAGCAGCTTTGCGGTTACTGTATGCTTCGCAAGAGGACTGGGTCTTTTCTCTCAAACACACAAAATGTGATGGAGGAATGCTTGCAAGCAGCTTAACCACCAGCAATCACCCAGGGTAAGAGTACAACCTACTGTTCTTTTGCCCACCATGCCACCTCAGATTAGACTCAACCATGTGCAAATCAATCTTAGTCCTACTCCAATAGTCCTGCACAATACGTAAAGTCCAGCCTGAACTTCCAAGCCAACCAGAACACAAGCAACCCAAGAACAGCTTTGGCCTATTGGCTACCAGTGCCTCTTATCTACCATTAGCTGAGTTTTCTTAGAATTATCTCACTTATAGCGCCACCAATCTCTAATCCTTTTTTTGCACTACAATGTTTCCATCCGACGATTTTCCTTCAACACCTCTTGTTGAACCTATGATGTCAACTGCTTGTGATCATATTAAGCACTTACAGAAACAAAGACATTGAAAGGCCAGAATAAATGTGCTGAAAGTTAAGATTAGTGTCATCCTATTGTGTTCCTGGTACAAAGGTTTAGCTTTCTCACTTTCTTTCTGGTAATTCAGACTATAATATTTTGTTACTTTTCTCATTAGTCATCCAACCAGTCCTGTGACTTGTCCCTAAAGTTCTACTAGGAAAATTCATCCTGTATTTCATACTTAACAGTTGTAATCCTAGGGCTCTGATCCTTAACATACTTTCTGAAACATTCACCATTATGGTACAGGGTGAAGATGGCGGCCGCTTAAGACACCTTATTGTGAGCTCTGCGGCCAGCCTGTAAAATATCCTACACAACCTCGGTGCATCCAGTGCATCCAGTGCTTTCTCCGCTGAAATATGCGTCAGAGCACCCTCTGTGCTACCTGACTGATGTGCCAAGTTTCCGAGCCATTGACCGCCGCGTTGAACAGTGCTGAACGGCATTGTGAGTCTGGCGGACCTGGCGCACGGCCTAAATCCCATGGCCAACGGAGCGTACGAGCCTGCCATCTACCTGTGGCTGAAAGGACTGGGGGACTGACACTGAGTAACGTGTCTGGAGGCAATGAAGCTACCTGACCCCGGACATCACCATGGAATCTCCACCCAGTGGAAGCCCCTCTGGGCCTGTCAGTCGGTCCCTAGCGCCTCCTGGGCCAAAATGTGAGAGGACTCACGAATCGGGATGACGCCTGCCGCCTTCAACAGCCCTGGCCTCCTCGCCCAGGTACACTCTGCACTGTTGCACATCTGGCCCCCGACGCTCCCCTGTGAGTAAGCAGGGAGCGACTCCTGTGAGCCCTTTAGCAACGGGACTTTGGAGGGGAGTGGAAGGGGTCTGCATGCTTGGCAGTGGTGGGGACTACTCTCTGGCCTCCTGAGTTGGACTGCCCACTGTCTAGTGGTGGGAGGGGAGGGACAGGCCCTGCGAGCCTCACGAAGCGGCTGCAAGATCTCTAGCGCCATTATACCTAAGCCTACTTCTGGCAATCGCCTGATGCTGAACAGAGTCCCCCTTCAGCCTAGAGCAACTGTTGCTCACTGACAGCATCGGAGACTGGGGATCCTGGCCCTCTCCCTCTCCTGACCCCATTGCTGTCCAAAGGCGATCGCCCCATATATAACACTCGGGCTCCTGGTTTGGACCTGCAGGGGAGATTTGCTGCGTAGCTAAGCCTCCGCCATTAACTCCTGGGCACAACACATAATGCAGCCTTCAGTGATAGGACTTGTGTTTTCCCTGAATGGCATAGGGGCCCTATGGAGACACAGGAGTTCTCCAACCCCGTGGGGGTGTTGATACCATCTGTTGGAGACTTTTGACACTCTCACTTGTGTGCCGCTGCTGGGGGACCTCTGTAGATTGACATGATACCCCACCCACTGAGACTGAGCCAAACATCAACAGGTGACGCCTGTACAATTCCAGCTAATCATGGTGCCCGGGTGCGGATACAGGCCACACCATCACACACGTGGGGAAAGATACTAATTGTCGCCTGTGCTTAGCTGTTTTCCTGCCCAAGTGGGCTTTGTTCCGACACTGCTCTGTCATCCTATTTACGCTGCCCTTGAAACCTGGGGCCTTACCTTTGCATGATTCAAGCTTTTGAGGGGGTAATGCAGCCTATATCTGTTTGGCAGTGAACCTGGGACGCACAACAATCGATACGGATGGCTGGCATGAACCCACGGTGAAAGAATTGCAGGAGCAGCTACAAAAAAATAGAGGCTGAAGTATGTAACCGCCATCACAGAGCGGAGGACGCAGATGGGCCCTCCTGGCACAACAACATTCGTCTGCTAGGATTTCCCAAACGCTCATGGGGGCCTTGTGTTGAGTTGTTGGCTGATAGAGATGGCGTTGACGGACAGGTACCAAAATTATTTTCCGTACAAAGGGCACTCCATACTCCTGGCAGACCATTGGGTGGTCTCTTGAATGGCAGACCAAATAATCCAACAAGCCTAGATTTTTTTTTTTTTTTACGGGCCTGTCTCTTTCTTGAAGGTACACTGTATTAGTGGTGGGACATGGATGCTCTATTATCCGGAGCCGCGTTCTTGCATAGGGAGAGACATATTGGTTTTATAAAGGGGAGCTTGAATGATTTATTTGAAAAATACGTTGCCTACGGTTCGTATGCATACTGAGCACCCACAGTGTATTGAGCCATGTTATTGCAAAGTGAGAGAGATATCGGCTTTAAAATGGAGAGCTCAAGTGATTTATTTGAAAATGACTTTGCCAATGGTGTATGTGCACATAGACCTATGATACCATTACATGTAGAGCCACGGGGACAATTTGTTTTAACACTATAAATTTAACCAGTCTCCAGGGCATTTTTCTCTTAGGTCCCCCTCAGACAAGGTACCGGCTGGATCTGGCCATATGAACAGTATTCGTATTTTCCTCACCTAAGAACTGAGTATTCCAGGTTGCTCCTCACTATTTGATTACCGAGTCCTGATGACGACCCGCTTGTGAGGCTGTACATGGCTTCTTCTCTTTCGCCTGGTCGAAACGCGGACACTCTATTATTACGCCTGTATTGGTTAGTTGGTCCACCTAAGGGCAATTATGATTGAAACAGTTACCCTTCCCTAATGAGATCACATTCATGTTGTGCCATAACTGTGACTGACAGACAGACGTTTCTGTATTAATTATGATGTATTGATGATTTTTCCTTTATTCATTGTTTAATTTCATTCAAGGCCACCCCTTTTTGAGCACTTTCTTCTTGGTGCAACCATATGTAGAGAATGTAAAAAATAATGTATTTATATTGCTGAATTTAAATATATAAAACAAATCTATGCATTTACTTCCTTGTGTGTGATAAGTAGCGATATAAGTATTGTGCTACACTGACATAAATATATTTTACTCCCTGCCTCAGGGTGGAGATGGCGGGTTTAGTTAATCAAGAAAAGGATAAGCTGATTGATTTAGTCTTGTCCTATATATTGGTCTTTCTGTTTTGACCACTGTTGTTGTGTATCTATTATCCAATACAGGCCTGGCCCCCTACTGCATTCTACCTAGGCATTTTCACACGCTATACATTTACACGTGGCTCGCTCTCAACAGACAGTTCCGCATGGACACAATTATGTTGCAGGCACTTGTTGCACACCAGTTGCACTGTTCAAGGGGTTGTGGCATGGGGCCGAAGGCGCTCAGGCCTGGGATAATTGTTGGAATGTTCTTGTCTATCTGGCTGGTTGGAGGGGTGGGTGGGTGAGGGGGCTGCTGGTGGATCGAGGATTTGAGGGGGACAGTGAGAACCCCGTGCTACATACTTGGTACTCATGGCCCTTACTCTTAATGCCTTGACTTGGAGTATACGGGTATGACAACTCCCGCCAGAAGACACAGGAGATATGCGTACCTGCGCCACAGACATGTCCACCTGGCTTGTCTCTGGAGACACATATTATCACGGGGGGGCTTGACAAATTAAACAGACATTGGAGAGGGCAGATCTGTGGTACCAGCTAATCAGCTTTTGCCCTGGAGGGTTCTCATTTGGGTTGGTCCAGAGGTGCCCTTTGTTAAATCCAGAGTGTTTGTTGTTAAAGAAGGACATTGTCCTCGAGGGACCCCTGGATGGACACCCCTTCTTCATGATGTCCCTTTATGCGCCCAGCACTGCCCAGGGTACATTTTTAAATTCCCCTTCTCAACTATGTTGCTGGACCTCCGACCCCTGGGTTGTGTGGCGTGACTTTAATTGCATACATGATACTACTGTTGAGATACAGCTAAGACCACAGCACTCACAAGCACATACAATTATAAGCACAATTAGTAGTTTCTGATGTAAGAGGTCCGATAGTGAAGAAAGATGTAGTCCTTATAGTTTGTGTTCCAGTAGAGAATTTATTCAGGTCAATAGATATTTTCCGTAGTTGGAGCAATCATAGGCCACAAACAGTGGTAGCCTGTATCATACATGTGTATTAAAACACAGCCAACATGTGTTTCGTCACAACAGTGACTTTTTCAAGGCTATATTGTGTGTGAGGTAAGATACTATCCAACCAGACGTATGGTACGGAATAACTGTATACTAAATTAGGCAAACACAAAACTGCAATGAGTACGTAGTACAGGGAACAAACATAGATGTAGATACATAATCTATTTGTGATATGGAGAGTTATCCAAGTAGAAAAAATGGACATCAATGGACCATGGTAAGTCCTGCGGCGTTCCGATGCTTAGTACTTCGGTACGCGAGTATCGGGAATAGTGTTTTTTTGCCATTACTACTGCCTTCACAATTGTATACATATGATACTACTGTTGACTGATCGTCCCCCCCACTCTCTGGCAAACAGGGTGTGCAGGCGACAAAACACTTTCAGCTGTGGTCCAGGCAGTCCAATCTGTATGATGTCTGGCCCATGGGGTACCCTGAGGATGCGGAATATTCCTATTATGCACTGGGCCACCATGTACACACCCGACTGGATTACTTCTATTGCAATTCAGACTGCTGGCACTTCATAAATGGTTCTGAATACCTAGGAAGGATCCTCTTGGACCACTACCCACTCTGGGTTATGTTTTGGTGGTGGGGCGAGGGCTCTTATCCCAACATGGCAGCTCCACACGGAAGCTCTACAGGACACGGCCCATAAAGATACCATAGTTCAACACCTTATCAGGTATTTTGGGGAAAATACAAGGTCAACGGGGTCCCGTGGGCTTGACTGGGACGCCATGAAAGTGGTTATGAGGGGCAACAGTATCTCTATGACTTGGGGAGCTAGGATGGCTCTGGCTCGCAATGTGCTGGAACTTGAGATGCATATATGCACCATGGAAACTGAGGTGGTGTTGTTGCCTGGTGTGCACCCTCATTTGGCAGACTTGCACGGCCAATACCAAGAGGAGGTGCAGCGGCTTTGTGCCTGGGACCATAAGTTGTTTTTGGCACGTCAACATGTCAATGGCGAGAAGTCAGGGCACACGCTGGCCTGGTGGTTGCTAACCAAGACCCCCCGGATACTGGTGGGTGCCATTCATGATGGGGGGGGGATGAGAAATACTCAAGCAGACATTAAAAAAGTGTTTGCCCTATACTACGAGCATCTATATTCTCTCTCAGGCACCCCACCCTTGACACAAATACGAGATTACCTGAGGGCGATAACACTTCCCCGCCTGTCACCGCTAAAGTTATTAGATGTAGAGCAACCCCACCAGACAGAGGAGGTTAATCTGGCCATCCACCAGATGGCGCTCAGCAAGACCCCAGGTACCAATAGGTTCCCTATGGAATTCTATGCCACTTTTTGAACCACCCTGGCCCGGTGGCTATTTGAGGTCCCCATCTACAGGGAATTTTACCAAGCTCTCTGAGTGATGCACTCAATAGTGGTACTCCCGATGCTGG
The DNA here is from genome assembly GCF_031143425.1 of Pleurodeles waltl. Lineage (NCBI taxonomy): Eukaryota > Metazoa > Chordata > Amphibia > Caudata > Salamandridae > Pleurodeles > Pleurodeles waltl. The sequence continues at coordinate 442,389,746 of NC_090444.1, forward strand.
GAAGAGATCCCCAGAAGTGTGCTACCAGCCGCTGTCAAAGTTGAACACTGACTATAATATTTTAAGTAAGATCTTTGGAAACAGGTTGCTCCTGAAGCTTAACTTCTTTGTCCACTCAGACCAATGTGGATTCATACCCCACATTATAACATCCGACTTCTCTGTCATATCATGGAGGCGATGACCGCGGGGACCGACCCACCACTGGTGGTCTCCTTGGATTTCGAGAAAGCGTTTCATATGCTGAACTGATCCTACTTACTAAAAGTTCTTGAGGAGTTTGGGATGGGCCTTAATTTTCTAGGCTGAGTCAAACTACTATACGATGGTCCACAGGTGTGGGTCCATACTGGCCATCAGATCTCGGGCTCATTCCCCATTGGTAGATGGACCCACCAGGGGTGCTCTTTATCCCCAGTAATTTTCACACTAGCTCTGTGTAGGAGGCTGGCCTGGCTTGTAGTGGGTACCAAAGGTACTTACACCTTGTGCCAGGTCTAGTTATCCCTTATTAGTAGAATAGAGGTGTTTCTAGCAGCTTAGGCTGATAGAAGGTAGCTATGGCAAAGCAGCTTAGGATGAACTAGGAGACATGCAAAGCTCCTACTATACCCCTCATATCATATGCACAATATCATAAGAAAGCACAATACACAGAGTTACTAAAAAATAAAGGTACTTTATTTTTATGACAATATGCCACAAGTATCTCAGTGAGTACCCTCAGTAAGAAGGTAAGTAATATACACAAGTTATATGTACACAAACCACAAATAGGTAAGTAAGAGTCAGAAAAGTAATGCAAACAGTGTAGAATTACAATAGGTTGCAATAGGCAAGCATATACCTAGAGGCAACACAAACCATATACTCCAAAAGTGGAATGCGAATCACGAATGGACCCCAGACCTATGGGAGCTTGTAGAGGGTCGCTGGGACTGTAAGAAAACAGTCAGGGTGTCCAAGATACCCCACCCAAAGACCCTGAAAAGTAGGAGTAAAGTACACCTACTACCCCAAAAGAGCACAATAGTCATGATAGGGGGATTCTGCAAAAACAACAAACACCAGCAGTGCACTGTCAACGGATTCCTGGACCTGAGGACCTGCAAAGCAAGGGGACCAAGTCCAATAGTCGCGACAGTGTCCAGCGGGGTGGGAGGGGGCAGGAGCCCAGGAAACCCCGGATGAAGGTGCAAGGAAGCTGCCTCCGGATGGAAGAAGCTTGGAATTCTGCAAGAACGAAGAGGACTAGGAACTTCTCCTTTGGCAGGAAGATGTCCCACGTCGTGATGAAGGTTGCAGAAGTATTCCCACGCAGAAATACCGCAAACAAGCCTTGCTAGCTGCAAGGGTCACAGTACAGGTTTTTGGGTGCTGCTGAGGACCAGGAAGGACCAGGATTTCGCCCCTTGGAGGAGGAGACAGACGGGGCGCTCAGCAACTCAGAGATCCCTCACAGAAGCAGGCAGCACCCGCAGAAGTACCTGAACAGGCACTTGGAAGATTTGTGAACCGGAGTCCACGCAGAGTTACAAAAGAGGGTCCCACGACGTCTGAGGCCAACTCAGCGGGTTGAGCACGGCAGGACAGAGTGAGGGGACCCAGGCTAGGCAGTGCACGAAGGAAATCCTGGAAGAGTGCACAGAAGCCGGAGCAGCTGCAAATCATGCAGTACACAGGTTTGCAGTCTAGCGTGGGGAGGCAAGGACTTACCTCCACCAAACTTGAACTGAAGGGCCACTGGACTGTGGGAGTCACTTGGGTAGAGTTCCTGTGTTCCAGGGACCACGCTCATCAGGATGAGAGGGGACCCAGAGGACCAGTGATGCAGTCTTTTGGTGCCTGCGTTAGCAGGGGGAAGATTTCGTCGACCCATGGGAGATTTCTTCTGAGCTTCTGGTGCAGGGTGAAGCCAGGCTACCCCCAGAGCATGCACCACCAGGAAACAGTCGAGAAAGCCGGCAGGATGAGGCGCTACAATGTTGCTGGTAGTTGTCTTGCTACTTTGTTGCAGTTTTGCAGGCGTCCTGGAGCAGTCAGCGGTCGATCCTTGGTAGAAGTCGAAGAGGGAGATGCAGAGGAACTCTGGTGTGCTCTTGCATTCGTTATCTGAAGAATTCCCTAAAGCAGAGACCCTAAATAGCCAGAAAAGGAGGTCTGGCTACCAAGAAAGGAGGATTGGCTACCAAGAAAGGTAAGAGCCTATCAGAGGGGGTCTCTGACGTCACCTGCTGGCACTGGCCACTCAGAGCAGTCCAGTGTGCCCCCAACACCTCTGTTTCCAAGATGGCAGAGGTCTGGGACACAATGGAGGAGCTCTGGGCACCTCCCCTGGGAGGTACTGGTCAGTGGAGTGGTCACTCCCCTTTCCTTTGTCCAGTTTCGTGCCAGAGCAGGGCTGGGGGATCCCTGAACCGGTGTAGACTGGCTTATGCAGAGATGGGCACCATCTGTGCCCATCAAAGCATTTCCAGAGGCTGGGGGAGGCTACTCCTCCCCAGCCCTTCACACCTATTTCCAAAGGGAGAGGGTGTAACACCCTCTCTCAGAGGAAATCCTTTGTTCTGCCTTCCTGGGCCAGGACTGCCTGGACCCCAGGAGGGCAGAAACCTGTCTGAGGGGTTGGCAGCAGCAGCAGCTGCAGTGGAAACCCCGGAAAGGCAGTTTGGCAGTACCCAGGTTCTGTGCTAGAGACCCGGGGATCATGGAATTGTCCCCCCCAATACTAGAATGGTATCGGGGTGACAATTCCATGATCTTAGACATGTTACATGGCCATGTTCGGAGTTACCATTGTGACGCTATACATAGGTAGTGACCTATGTATAGTGCACGCGTGTAATGGTGTCCCCACACTCACTAAGTCCGGAGAATTTGCCCTGAATGATGTGGGGGCACCTTGGCTAGTGCCAGGGTGCCCACACACTAAGTAACGTTGCACTCAACCTTCACCAGGTGAAGGTTAGACATATAGGTGACTTATAAGTTACTTATGTGCAGTGGAAAATGGCTGTGAAATAACGTGGATGTAATTTCACACAGGCTGCAGTGGCAGGCCTGCGTAAGAATTGTCTGAGCTCCCTATGGGTGGCAAAAGAAATGCTGCAGCCCATAGGGATCTCCTGGAACTCCAATACCCTGGGTACCTAAGTACCATATACAAGGGAATTATATGGGTGCACCAGTGTGCCAATGAGAATTGGTAAATTTAGTCACTAGCCTCCAGTGACAAATTTAGAAAGCAGAGAGAGCATCAACACGGAGGTTCTGGTTAGCAGAGCCTCAGTGATACAGTTAGGCACCACACAGGGAACACATACAGGGCACATACTATGAGCACTGGGGGCCCTGCCTGGCAGGGTCCCAGTGACACAAGGACTAAGACAACATACATACAGTGAAATATGAGTGTAACATGCCAGGCAGGTTGGGACTTTCCTACACTCTGGATCCACTGGCGGCTTTGCTGCGTGCTAGAGGTCCTGATTGTGGCAGCAAAGTGGGACCAGATTGGCATACCATGTCCCTCTATGCAGACGATGTTCTTGTATATTTACGGGATCAGGCCACCAAGTTGCCAGCCCACTAAGACTTATTGGACCGCTTCAGAGAGCTCATCGTCCGTAAGGTCGATGGAGGCAAATCCTGTATTTTCTCCTTGTGCTGGAATGAATCAGAAACTTATATAATGCTGGGAGTGGGTGTCTTTCCTGGTCCTTTTATACCTTTCTGTACCTCTGCGTTAATATTTATCATTCTGAGGGGGATCTGCTCAACGGTAATCATGGCAAGGCCTTGACATTGGTTCGCCAATCTATTAGCTTTTGGACGAGATTCCCTCTCTCGCCTACGGATAGAGCCTCAGTGGCCAAAATGGTGATCTTTCCATGACTCCTGTTTCTTCACAGCTTTGCCACATTACATCTTATTGTGAGGCGTGCCCTTCATGAGCCTCTTCAGGGAAAGTCAAAGGGTAAGCAGTCTTGGGCACCCAGAAGTCTTTGGGGTGCAAAGCTCTCGGCAGCTCTTCCGCATAAGTGTCCAGTTGGTCTCTACAATATGCAGTTTCGTGGAAGTATTGCCTTCCTTGTGGGCATGTTTTTTTCCTCCAGTGTATAGCCACCCTCCTCTTGGCCAATAATGTGGTGAGAGCTACTAGCTCACTGTTGGCAGGCTGCAGTGGATAACAAATCCCAGTAGGCATGTGCGTGGTTCACAAGTTATGGGTTCAAATGTCACCTCAGCTGGGGTTGATGTGACTTGTTCCCAATACTGGTAAATCTTAGCGCACCCCCATGCCAGATGCAAGAAAACTGCGCCAGGTGTGCCACACCTCACACAGTTATCGTCAAGCCTTATCCCATTTCTAAACAGCTGCGCAGGTGTGTAAAACATTTGTTGCAGGAATTTGAAGTGCATAATTCTCAAAGTCCCATTTGATGTGAGCCTCCCTGTTAAAGTACAACAAAAAGTCCACTCTGTCCCACACAGAGGAGGGTCTAATACAGCGCTCCATTTATCTAGCATTGCATTGGTGTTCTTTGACACATCAGACTGTGCTGCAGTGTGAAGGTCAGTAATAAGACCTCTGCTAGTGGAACTGGTGAGCAGGGTCTGGAGCGTTTGCATGCTCGGGGGTTCCTGTGGAAACATCACAGGAGCTCCCCACACCCTCCTGTAGGTGAAGCGCATGAAGGGAGATTGACAATCTTGTTGCGGCAATACTGATAACTGTATGAAACTACAGTCAGGAAAGGCACCCCCATTGTCTTCAGTCCGCTTTGGACACAAAGGCCAGGGCTCTAGGTTCGGTGTAATGGACAGGGCTGAGTGATGTGCTAGTGGAAGCACTGGGGCATACAGCAGTTGTTCACCTGCTCGTTTACTCAGTGCTCGCCAGGCACTAATGGTACAATTTATAGCGCAATGTATCCACGAGCCCCGACTCTGACTGTGCGGTATCATCACATGTAGCAGTATGGGATGCGGGTCATCGGTTCAATAGCCAGATGCGGAGTATACCTTGGGGTGCACCCTGTAATGCGAATGTTGTGCTGGAACAAACAAGTGATATAGGTGTAGATCCGGGGCAGGGAAACGTCCCTGTTCATAGGGAAGTATACGCTGGCTCCTCGGGCACTTACCTGCCCACGCAAGCGATATCACAACAGACTGTGACGTTTTGAAGAAGGCCTCCATAAGTGGCACAGGTATATAAATAAAAAAGAAATCTGGGCAGAATTACCATTTTCGTCATCGTCATTCGGTCGGCCAGGGACAACGGCAGATGAATCCTGCGCAGTACCTGGTACTCCAGTTTGGATACCTCCCTACCAACATTATATTTGATCACAAGTTCAAGGTCCCTGTGCACCAGACACCCAGGTGCTTAACAGGATTTAAGCTCCATTGCAATGGGAACTCTGGGGTACACGGTTCAGTGCTTGTGGTAAGGGGGGGGGCTGTATGTATGATTTCCCTCAGTTGATACTTCACCTGGACGCTCAAACCGCAGGTATGCGTGGATGAGCAGTGCAAGGTGAGTCTGGATCACAGACATACAGTACCATGGTGTCTGCATATAACAATATGGCTAATGTGCAGAGTCTAAATCTTAGGGCTGCAGTGGCATGTCACTGTCTAATCACACAGGCTCTAAAGCTAGATCAAAGAGACTCGGTGACAGAGGGCATCCTTGCCTCGTGCCCCTGTGCAGATGTAAGACCATTAACACGTATGCAAACAACCGGGTCAGTATACAACAAACGGATCCATCTTGGAACAGATGGGAGGACCCCCATTCTTTGTAAAATCGTCCATGCAATGGAGTCAAAAGCCTTAGCAGCATCCAACAGGATTTCTGCCACTTTTATGGAGGGATCTAGGTAATGTAGTATGCCAAAGATAGTGCAGAGATTCTGTTTAGTGGACCAGGTGGGGCTGAATCCTGCCTGGTCAGGCAAGATCATGTGAGGAGTGGCTGCAGTCTAGGGGCCAATAGCTTAGTCAAAATTTTGGTGTCGATGTTAATAAGTGACAATGGTTGATATGTTTTGCATTGTTCGGCTAGTTTATCAGGTTTCAGAAGCGCGATTATGAGAGCTTCCCCAGTAGGCCATCTATTCTGGAGGCTTTACCATTGCGCATGGTCTCTCTTATTACCTCTACAGTAAAGGGTTGCATTAGATATTCCCTTTGTCCTCAGGAAAGTCCCACTAAGGAGATCCCATCCAGATATAGCTATCTCAGCAGGGGAACCCCATGTTTCATGAACCCATAAAGTTTTGCATAAAAGGCAGAGAACTCATCCAGAATTGCCAGCTTCTCGAAACGCAGCATACCATCTGGTTTATTTACACAAACTATGTGAGTGTGTGCTCAGGGTTCTTTCAGCTTACCTGCTAATGCCTGTCCAGCCCTCCCTACCCATAAACCCATGCAACATGTCTGCGTGAGAGATTTCGGATTTCCTGGTCTGCTGGGTCATTATATGTGGTGACCTGTTCAAAGATGGCCGCCAAGGTGCTGGGCCAAGGATGCATCGCATATTCCCCCTCTAGAGCATGCCGGGTAGACTCTATCTTCTGTAATTAAGCCCGTATGTCTTTCAGAACACCCACCTGTCTACCAATACACACTCCCTAATGGTGGCTTTAAAGGCTTCCCATAGTGTACCCGTATTCTTGACAGTGTCTTTGTTGATGACAAAATATTGCAGGATAGCCTTACGGATGCCCTTCCAGAACACTGGATCCAACAGCCCCAAAGGGTATAGTCGCTATTCGAGCTTGTTTGGTTATATGTAGGGGTGAGCAGCTTTAGTCACACAAGAGCATGATCATTGAGCATTCTGGGCGTGTGACAAACGTCCCTGACCCATGTTTGGGTCTCCCTCGTTACTAGCTGGTAGTCTAGCTAGGACCAGGAGCCATGTACCGACGAGGTGAATGTACTCTCCTTTACCCCCGGGTGTTGAAAATTCCACATGTCAATGAGGCCATATTCTTCCATGCCATCCCACAAGACATGGGCTGCTCTTTTACCCTGCCAACATGCTATGTCTGATCTGTCCATCTGTGGGTCCAAATATAAATTTAGATCCCCTCCCCAAAACAGAGGCAATGATGGCAAAATGTGCAAACGTCTCCATATCTGTGAACAGTATTCAGGGTTGTCAATGTTAGGGCCATTCATGTTGACTAAGGTCACTATGGGACCACACAGTTCACCTGGTATAATAGCATATCGTCTCTGGTTGTTGGCCTCTGAGTGTGTGAGTACCAATGGCACTCCTTTCCTAATTAAAATAAGTACCCCTCTAGCATATATGGAGTAAGAAGAGGCCATCCGGAATCCCGCTCATTTTACTCCCACCCCGCTAGCCGCATGTCGCGATAAGTGCATTTCTTGCAATAAGGCTATATGTAGATGATGATGATCAAGGTAGGCTAACACCTGATGTGTTTTGTTTAGATTGTTCAATCCTCCGACATTTCACATCAATAGTGTTAGTTTGAGGAAAGGCTAGTGTCAGTAACTCCTACTTCTCAAGTATCAACTCATGTGTGTGGATATGTTGTATGCGAGCACCTAATGGTGCACCTACAAGATATACTGAATAGACAAGTCTAACAAACCCAAACTGCACTTCCACATCAGCATCTCCAACCTGCTAAAGGCACATCCCCACAGAACCATTTTCCCAAATATCGTTAATATCCAAACAGTCCCCCATGCATTCAACATCAAACTTAGTGCCATCATGGGCACAAGGGGTGTTCTCTGGTGGGGGCAGTTAGAGATTCCAGTAGACTCCTGATGGATAGAGGTGACTGGGATTCAGAGCCATCTGTTGAGCACCAAGGCTGTTCCAAGAGTCTGTGCAGTACGGTGACATTCGTGATGATTGCAACACAAACAAGCTCAGGGAGAGGCAACTGCCATGGATACAAACCCAAATACCATTTGGAACTAAACTGAATCCCAATACTCTTTATGAGTTCTTATTAGATGGTGTTTTGTGGCCAATTCCAGCTTTCTTCAAAAAGTCCATTGCCGCTTTCGGGGTAGAGAATATCTTCTGGCCATCTTGGTGATCAATACGTAATCTGGCAGGGTAAAGCATGGCATACCCCACACTGACCTACTGCAATTTCTTATTTTTAGGAAGAAACTCTCTGCGAGCGGTCTGTACAGCTGTGGTAAAGTCCAGGAAGAAGGCGCTCTTGTTACCCTCATGTTGAATTGACTTCCTCTCTCTGGAGAGGCAGAGCACCATATACCGATCATGGCAGTTCAGGAGATGCGGTATGATGGGGCGCAGGGGGGCCCCCAAGAGGGGGCTCTGTACTATGGATTTATGCACTTGTTCCACTATATGCACACTTGAGAACTGTTCTGATCCAAACATTTCTCGTAATATTTGTTCAATGTAGAGCTCCATCCTCCCAGTGGGTTGCCACAGATTCTCAAATTATTTCGGTGGAACCTTGCCTCAAGATCTTCATCCTTGGCTTGAATGAGCGTCTTCCCCATAGGGTGGACATCGCAGCTCGGCTGATTAGGACAGAGTATCTGCAAATATACAGCTCCAAATGGGTCATTTCCCAACGTCTCAATGAGTGGGGAAACCCAAGGACTCAATGAGTGTGGGTGGCAGAGCTACAGGACAACAGATCTCCCCAGATTGCCAACCAATGCCAGCTTGACCCCGCTGCCGCTGTGCTACCACGAGGGGCACCTCATTGCACACTTGCACAGTTATAGAGTGTACCTGGGTGTAAGTTAAGGCGCCAACGTCCAATATCTCAACAGAAGTGTCACGCGGTCCGCAGCATACTTCGCATCTCCATATAAAGGCCCAGCCATATCCAGGAGCGTGTGAACTCAGGCCCCTGTCTGTTGGAATGGCCCTGTCCTAGGACACCGAGCCTTTCTTAGAAATATATTGGTGTGATGTACAGGTCTCCGTCGCCCACTTCAGTGTGATGTTGTGGCAGCTTAAGCAGATAATTAGGCAAAAATGCTATCATCCTGGATCAGTCTATTTTCACTATGTGCTCTCATACCTAAAGTGTTAAGCACAAAGGGTTAAGCACCTTACATTTGTCACATTAGGTATCAGCAGCTGCTACAAGGCAGGGCAGGCAGCAGCCCAACGCCATGTAGCAACCAGGCTGGCCAGCCTTTCTGTTACAGAGTGCAGGGCAAGGCCTAGGTGTCACCATAAGGCCTTCTCTCCGCACAGCTATCCTAGCCCATGCAGGCCGGCAGCAGGGCAAGCATGCAGATGCCAGAACAGGGGGCTCCCCATCACCATAAACTCCTCTTCACACTTATTTCTCTGGGCCGCCAACTCTCTGCACAGGCAGAAGGTGCCGCGGCCCATGCTACCTGCATCTGCCGGGCCAACAGCGCACAGATGCCACCCAGCTATTCACTCAGTGTCCCCAGCCAACTGATGCGCCGCACCGCATCCCCCATCTCACCTGGTGCCTTCTGGGTGGGCAGGGGGTGTTGGTGCTGGCTCTCCACTGCCTTCCAGCCACAGGTCTGAGGATCATGCAAGGCTTCAAAGTTGCCGGGTCTCCCACTCCCGTAGAGTGTCGGTGCTGCCATTTTACAGTCTACCGCGGCAGTGATGTGGCTGCAGCGGCAGCATCCCAACAAAGTGTGTTTGTATGTTTCTCACACACTCCTCGCCATCCCAAAAATAGGGCACACTATGCAGGGTGGATGGGCAGCTGGGTGCAGAATAACTATCAGATGTTATTTCCTGGTCCGCAGAGCAGCACTACAGTGTGGTCATCTTGCGTCAGGTTCTCTAAAGCCCCACTTGAACACAATCCTTGCCTTAGTGGATGGCAATCTGCTTTCAGAGATCCAGATTGTGACACCGTAAATTGTAAGCCAAAGGGTTTGTGTTGCAAGAGGTTGAGCCGACTTGTCCAGTGCACAAAATAAACATGAAATCTTGCAGTTCTTGACCACAAAAGGTATGTCCTAGGTGTCACTGAATAAGGAATTCCACAACCCTGTGGGAGGCCAAGTAGTGGATAGCGGGTAGAGCTCCTGCCTAGAAAGTGACAGATAAGGGAAGGGTAGGTGTGAACTGCGGAAGATTGCCAGCAGGTACATCTAGGGAAAGTGTCTATGTAGGAGTGTAGTAAGGTGGCAGCAGTGTTCCAGCCTTAGTGGATGCCCAACTTGCAAAGAGATGGAGGGCATAGTGCTATTCCTAAACAAGAGTGTGGCACCTGAGGCTGCAAACACAGCTCATAAAACATCCTATGCTGAAAAGGAGATGGGTGAGATGTCAGAGGGGAATGGGTCCTCGATCCAGTGACAGGGCAGCAGGTGGTAGAGATTTGCAGGACAGCCAGGAAGATGATTGGCCAGTAGTTGGCTGTTAGTGTGGCAAGAGTTAGTGAAGGGAGGAAGGTGGCAATGGCAACGACATTAGATCCTATGCACCACAATTGGGCAGCTACAGATACGGGAGGAAATGGGCAGAAAGAAGTTATTCTAGACAGCGGTCTCTTAGACCCTCCAAGAACAGAAGGGACAGAGTCCTGTGAGGTTTCACATCAGTGTGAGGAAGTGTGCGTGGGGCCTGTGGTTGCACCACTGACATCAAACACCTACAGAACAAAAAGGAGGTTGGTAGGATGGTTGGTCTTAGATGGAAATAGCCTACTAAGGGTGAAGGAATCTGATGGGATGGAAAAGTCCTCTGCTTGGTTAAAGACATGTTCCCTTGCCCTGAGTGCTGAACTGTACTGTTGTCTGGATCCCTAGTGCTGATTTTTGGTGCAGACAAACATGGACCATGCATGTGCACCATGACATAGGCCTTTCTCAAGGATTGCCGTCTTGTTGGACCGGAAGGAGCACCCAAAGCGGACATCTACTGCCTTCAACAAACGTTAAGCAACACAAGAGCAGTGGTGGAAACATACCATGTAGTGATCAGTAGTAGGAGCGAACAGGTCCTTTTTACCCTGTGTCACTGGATTAAGGCCTACAGACTCACTCACCTTTTTTAAAAGTTCTGCTGCTGTGTGCTTAAATCACCCTTGGCCTACATCAGGTACATGTGAAGTTCTGTGCAGTGGAGGAACAGTAATTCTGCCCTGGATATATGTGTGCCTCAGAGGGGTGCAGTACAAGGACAGAGGAGAGCTGTGCAATATTTGTGTGGTTAGTGCATGTATTGGGTGTATGTATGCCGCAAGATATACAATACATAAGAGGTGTAATGCTGTGCAGTGCGTGCATAATCAAAGCATTTGCAGGGTGTATGTGTACTTGCAGAAAGAACAATCCATGAAGGGGGAACTGTTGTGCAGCGCACACATGGTGAGTGTGTGTGTGTGTGTGTGCGCAGACAGTGTGAATGCTTGCAAACAGTCCACGCTGGCAGAACAGAGAAAATCTGCAGTTCTGAACAGTGAGCGCAGACTGAATGTGTCTAATGAATGTGTGTGCCTCTAAACCTACAACGCACAGATGAAAGTATGTGTGCTGTAAGAGTACACTGAGTACAAAAATACCTGCAAACGTACATTGCATGGAGGGCCTTTGATTCCATTTTGGGAAGCCTAGGCCTGCCGGTGAAGACATGAGAAGTAGAGGAATTCCTCCAGAGAGCCGTGTGTATTGCTACATACCTGTGAGGTGGGCAGGACACACACTGGAGGAAGGGACTCTCCCTTTGCACTTCAAAAGGGTGCTCTTTGATTAAGTGATTGATCACAAGGAGGGAGACTGAACAGATCTCAGAAAGGAGATGGGGTTAATAAGGGAATCATAAAGAATAGGGCTGGGTGTCCTGAATTAACCTTTGATGCACAGATCACTGTAGGTGACATCCAGGTGTGAACTCTGGTCACTCCAATGAATTGTGTTGTATGTCAAGCAACTTCAGAGTTTTGCCTGCTGTGGCACACATCCTTTCAAAAGGAAAGAAGAAAAACAGAAGTGGATGCTTCAAACTTCCTAAAAAGCAGAACCCCAACATAACACTTCAAACATTCAGACCCTAAATCACTTTTTTGTATCTAGAAACGGACTATAAGAAGAGGTGTCCAAGACCCCAAACTTTGTCTTCTGTCAATTAGCCTGACGAGCTCTGGGAGAAGGGGAAGCTCTGCAAGACTTCTGCCTGTCACCAAGACTGGGGACTCAGCCAGCTAGTCTCCCTGCTGGGTGGAGGACTATTACTGCGACTGAGAAGGTTGTGACATTTCTGAGGTAGGACGCCTGGTATAGTTTCAGGTTAGGTTACTAAGGACTTAGGGTAAAGAAATAGGCAGACAACTTAAAACCAGCAGAGCCAGTGTCAACAATAATGAGGACAAATCAAGAATACTGCAGAAAGAAGGGTGAGTGGACATTATAATTATTGACTTTGGAGGATCTCATGGTGTCAGCTTTGGGTTTAGAATACAAGAAGGCAGAACACAGTACAGGTCAATCCATCACCAGTTATGGTCTGAAGAGGAGCCTGCAAACAATGACGCTTGATCAAAATCTGCCAGGTTTGAGAAATTGTTCACTGTGAGAGACAGGGCCTTTAGAAGAGGTGGGGCTTTCAGACCATCACAGCACCATGCACACAGAACATCAGGATGGGCATAGAGGGGACAGTGATTTGTGCTTGAGCAGCTACTCCTCTAAACTGACAACAAGCATAAAAATAGGGCTTATTAAAACTTCCTTGGGAGGCTACAAAATACGTAACAAAAACACTAGCTGGAAACCAGCTCTGTTCAGTGCTTTCCAGATCATCCTTTGCGTACCATGTGATATCAGCTTTTCACTGGGTGACCCTGTGAAGTGGGCCAATACCAAGTGACACACTGTTGCATCAGGTTTGTTTGCAGGACTGTTTGGTGGTACGCAACAGTGTTCGTCAGGGTTTGGCATTCATGTGAAAGTGTAATGTATGGACACAGTTGGCAAATGCAACATTAAGGTGGCCTTCTGAAAAAGCAAAAGGCCCCAGCAGGTTTACTACCAGAATATCGAGAATGAAATATCAACATGCCAAAATATCGCCAGCCAGAATATCATGAAGGTGAGCATATATGGGTCATTATCGGTTTGGTATGCTTAACTATACATATATGTATTTAAACAACACATATTTTCAAGGTTTGCAGATGTGGAGGTACTAACAGTAAATCTATACTATCAATATATACTTATCTTCATCATATTGCAGTTGCCCATATTGTCACCATAATATTGTGGCATACCAATATTTTTGTACTCAGTAATCTTACAGCCCCCAGAGGCAATTATGTGAATTGAGGTGGAAGGCGCATAGTGGTCAGGTGGGGAAGACATTCTGTAGAAGAATTGCACTGGCAATATGGAAAACCGCTTTGCTACATTGCAGTGAGTGTTGGAAAGATCTAGCTAAGACTGACGAGGGATTAGAGGACCGTCCTAAGGGAATTTCAACAGCCATGTGGCCTTTTAGTCATTAGGGGTTGAGATGGAGATCTTTATTTACAGTGGTCTTTCAGGACTGAGGCAATAAATATGTTCCTATACACATACACTATACTATTACCATGAACACTAGCAATTTGCACAGACAAATAAAATAAGTAATACCTTTCTAAAAGGTCATTCATGCAAGTTTTAATGCATTTATTTGTCAACAGTAACCAACAGAAATGCTAGTGATAAAAGTCTTGTTTTTTCCGTACTGTGATGGAGTATTACCACAGTTCTAAGACAAGAATATTTTTATTAGTCTTAACCAGGTGAGTGTGATAAATGTGAATAAACTGATGACTACAGATTAATCACATTTTGTGACTGCTTCAAATGACAGCCTGAGTGGAAGGTACAGAGATTCTTGCATGTGATGGAAATAGAGGATTTGGGTATTTACTGGCCATCTGGTGGGTCCAAAACTATCTTGAGCAGGGTGCAAAAAAGTCTTAGCACTGCCATTTCGGAATATTTCCTTTGACAGCGCCAATGTGGAGAAAACTGTTGGCCAACAAACAGTGAATTTTAAAGTTAATGAGGGAGGCCTAGGCAGCCGGGCTGCAGAAGGTTAGTTCTCAACTGATGTGCTAGTGGCAATGTTTTAAGGGAACTGCAAATTTGACCCTTTTGGCAAATTAGAAAAATAACCCTTTGTGTCACAAAAAAGGGGGAGGGGTTGATTTAAGTAGATTATGCGAGCCGCTTTGTGATGAGCTCATCGGCAATACAAAAGTGTGGATGAGAACTGCTGAGGCCCATTGCTTCAAAAGGGCCTTGTGAGCTTGCAACCAACTCAGCAAGGAAAAGAAAATAAGGCCAGGTGAGAAGAACAGACTTTGTAGAAGTCTGGAAATGCACGCTTGGGCAAATCACTTTCCTACTGCTCTCAGGGTATGCAGTCATTATTGCTGGAAGACAGAAGCATGCATGGTGATGGTGGAGCAGGACAAGTTATTGCCAGATTCATGGAATTGTCTTTTGTTGGAACAGAATGGATTTGATGGACCTGTGAAGTACACGATTTCAGAACTGGGGACAATAAAACACTTGTGGGATGCACAGGGTTCCGATTCTCCTGTTATAGACTGGGTGTGGTGTCAGAAAGTCAAAAATTAAGAAAGTGTCCGATTCCTTTGGCTCAGCTGAGTAGCTTACCATAGTGGAGGCAATGCAAATATAATGCTTTTTGGGGTTGTGCAAGAGATGGAACATTAGAAGCACCCCTACATTTTGCATTACAGAAAAAAGGTCAGTGCAGCCAGTTTGTTGAAGAAGAGATATCGAACTAGGAGGGAGTTGGATGCTTTAAATTTAGCACTAAATACCTTGATCTGCTGCTAAAAATACAGAGCTTTTCAGAAAAATGCCCCCCCACAGAAAATGTGGCAATGGCAAGACAATGACAGCTGTGAATTCGAGAAATGGAGATCAATAGGGACCGAGACTCAGTTCTGGATGTATTGCACTGCCGTCTTCTCAGACAAAGTGGTCCTAGGAAACATGGAACAATACTAAAGACACAGGCTGGTCAATGGTTGCTACACCGATGTATACCTCATTAGTCAATTATAAAAGTAACTTCCTATTCGTCTGCTTCCCCCACTCCTCATATTATCTCCAGAAAAAAACTGGTGCGTGTCTTAGAGACCGAAGGAGGAAATTATTTCTGGCTTAGTTAAGGAGGGATGGCAACGTATATACAGTTTATGGGGTTGTCGTTGGTACAAGGAAGCGTTAATAAACAAAATAGCAGTTTGGTCATTCTGCAGCATTCCCATTATCCCTAAATAGCTTTTTCAGTGAATTTCTATGTTTTTTTTAATTGTATTTCCTAACTATAGTGTCCCTGTAACCTTTGTTTTTTTCCAGTGAATTCCTATGTATTTTTTTACATAATTTAAATTAGTATGCATTAATTCAACCACTTCGGCCGTGTGTGGCGAAGATTGGCCGCAGGGCCTGGCCCTGCGGTCAACCCCACACTGCGCACGGCCAAAGGTCATGCGCGGCAAGAGTTGGACGCAGCCAACCCCCATAACCACCCAACCCTGCACCGTGCATCGCCGAAGTCTGTGCGCAGAGGGAGTTTGCTGCAGGGTCTGTCTCTCTGGGTGTGAGAAAAGATGTGAGAGGGTGTCTCTAGGTGTGAGAGTGTCTGGGCGTGAGAGTGGGAGCGTGAGTGTCTAAGTGGGTCTGTGAGCAGATGTGTGCTGGTCTGAGTGGGTCTGTGAGTGGGTGCATGAGGGTCTGAGTGGGACTATAAGTGGGTGCATCAGTGTCCAAGTGGCTCTGTGAGTGAGTGTGTGAGGGTCTGAGTGGGACTGTGAGTGAGTGCATGAGTGTCTGAATGGATCCGAGTGGGTCTGTGAGTGGGTGTGTGAGGGGCTGTCTGGGTGTGAGAGTGGGTGCGTGAGGGAAGAATGGGTCTGTGAGTGGATGTGTGATAGTCTGAGTGGGTCTGTGAGTAGGTGAGTGAGTGTGTGTCTGTAGGAAGGTAGCCTCTTTCTAGCCTTGTTACTCCCACTTTTGGCCTGTTTGTGAGTATATGTCAGGGTGTTTTTACTGTCTCACTGGGATCCTGTGTGGTGCCTAACTGTATCACTGAGGCTCTGCTAACGAGAACCTCAGTGTTTATGCTCTCTCTTTGCTTTAAAATTGTCACTGCAGGCTAGTGACTAATTTTACCAATTCTCATTGGCACACTGGAACACCCTTATAATTCCCTTGTATATGGTACCTAGGTACCCAGGGTATTGGGGTTCCAGGAGATCCCTATGGGCTGCAGCATTTCTTTTGCCACCCATAGGGAGCTCAGACAATTCTTACACAGAACTGCCACTGCAGCCTGAGTGAATTAACGTCCACGTTATTTCACAGCCATTTTCACTGCACATAAGAATCTTATAAGTCACCTATATGTCTAACCCTCACTTGGTGAAGGTTAGGTGCCAAGTTACTTAGTGTGTGGGCACCCTGGCAATAGCCAAGGTGCCCCCACATTGTTCAGGGCAAATTCCCTGAGCTTTGTGAATGCGAGGACACCATTACACGTGTGCACTACATATAGGTCACTACCTATGTGTAGCGTCACAATGGTAACTCCGAACATGGCCATGTAACATGTCTAGGATCATGGAATTGTCACCCCAATACCATTTTGGTATTGGGGGAACAATTCCATGCATCCCTGGGTCTGTAGCACAGAACCCGGGTACTGCCAAACTGCCTTTCTGGGGTTTCCACTGCAGCTGCTGCTGCTGCCAACCCCTCAGACTGGTTTCTGCCCCTCTGGGGTCTGGGCAGCCCAGTCCCAGGAAGCCAGAACAAAGGATTTCCTCTGAGAGAGGGTGTTACACCCTCTCCTTTTGGAAATAGGTGTGAAGGGCTGGGGAGGAGTAGCCTCCCCCAGCCTCTGGAAATGCTTTGATGGGCACAGATGGTGCCCATCTCTGCATAAGCCAGTCTACACCGGTTCAGGGATCCCCCAGCCCTGCTCTAGCACGAAACTGGACAAAGGAAAGGGGAGTGACCACTCCCCTGACAAGTACCTCCCAGGGGAGGTGCTCAGAGCTCCTCCAGTGTGTTCCAGACCTCTGCCATATTGGATTCAGAGGTGTTGGGGCACAATGGACTGCTCTGAGTGGCCAGTGCCAGCAGGTGACGTCAGAGACCCCTCCTGATAGGTGCTTACCTCTTTCAGTAGCCAAGCCTCCTTTCTTAGTAGCCAAACCTCCTTTTCTGGCTATTTAGGGTCTCTCCTCTGGGCTATTCCTCAGATAACAAATGCAAGAGCTCACCAGAGTTCCTCTACACTTCCCTCTTCGACTTCTGCCAAGGATCGACCGCTGACTGCTCCAGGACGCCTGCAAAACCGCAACAAAGTAGCAAGACGACTACCAGCAACATTGTAGCACCTCATCCTGCCGGCTTTCTCGACTGTTTCCTGGTGGTGCATGCTCTGAGGGCTGTCTGCCTTCACCCTGCACTGGAAGCCAAGAACAAATCTCCTGTGGGTCGACGGAATCTTCCCCCTGCCAACGCAGGCACCAAACTTCTGCATTACCGGTCCTCTCGGTCCCCTCTCATCCGGACAAGCATGGTCCCTGGAACACAGGAGCTGGGTCCATGTGTCTCCCACAGTCCAGTGGCCTTCTGTCCAAATTTGGTGGAGGTAAGTCCTTGCATCCCCACGCCAGACAGCAAACCTGTGTACTGCGTGATTTGCAGCTGCTCCGGCTTCTGTGCACTTTTCCAAGGATTCCTTTGTGCATAGCCTAGCCTGGGTCCCCAGCACTCCGTCCTGCAGTGCTCGACCCCCTGAGTTGGACTCCGACGTCGTGGGACCTCCTTTTGTGACTCTGAGTTCACAGATCTTTTAAGTGCTTGTTTCGGTACTTCTGCGGGTGCTGCCTGCTTCTGCAGGGGCTCTCTGAGTTGCTGAGCGCTCCCTCTGTCTCCTCCTCGGAGAGGCGACATCCTGGTCCTTCCTGGTCCCCAGGAGCACCCAAAATCCTGAACAGCGACTCTTGCAGCTACCAAGGCTTGTTTGCGGTATTTCTGCCTGGAAACAATTCTGTAACATCCAGCATGCCGTGGGACATCTTCCATCCAAAGGAGAAGTTCCTAGCCCTTTTCGTTGTTGCAGAATCTTTGGCTTCTTCCACCCGGAGGCAGCCCTTTTGCACCTTCATCCGGGGTTTAGTGGGCACCTGCCCCCCAGGACACTTTCGTGACTCTTGGACTTGGTCCCCTTCCTTTACAGGCCCTCAGGTCCAGGAATCCGACTTCAGTGTTTTGCTGGTGCTTGTGGTTCTTGCAGAATCCCCTATCACGACTATTGTGTCTTTCTGGGGTAGTAGGGTAACTTTACTCCTACTTTTCAGGGTCTTGGGGTGGGGTATTTTGGACACCCTTACTGTTTTCTCACAGTCCCAGCGACCCTCTACAATCTCCCATAGGTCTGGGGTCCATTCGTGATTCGCATTCCACTTTTGGAGTGTATGGTTTGTGTTGCCCCTAGACCTATGTCTACCTATTGCATCCTATTGTGATCCTACATTGTTTGCACTACTTTTCTTACTGTTACTTACCTGTTTTGGGTTTGTGTACATATAACTTGTGTATATTACTTACCTCCTAAGTGAGGGTATTCTCTGAGATACTTTTGGAAATATTGTCACTAAAATAAAGTACCTTTATTTTTAGTAACTCTGAGTATTGTGCTTTCTTATGATATTGTGCCTATGATATAAGTGGCATAGTAGGAGCTTTGCATGTCTCCTAGTTCAGCCTAAGCTGCTTTGCCATAGCTACCTTCTATCAGCCTAAGCTGCTAGAAACACCTCTATTCTACTAATAAGGGATAACTGGACCTGGCACAGGGTGTAAGTACCACACGGTACCCATTATAAGCCAGGCCAGCCTCCTACAGTGTCTGAGTAGGTCTGTGAGTGGTTGTGCAAGTGTCTCAGTGGGTCTGAAAGTGTGTGTATTACTCTCTGACTGGGTCTGTGAGTGTGTCCACGAGTGTCTGAGTGCTTCTATGAATGAATGATTCATGTATGAATGAGTTTGTGAATGTTTTTTTATTTTATTTATTTGCTGATATTCGCAAATTCGTTGTGATGTTACAAGGGGGGCCGCGCTGAGCGTTGCAACGCATTCGCAAATATCAGGCAGTTTGAAAAAAATATCTTTAAGGTCATAATTTGACCCTTGAAGACACCCATATCACAGCCCTAGGGTACCGCCACCCTTACTCCTAATTCCACTTTTCATTCAATTTTTTTAGCCCCAGGGACCATGTCCCGTTACCTAAAATGGCGGCGGCAACTTTCTGGTCAGGTTACGGCCAGCCAATCACAGCATTCCTGTTGGCGCGCACATTAGTATTGTTCGCCGTCAAAAAGATGCGAGGGATCTGTGTCCCTAGATATACAAATATATTTCCCCTTTAATTATTGAATGCATTTACATTAAATATGCAAAACTGTAATCTGCGTTACGAAACCTACCTTTCTGCCAAATTTGGTGTAATTTCGTTCAGAAGTTGGAGCTGTGGTTGTGTTCAAAGCTCCTATGGAAATTAACATGGGAAACACATGTTTTTTTACACCCCCCCTTATTCTCGGACCCCACTTGACGGATCACCCCAAAACTTCCCATGCACAGCAAAAATCACTGGCACAGTTTTTTGGGAAAATTTCATGAAGATTTGTCAAACGGTGCCAAAGATATAGACAAATCAAAACACACTTTTTCTCTGGAAACATGGTGCTAAATATAACTACCTATTCGCAACTGCCAGTAGGTAATAATATATATATATATGTAGGTGCTGACACAGCTCGGGATCCAATCTTTTGATTTTCATTTCTTGCAAGGCCACAATATATATATATTTAGTGAAAAAAACTAAGGTTACAGTTAAAGTTAAGAAACAGAATTTTAAAAAGCCTTAGAAATTCACTAAAAAACAAACGTTACAGGGATGTTATAGTTACGTTCAGATTTTAAACACACAAAACCATAGAAGTTCAGCAGTTATAGTTATCTCAAGAAACTATAACTCATGCCCCCGCCAGGCACAGTTTTCTCATCAATAATTTTATTGCATATGTTGCAGTGATATTATCTATGATGCCATAGAAGATGTCATGACTGATGTAATATTTAGGGTAATTAGCAGTGCATGGCTAGGGCATGAGTTATAGTTACCTTAAGGCACGAGTTATGGTTTTAAGAGAGAAGTATAACAATACATTCTGAACTTCTATGGTTTTTTGTGTGTAAAATCTGAACTTAACTATTAAGTCCCTGTAACCTTAGGCTTTTTAGTGAGCGTCCAAGGTTTTTGAATTCTATTTCCTAACTATAACGCCCCCATAACATTTATTTTTTTTCAGGCAATTTCTAGTTTTTTTTAAATGTAAAGTAAAATGTAATTGCCATACGTTAATCCAACTGCCACCGCACACGGCCTTCAGCCATGTGCAGCGGAGGGTTGGCCGCAGGCCAGGTCCTGCAGCCAACCCCCCCACATGCAACCAACCCCGGTGTGCACAGCTTTTGGCCATGCACCGAGGGGTGTTGGCTGCAAGGCCTAGTCTATGGCCAGGCCCTGTGCCCAACACCCCGCATGCAGCCAACTCCACGCTGTTGGTCTGTGAGTGGTTGTATGGGTGTGTGACTGGGCTGTGTGGTTGTATAGTTGTGTAAGTGGGTGTGTGAGTGTATGAATGAGTGTAAGTGCATGTGTCAATGGCTGTGTGGGTCTATGAATGGGTGTGTGAGTGGTGTGAGTGTGATTGGGTGTGTGACTGGCTGTATGGTTGTGTAATTGGTTGAGTGATTGTATAAGTGGGTGTGTAAGTGGGTGTATGAGTGGCTATGTGAGTGGGTGTGTGAGTGTTTTTGTTGATCTGTGAGTCGGTATGTAAGTAGCTCTATGGGTGAGTGGGTGTGTAAGTGGCAGTGTGGGACTATGACTGGGTCTGGTAGTGGTTTTGTGACCTGTGACTGAGGGTGAGTATGTGAATGGGTGTTAGAGTGGGTGTATGAGTGGTTGTGTGGGTCTGCAAGTGGGTGTACAAGTGGTTTTGTACGTCAGTGAGTTGCTGTGTGAATGGCGGGGTGAGTGTGTGAGTGGTTGTTTGGGTGTGTAAGTGGCTGTGTGAATGCATGTGAGTGGCTGTGTGGGTCGGTAACTGGGTGTGTTACCGGTTTTGTGGGGCTGTGAGTGTGTGTGTGAGTGGCTGTATGAGGGGTTGTGCGGGTCTGTGAGTGGATGTGTGAGTGGCTTCCTGGGTCAGTGAGTGGGTGTGCGAGTGGCTGTATGGGCGTGTGAGTGGATGTGTAAGTGTGTGTGTGTGTGTGTGTGAGTGTGTGAGTGGCTATGTGAGTCTGTGCTTGGGAGTGGTTGTGGGTCTGTGAGTGGGTGTGAGTGTGTGAATGGGTGTGTGCGTCTGTGAGTGGGTGTATTGGTTTTGTAATTGGGCTCTGGAACTGCAGATCTACCGCAGATTCACATGGGCGGCCCCGCTGAGCGCCATGGTAGATCTGCAGATCCTTGTGCGCCCCCCAAAAAACGTTTTTGGGCAATATCTTGCCTGTGACGGGTCCCTCAAGGAGTTGACAATCAGTCCCATGAGGTCCAGGTACTTCTACCCTGAACCATTCTACCACTTTTAACATTTAATTTCACCCCTCCCCCCGGGACCGAGTCCCGATACACAAAGTGGCAGCTGCAACTTTCCGCTCAGGTTGCGGCCAGCCGATTACAGCATTTCTGTTAGGGCATGGACCCCGAGTGGAGCAGCATCTCTAGATATACACACATCTTTTTGTTCTTGAATAACTTCAAAACTATTGAACAGATTTACATCAAATTATTATTTTTTTTTATTTATGGACCAAGATCTAGCTTTCTGCTAAATTTGGTGTAATTCTGTTCAGCACTTTGGGTTGTATTTGTGTGAATCACCCTAAAACATTACAGACAGCAGCTGAAGTGGCTGTTGTACTAATTTTGAAAAATTTGTGAAGATTTGTCAAATGGCGCTAAAGTTATTGGCAAATCAAAAAACGCTTTTCCTATGGAAACTAGGTCCTAACTATAAACCAGCAGTAGGTTATACATGTAGTATATGTATGTATATATGTACATATACAAACATAAACATATATATATATGTGTGTGTGTGTGTGTGTATATATATTTATATTTTCAGCAGTTAGAGCTATTTCAAATAACTATAGCTCGTGCACCCTCCATGCACAGTTTTTCCTTCAATAATTTGACTGCTGTGTCATTTATATTTTTAATGACTTCATAGAAGATGTAATGAGTGCTGTAATATCTAGGGTAATTAGCAGCGCATGGCGAGGGTGCGAATTATAGTTACTTTAGGGCACGAGCTATAGTTACTTGAAAACACTCTAACTATAACTGCTGAATTTCTATGGTTTTGTATGAGTAAATTCAGAACCTATCTATAACATTGCTGAATCCTTTTGTTTTTTTAAAGTGAATTTCTATGTTTTTTTTAATGTAAAGTAATTTTAATTACTCTACGTTATTCCAACTACCGCCGTGCAAGGTCTTTGGCAGTGTGTGGTATGGGTTGGCTGCAGGGCCTGCAGCCAACCCCCTATATTCACCCAACTCTGGACCATGCACAGCCTTTGGCCATGTGTGGCAGTGGTTAGCCGCAGGGTCTGGGCTGTGGTCAACCCCCATAACCACCTAACCTAGCACCACGCATGTTTGAAGGGTCTGTCTCTCGGGTGTGAAAGGGTGTCTCTGGGTGTGGGAATGTCTGTCACAGTGTGAGAGTTGGTGCGTGAGGGCTTGTGTGCTTCTGTGAGTGGATGTGTGACGTCTGAGTGTGTCAGTGAATGGGTGCATGGGTGTCTGAGTGGGTCTGTAAGTGAGTATTTGAGGGTCTGAGTGGGTCTATGAGTGAGTGCATGAGTGTTTGAGTGGGTCTGTGAGTGGGTGCGTAAGGGTCTGAGTGGGTGTGTGTGAGTGAGTGTATGAGTGTCTGTGTGGGTCTGTTAGTGGGTATGTGAGTGTCTGATTGGCTTTGTCAGTAGCTGCATGAGTGTCTGAGTGCTATTATGAGTGAATAAATTAGTGTATTAATGAATTTGTGAAAGTTTTTAAAAATGTTTTCACCAATATTCGCAAATTTGTTGCACGTTACAAGGGGCAGTGCTATCGAGCGTCATGAAAAAAATAATTTTAAGGTCATAATTTGACCCTCAAAGACCCCTATGTCACACCCCTGGAGTCAGGGTACCTCCACCCTGACCCCTTTTGTCACTTTTTATTTTACTTTTCAGCCCCAGGGACCGTGTCCTGCAACCTAAAATGGTGGGCGCAACTTTCTGGTCAGGATGCAGCCAGCCAATCACAGCATTCCTGTTGGTGCACGCATTCGTGAATTCGCCACGATAATAGTAAAAACACTGTGGACGATCCGCGGCCCTAGATATCAAAATTTATTTTCCCTTTGATATCTGAAAAAACTACTGAACTGATTTACATCAAATAACAAAAAGCACAATCTACAGAAAAAAAAATGCCAAATTTGGTGTATTTCCATCCAGCGGTCCGGGCTGTAGTCGTGTTCAAAACTCCTAAAGGAATTAACATAGGAAATGCAAGTTCCTTAACAACCCTCCCCCTTTTTCTTGGCCCCTGCATTACGGAGCGTCCCAAAACTTTCCATGCAAAACAAGAATCACCTGCACACTTTTACTGAAACATTTTGTGAAAATTTGTCAAACGACTCCAAGATACAGGCAAGTATATATTCCATCTTCGATATTCAGGGTGCACACCCCATTGTTTCTATTGTGATTAAAAAGATTGCAGATGTTTTGCACTGTTGACAGAGGAAGGGATTCCACTGGCTGGCACCAGAAGTAGATGGACACAGGACTCCAATCAACAGGAACTATGGGTAGTAGGGGCAGGTCGGTATTATGGTTTATTGAAATTATCTTGCTGTGTCAATTATGCATTAATTTATGCAGCTATAGTTGTGGTTCACTGAAAATGTGGCTGAAAGCAAGCCAGAAGGGGTCTGATGTTTTTCAGCAGAGGAGGAAATTATCAGATACATATTCTTCTAGGTTTGGTTAACACAAACCCGTCTTCAGTGACTGTTAAAAGTACTTAGGCAGGTATGGTCTTTTAAAGTTAATGGTCTTGTGGGTATGGGCCTTCAGCAGTGGAGGGAGGAAGTAGGTACTTGATGGATCTTGAGGACGTTTTGTCTGTTTTGGTTCTGCAGCCTGTGAAACCTGTAGGAAAACATTATTTAACAAGAGGTTGGGATGGCTTTCAAGGAGCTAAGATGGCCATGATGGTCCTGAGCTGTGAGTGCTTGAGGGAGTTCTGAAAAAAGTAACTGGAATCCGTAGTGCAACTTTGTGGTAACACGGTTGGCTCCCTGAGCTGTAGTATTATATTTTGGTGCCCCATTTCCTAAGGCAATCTGGGGGGGTGCGTGCATAGCTATTCATCTGAAGGCAAAGCTAGCGGTGGTGAACCAAACAGTTTTTGGGACAAATCTCTGGCCAGGAATTGGTCTACACTGATGTGACAATGAATCTGCAGCAGTTAAACTAGTGTGCAGTGTTAGTGTGGCATAACTGGAGGAGCAGGAAATATCCTCGTGACACAAAGAGGACAACAGGTGGAGAGAGGAGAAGGCATGGGGGTTGACGGCCATACACTAACATCAAGAAGTGGTCTTCCTCCCCCCAAACCTACTCAACACACCCATATATCACAGACTTGGTGGCGGCTCCAGTGTGGGGAAATCCAATCTGAGCAGAGGAAACTAAGGGGCATTTTTATGAAAAATGGCGCCCACCTGCTCTGACACAATTGTACGTCGTTTTTCTTAACGCCAGCAAACACCATTCATTAAAGCTAAGGAATGGCTACCGTAAAAAAAAAAAGATGCTGGCCGGGGGTGGGTGGGCAGGGGCGGGGTGGCATTAGGGGGAATGGTGCCAGGGGGTCAGAAATGACATTAGGCTGGTTAGCTGGAAATGTTTTGCTGCTAGTCAGCCTAGCATCATTTATTGATGCACAAGCAGCCGAAAAATGACTTGTGTCTAAACTTTAGACATGAGTCATGCCCATCATCCCAATGCCCACCACAGGGGACCAGAGTTCCCTGGGCAGGCCCAAAATACCCAGTGCTAGGCACCATGTAAGGGGCCCCCAATGGCACTTTAAGAAGATCTAAAATATACTCACCTAAACTTACCTGGGATGGGGTCTCCCCTCCTGTGGCGTCCCTATGGTGTGGGTGGTGGTGTTGCTGGGGTTTGAGGTGGGCATCTTTGTGCCCATTCCACATTGTTTCACCATGGAAACGGGCCTACCTGCACTCTAACGCCTGGTCTGACACAGGTGTTAAATAATGGCACTGAGCGGGCTTAGCACCATTATTTAGGCCTGTCTCCTCGTTGTGCGTTGTTTCTGCGCCGGGAGGTAAATATGGCCCTAGGGGGTTAGCGTTGTGTTTAGGACGGGAACGCCTGCCTTGCACCTCATTGACGCAAGAAGGGTTTGCCCATCCTTATGTTAGTGCCATTTATCGCTAAAATGAATGGCGCTAAGGCAACTCTAACCATCCATAAATATGGGCCTAAATGCTGCTGCACACTATTTAAACCATGCATAGTGATTTGGATTCACACAACTAACATAGCAACTGCAGTGAAGGCAGTTGATGCTAAGATGGAAAGTCTGTCTGTTAAAGAAGTCTATTTAGTGTTTGACATATTATACCTTTAGAATTGAAACTCTGGAGGTCAGTGGAAAAGAGGTACGGGAGACACTGGATGGTCCACGGTCTTTCAAGAACATATTATAGACTCTCCTAAAAGTCCATTCAAGGATTGAAATGCTTGCTAACATCCAGTAAGCATGCTGGTTGTTTTCTCAATGACTCATGTGGAATCTGTTGCATCAGTGACAGGACAGGTGTTATGTGAACAAATTGCACTACAGAATAGAAGGGCTAGCAAGTGGTGTAAAACGAGAACAATTACCCAAAAGTGTCAGTCGTTGAGGCGTGTTCATTGGGAGAATGGTCAAGGTGATTCTGACTTTGCCCAGATGGCTGAAGAAAGTGAAGAAACAGGTGCTTCGAAAGAATATGTTGATGTGGGAAGGCCAGTGACGTCTACTTTCAGACTTGAGTCCAGATACTCTTGCCAGAAAGAGAGACTTTAATGGTAGAGCTTTGCAAACTTCTGTGGGCCTGCTGGTCAGTTTGAAGGTGCAATATCAGGGCAAACAATACAGCTTTAGCGAAGTAGAAGCTGCTAGGAACTTTCAACAAAGCCTGGTTGAATCTAAGAAGTGATTCCTGTTTCTCGAAACAAACTGGAGCTGATGATTGATGCATACCAAGTTGTGCAATTGTATATAGTTTCACTTCAGGAATTAGTTAATAGTTCTTTCCGGAGTAGAGGTATAGGGAGGGGGAATCAGGCTCTTATGAAAGAATAGCAAGTTTAATTTACATTGTTTTCTTGTAATACGTTTCTGTTAGTTGCTTATGCCATCCCTCTGATAAGAGAATGTTTCGAAAGTGATTTTGATGAAAAATAAGCATAAAGAAAGAAAATGGTTCTGATTAATTTATTTTGTCGAATTGTTGTTGTCAATTTTTTCTTTTTGAACTGCTTTCACCAGGTTGACGAAATCAACCTGCTGAAAGCCATTCTTGAAGAAACTTTTTTTCTTCATGTTTGGTTTTCGTTTTTGTGGCTTTTAAGGCCCCTTACTCCCTTCCCACTTTACTCCTGATTTTTTACAAACGCCTTACTGCTTTTCCCGACTTTTTACTTATTACATACTCTGTACTGCCCTTCCCACATTACGACCTCTTTTTTAAAATAAATTCCGTACTACTCCAATTACTGGTAATTGCATTACCCTGGATTCGGTTCCCTCACTTCCAATCATTACAAAATTAGGCCATTCTGCCTCACCAGACCAAATACCACATCATGTCTCAAAATTAAAAGACCATGACCTCCTCATGTTCAGTTACAAGCCATGTCTTAGTCAACTTTGGTTGGTCTGAAAGGATTGGGAGGGTGAGTAGGGATGTAATTATTGGAAGCGAGGGTACAGGACTCATAGTAATGCAATTACTGGTAAGTAATTGGAGCATTACTTCATCGTCCTTACCCTCCTTTCCCCTCTTTACAAAATGAGATATACAAAGCTATAGCAGGACAACTAAAGGTTGCTGTAAAAAAACGGTATTGATTACTTAATACATGATAGAGAATACCACTATTATGTCATAGTGGATAAAATTCTAGAACCAAAAACATCATTAAGATCTACCTCTTGCATAATTCTATAGTGAGAAGCTAAAGTAAACGGAGAAGCCCAGGTTGTTGTACTAAATATTTCAGCTATGTAAGCCCCTTGAGGTTCAGCATGTGAGGTAGACATATTCCTAGTGAAGCTGCCTTGTGCCCCTAAAGGAAAACCCTGTCCTACAAACTCATAAGCTAAGGAGATCAAAGCCCTAACCTAGATACTCAGAGAAAAAGTACAAGGTTTGAGCTCGTTTTTAACTGGCCCAAAATTTACAATGAGTCTGGAGGCGAAAAATAACTGCTCTGTCCAAACATCAAGATGACCGAGTCTAATCTCAACCTCTGAAGCAGAAGAATCGAAAAATGATGGCAAAATAGGCTCCTGTTCACTAGGAAACAACTGCAATTAATTTTGGGAACAAAAGAAGAAAGAGGACATAAAATTACTCTGTTCCCAAACACTGCAAAAAAAGATGCTTGAAAGATAAAGCCCCTGACTCCCTCCAACTACTTAGCTGAAGTGATAACCACCAAAAAGAAAGACTTAAGAGTCACGGTTTGGATATCTAGACTCTCTAAAGGTTCGAAGGGAGGATCCATGGGTGCCTCTAAAACCAAAGAAAGATTCCCAGGTGTCGCGATTTGCCTTTCCCTTACTGTCTCTGTCGGAAGTAGGTGGAGTACGGCTTTGGTTCTTGTACTTCATGGTCTGGCCAAGATAAGGACAACCCTTTCCGGTAGCCAAGGTGCCAAGGTGCTCCAGAAGAAAAACCACCAGGGAAAAAACCTCGAAAAGGGAGCTCCAGAAAATCAGAAAAGGCACAGTAGAACACAGGACTCCAAGAACAGGAACGAAGCTGCAAGGAAAACCAAGCAGAAAGCAATCCACAGCAGGAACAAACAGGAGCGAGAACCACCAAACTAGAGTGTTGGAACGCAAAAAAGAAAGAAACTCATTCCCCTTATATACCAGTAAAACAGGAAGTCAACAAACAGGAAAAGGAAAAATGCCATATTAAGTTGGGAAAGTATCATTGGACAAAACAGAAGGACCCCCGTCTTGGAAAGATACTAGTAAAAGGTAAGAGCAGTGCATGCTGGGATAGACAATCTTTCTAGGACCAAAAAAGCATGGCCCCCATGACCAAAAGGGCAGCAGCCAAAAGCCTAGAAAACAGATACTTTTTTTATATGCATCGCACGGGCCACCCCGACGCAAAGGCAGAACACACTGCGACCGCGGCAAGATCCACGGCCCGACCCTGGGCGTCCGTCTATGCCGCTGCGCAAGAGTTGGACACTGCGGGCAAACAAACGTCCTGTGGCAGGCCCGACACACCAAAAAGCTGTCTGTGGGCCTCCCTGTGGGACAAGAATGGGGCGGCGCGGGCGGATTACTGACCCGGGGCATAACAGTAGGGAACTGCTTCCCCGGGGAAGGAAAAATAGACATACACGAGAGGACCTGGCCTGGCTGTTTGGGCAGGACTGTTCCCATAGGGAGCAGGGTCAAAACTGATTTGTATATGGCTGGGTCCAATCTGGAATCGCACGGCGAGCAAAACAAATGATGGATTAAATCCAAATCTGTGACTAGGGGTGCATGTTCGATTTGTTCCGCCTTGAGACCATCATCTGTTCTTTTGCATTTGTTGCCTTAAGTGGGAAGGGTATGCCCAGACATGGGTCCCCTGTTCCCTATGCCACCAGATTCAGGGTAGCTTGGCTGATGAGGGGTGTTACCCCAAAATCGGTCCCAGGGTGCTTGTTTATGGACCATGAAGGACCTGGCCTCACAGTTCGGGCTGGACTGTTCCCATGGGGAGCAGAGCCAAGATTGAATTACATATGGCTGGGTCCAAACTGGAATGGCATGACGAGCAGTAAAACTGATGGATTAAACCCAGATCTGTGACTGAGGGTGGCTGTTTGATTTGTTCCGCATTCTGCCATCATCTGTTCTTTTTGCTTAAATACATGAAGCATAAAGCCTTTCTCATCAGAGAAGGTCTTTCAAGAATTTCTGAATGTTTTACTTGCTGCCACTGTAGTTTCAAGGTAGAAACCTTCAACCCTAGGGAAGCTCATCTGGAAGAATATACATTACCTAGTATTGTAGTAAGTAGTAGGATTTTATTCCTTCGGATGAAACTACCTGCTAAAAGAATACCAGTGCCTTAAATATGAATTAACGATCGAAGAATGCCTAGAAGCCTGAAGGGTATTAGTAAGGGCCACTCGTAGTCCCCTATGCAATAACCCTAGCCCTTCAACCTCCAGGTCCACTAGATTCAGCTTGGATAGAACTTCGTGCTGCAAGATTGGGAGACAGAGCGGGGAAGGATTCGGAGGTAGCCTCCATTCCTATGACTGTCTCATTGCTACTAGAAGCTGAAACCAAGATGGGTAGGGCCATACTGGAGCTATCATTATCACCAATGCTTTCGCCCTCCTCACTCTGAGCAACAACCTGGAAATCAAAAGAAAGGGAGGAAATGCATACAGAATCCCCAGGCCATCTGCTTGAAAGAGTGTCCACAGTCCAGGCATGCTCCTTCTTGGTCCTGGAACAAAATGTATTTACTTTTGCGTTGAAAAAAGAAGCAAAAATTACCAGATGACCCCATTTGTGAGTGAGCTCCACAAACACTCTCTGGTGCAGACAAAAAGTCACACAAGATGGAATGTCTCTGTTGAGATTATCTGCCAAAGTGTTGGATGCTCCCTGTGGATGAATTGCTGAGATGGAAATTAGTCTGGGCTCAGTCCACCTGAATCCTCGATAGAGAACGAGACTTGGTCCCCCTAACTGTTGACAAAGGCATTCACTGTCATATTGTCCCTCCTGACCAGAACCATAGTGCCCTTCAAGAGAAGAGAAAGTGACTTCAGGGCTAGATGAACACCTTCCATCTCGTTCTCCATTTGGATAATCTCTTGCTCTAGGAGAGAGACCAAAAACCCTTGATTTGGCGGACTCCTAGTCATGCCCCTAAAACTGACAGGCTGGCATCTGTTGTCACAATTCTTGGAGCTGGAACCGCCAGAGAGATTCCCTTCAAAAGGAGGTCTCTCTGTGAACACCACATCAAATCCTCTTGTGCTCCAGAAGAAAGAGGAATCCGAACACAGACTGAGACCGGGGAGCTCAATGAGTCTGCATGCGCCCTATAGAACATGCGCAGATGGCACTTGAGCCAAGGAACCAGAAGCAATGTTGCGGCCAAATCCTCTTGCATTTGAAGCCAAGCAGAGGTGACTGAAGCGGAACAACCTAGAAGAGTCAGAATGTATGCATGATTTTTTGCACTCTTTCTTCTGGTAAGGTGACTGCCCATATCAGTGCGAAATCTTGCTCCAACAAACTGCTGGTCATGAGTCAAAGTCAGATTGGATTTCTCCCAACTGAGAAGAAAGCCGTGCTTTCGCAACATTGAGAGAGCTATCTGTGTGCTGTTTTACCAAGTTCCTGGCAGGACCACGAATCATTCAGTTGTCTAGATTACGGTGGAAGAATATCCCCTTCCGATGAATCAATGCCACTAAGGGAGACAGAATCTTGGTGAATACTCTTGGGGCAGACTTCAGCCCGAATGGCAATACTCTGAATTGAAACTGATGGTTGCCTATAGCGAACCAAAGAAACTTTTGATGATCCTCTGCTATTGGGACATGTAAATAGTTATCCTGAAGATCTATGAAAGTCTTATGGTTCTGGACAGCAATCAAAGGAATTATGGACTGGAGAGTGAACCATTCTGTCCCACGCATTTACTCTCCTGAGGTCCAGAACAGGTCTGTAAGATCCAGAGGCTTACTGAACTAACAATAAGATGGAATATGTAAATTTTTCCTGTTAGGACAAGGGAGCTGGCACAATTGCTTTCTTCTCCAAGGGCGATTTAACCCCACCTTCTTTGAAAGCTCCCCACCCACTTGTGACCTTTACTGAATTCTTGGTGCCAATTCGGGAGGCAACCTGACAAAGTCTATGAGATAGCGATTCCTGATGATATGGTGCCCATCTGTTGCATTGTCTTAACCATCTTTCCATATTTTTCTGAAATGCAAGTCTTCCTCCTTCTGGGCAGTTGTCTTTTGACCAGTAATTGTCAGGAGTTCCATACAGACATGCCCTGCTGAGCCTTGGTATCTACTTTGGATGAAGATTTCCTGGGATGAAACTTCTTCCTGCGATACCAAAAGACCTAGAGTTCTTCCTGGAAGAAACATAAGTGGAATGTCCCCAATGGCTTTAGGAAGAAGAAAATTCTCTTTATAAGGCATTGAATGTTTCTGATGCTAAAAAAGGCCTTTGTAATCATAGTATCTAGCTGTTCACCAAACAGTTTCTTTCCTTCAAATGGAATCATTGGGGGGGGGGGTGACTTGGCCTTCCCGCGAATGGCCACCACTGTATGAGGCTCTGCTGGGCAGCAGCGATTCTCCAGCATTTCTCCTGTGGGACCGCCTGCTGGTGTCTAGAGTGGCTGCCCCCTGACTCCGGGGGGAGGTGGGCTGCGGCAGAGGCCGGGGGGCAGGAGGTTCCCCAGCCGGCGAAGTGTGCGCGGCACAACCCGTGAGGGTGGCGCTAAGCCTGGTGCCATCCTTCCTGGGTTTGCACAAGAGCAGCCTGGAGTAAAGGCACTCCCGTGGTTGGAGGTGTGGGGCTACCGCCCACTCCCCGTCTATCTTCGGCGTCAAGGGGACCAGTCCTGGTGCATCCGAGGGGCAGCATCAGTGGGTTTATCTGCCCGCAGGCCCCTCGGGAGTCGTAGTACGGGCGCTGACGGCCTGGGCTGGAAGGGGATGGGGGGGGGGACTACGCTGGTGCTCCGCTCCACGGCCAGGCCAAGGGCTACGCCTTTGCACTTCCCGTGAAGGAGGGGGCATGCATTTGCGCCCTGTGGCCGTGCCTCGACTGGCTAATGGGGGGCGGGGGGGTCGGCTGGTGGGCGACACCCCGTATTTTTGGTGGCATATTTTGGAGGCCCTGTCTGACGCCCTGGGGATGGACCTCCTGCTGTGGCCCATATAGGCGACGCCTGTGGTCGGCGGCACACAGAGGCAACTGTGGTGGCTACGACTGGGCCTGTGGGAGCGGCGCCCACATCAGAGGGCCTGGTGCTGAGGACCAGGGCCCATCCAGCCTATTTTGGCTGAGGCCTGCTGCTAGGGGGGGGAGCGGTCAGCTTGCGGCCCCTCCTATCTCTGGTGACATATTTTGTGGCCCTGCCTGACGCTTCGGAGGTGGGCCTCTTGTTGCGACCTGTTGGAGAGACGCCTGCGGCTGGTGACACGTGGCTGTGGCGGCCAGGACGGAGAGGCGGCGTCTACATTAGAGGGCCTTGGCGCTGGGGACCGGAGGACACCCGGCCTCATTTCAACTGTGAGGTGCTGTGTTCTACTGGAGTCTGCAGGTGTGGGGGCTCGGCCCTGGGCATCTTGGATGGTGCCCCCTGTCTTCCTTCTTGCCTGGTTGGCTGCTCATGCTGGCACGCTTCGAGGGGCTCACCTGAGTTGCGTGAAAAGTGCTATTCACCATGGGTAAGGCGGATCAAAAGCAGCCCAAACTTACCTTTGGGGGCAAGAAGAAGACCAACCAGGCGGGTCGGACATCTGACGACCCACCTCAAGAGGAGGATGTTCCTGCGCCCTCTGTGAAAGCTATTTTCGTGGACCTCAAGCATAGCCTGGCTAGCATTGATGGGAAGCTGGATCACCTGACTGAACAGATGGACCGTTTGAAGGAGACGGTGGATGGCCACGCCACCCGGCTTGAGCATGTGGAGTCTAACACATCGGATTTAGAGGATGGTCGTCGTGAAGATGGGGAGAAGCTGCTGTGGATGGAGCAGGTGTTAGAACTTATCTGCAATAAAAAAAAGAGGACCTTGAGGCCCGGTCCCGCCGCAATAATATGCGTATTTTAGGTCTGCCAGAGTCAAAGGCTAAGGGTCGCATGGAGGATTACATTAAGACTATGTCTGCATTCTCTGGTGAGGTATCTCAGGTGCTGGTGGTGGAGCTGGGGCACCCGTCGCTTGGCCACTGACCTCCGCCAGGGCGCCGGCACGTCCCATCGCTGTGTGCCTCTTGCACTACCGAGATAGAGACACAATACTCCGGTTGGCTCGCGAATGGCACCTAGGGATATACAATAACATGGAGCTCAACTTTTTTCAGAATTACACTCCTGGGGTGCAGGCTGCTCGTAAAGCGTTTCTTTCAGTTAAGCACACTTTGAGTCAAACGGATGCCAAGTTTTCCCTCATTTACCCTGCTAAGCTGTGAGTATTGCATAAGGGCAAATTGCACTTCTTTACGGACCCAAAGCTGGCCGCCAAGTATGTCAAGACTATCCCTTAAAAAGCGCCCCCGGCCAGTGTGCGGGCGGAGAGAGTGGAGGTGGAGTCCCCTGCTGGCAGCAACACTGATTGACCTTGGCTCTGCCGCTGCAGTCTGGGGCGCGCCTCTGCTGGGCTGATGGATCTGATTTAAATCGCTCTGACTGACCTTGCAGTGTTGGTCCCGGACTATATCCGTTATTTTGTTGCTCCAGCCTGTCCACACCACTTGGGGAGGTTTCCGGGTTTGGCCTTGCTGATGATCCCTTGGATGAGTCCTCTTAAATTGAGCATTGTTTTGTATTGGGTTTTGTGTTCGGGTGAGGGTGGGTTCGTCGGATTGGCCCGATTGGAGGGCCAGCGTGGGTGGGGTGGTGAACTACTGGTTGAAAGGGTTGTTGATGTTCGCTCTTTCCTTTTGTTCCTCTCCCCTTAGCAGCAGCTGTGTTGTGCGGACTGGTTGTGGAGGGCATGCGTCTGGATAGCTGTTGGGGCAGTGACTACCTGTGCCACAGCTGTTAGGTGTCTCACTTGGAATGTCAGGGGACTAAATGATGGCCGCAAGATGCGCTTGGTGTCGGCTTATGTGCAGCGCTACGCGGTTGATATTTGCATGCTGCAAGAGACCCACTTGCACGAGGGCATGGGAGCGAGAGTGAGAGCTGGCTAGATAGGCGAGAACCACATGGCGATGTACTCTGGCTATGTGCGAGGGGTGTCGATTTTGATTTGGAAGGGCTTACCGTGGCTTTTGTGAGGTGGTGATTTCAATGTGGTCTTGGACCCGGTGGCGGAGCGCGAGAGCCGGGCCAGGCCTCAACATACGGCGGCTGCGAGGGCGCTGATGCACATCATGGCTGCACATCATGGCTGAGGGCGCTTTGGTGGATTTGTGGAGGGCCCGACATGGTGGAGACAGACAAGGTACATGTGCTAATTATGCGCATGGCAGCTGGTCTAGATTAGATAGGTGGCTTGGTACAAGAGATGTGGAATTATGGACGACGTCCATTGAACATATGCCCCATACTCTTTCGGATCACTCCCCGGTTTTGCTTAAGTTGCACTTGCCTGGCGGGCCCGGCCGTGCGTTTATGTGGCGGCTGCTTAGTGGAGCGCTAAGAGATTGTGTTTTCCGGGAAGAGATTCGTACTGCGATTGAGTATTACTTCCGGATTAATCAGGGCTCAGTGTCGTCCAAGGGCACCTGGGAAGCCTTCAAGGTTGTGATCCGCGGTGTCTGTCTGGCTAAGCAACATGGCGTGCTGAAGGCCATTCAACACGAATTGTGGGCATTGGAAATGCACCTGGCCGAGTTGGAGAGGGGGCTGGCTTCTGATTGGTCGGCAGACCTTCTGGCTGAGATACAAGAGGCATTGCCCTGCCATGAGGAGGCAGCGCTGCGCGAGGTGTGCTTTCTAGGCAAGGAGGCGAGGGCACGTCGATATGGTGAGGGTGAGCAGGCCGGGCAGACGTTGGCGTCTATGCTCCACAGGCCGTGGGCTGGAAATTACATTGTAGAGCTGACTGACTCGACTGGGACACTTCGGACAGGTGCTGCAGAGGTATGGCGTGTCATGTCCGACTTCTATTCGGATTTATACGCTGAGGGGCCAGGTGTGAGTAGTTTGGAGACTGATGCTTACTTTGACGAGATTAGCCTGCTCTGGCTTGAGAACTCTCATAGGCAGTACCTGGATGTCCTCTTTTCGGTTGAAGATGTGATCCAGGCCATACGTAGCTTGCTGGGTGATAAGGCTCCGGGGCAGGATGGTTTGATGCCGGTTTTCTATAAGGAATATGCAGATGTCTTGGCACCGCACCTTCTTGAGGTTTATGCTGATGCCCTCGGAGGGGTGTCTTCTGGCTTTGCTGCGGGAGGCTCTAATAGTGACGATTTTGAAGCCGGGGAAAGATCCTCACAGCTGCGACTCGTATCGGCCACTCTCGTTGATAAACATTGATAACAAGATCTTGGCAAAGCTTATTGCAGCGCGCCTGTAACCCCTGCTTACATCCTTGGTTTTGCCGGACCAGTCCAGTTTTGTGCCTGGGCGTTCAACATTCTATAACTTGCGCACCTTTTTTGCGGTTTCTTATATGATCGGGTCTGACAAACATGCGGCAGCAGTTTTTCTGGATGCAGCGAAGGCGTTTGATTCGCTGGACTGGTCATATATGTTTGCTGCTGGCCAGAGTGGGTCTAAGCATTAGATTTATCCAACTGATCCGCCTTCTGTATTCCCAGCCGTCAGCTCGTTTGAGAATTAAAGGGATGCTGTTGGCTACTATTTCGATTGCTAGAGGCACCCGTCAGGGCCGCCCCCTCTCGCCGCCACCTTTTGCAGTGGCCATGGAGCCCCTGGCGGCCCGACTGCAACAACACCATAATCATAGGAGGTTGGCATTTCGGCAGCGGCCTTTTATTCTTTCCCTATATGCGGATGACGTGGCGCTGTACATCGTGATCCACAGGTTTCTCGATGAGGTTGTTTAGTTCGACCGGCTCCCCGGGATAAAGATTAATTGGTCCAAGTCAGTGGTACTACTAATGTCTGATGCCACTGTAAAGTGCTAATCTAGGTATCCCCTATGTTGGGCAGATGGGCCGGTGCGCTATCTCGGTATTTGGTTGAGCCGGAAGGTGGATGAATTGTGGTCGGCTAACTACGGTACGGCGGTTGCATGGCTGGAGGACAAGGTGACGGTCTGGCGTTCGCTGCCGTTGTCGCTGACTGGACGCATCGCAATAGCCAAGATGGTGGTGTTATCCAAGTTCTTGTATTTGTTTGTTAACCTGCCTCTGTCGCTTACGTCAGGTTTCTTGAGACGGCCACGGTCCTTGCTGGTGGCTCTTTTGAGGGTGGGGGGACCGGCCAGAATTGCATGGGAGACTCTGACTCTGCCGTTTGAGC
The DNA here is from genome assembly GCF_031143425.1 of Pleurodeles waltl. NCBI lineage: Eukaryota > Metazoa > Chordata > Amphibia > Caudata > Salamandridae > Pleurodeles > Pleurodeles waltl. The sequence continues at coordinate 442,426,383 of NC_090444.1, forward strand.
GGGGAGGTCTTGCGGCCCCGGATTTGGAACTGTACTATTAGTGCGCGCAGGCCCACTTTCTCCATTTTTGGTTGCATCCTATATGCTGCATTTGCCAGCAAAACATGACTCAGTTTGGCCGAATAGGCTGGACGGGGTAATAGGTAGCCATGCTGGGCCCCGTCAATGGGATGTGGACACCGTGATGTGCTCGGTGCGAGCTTGGACGTGTCTACTGAAGCGGAGAGGAGTGCGCAAGGTCTTTGCGCCTTTGATGCCAGTGCTTGTCACGGTGGGTTTCCCCCTGCTGGAGGATGGCCAGATATCCAAACGTCTCCGGGAGTTAGATATGGTTACTTTGGGATCCTGGTTCTCATCGGGGATGTTTATCTCCTTGGAGCAGGCTTTGGTTGTGGCAGTGATACTGCACTATATTGCTTGCTCTTTTTCAGGACTCAGGCTTTGTTGCGGCTGTGCTATACCTGCTTTCCTGCAGAGCCCTCTCTCTGCCGTGTGCTGGAACTATTGTACAAGGCGCCGACTGCTCGCTGCCTCATTACGAGCCTGTACTAACTATAGATTGCGCCTAATCCATTTTAATTTTGTGCATCAACTGTATTATACACCTAGTCGCCTGAAGCAAATGGGCCTTAGAGCGGATGCTAATTGCGCACGCTGCTCGGCCTCGGAGGCGGACTTAATGCATCTGGCGTGGGATTGCAGTGCGCTGCGTGATTACTGGTCAGAGGTACTGCATGCAATAGATGAGATGACTGGACTTGCGTTGCCGCATGCTCCCATGCTGGCGCTTCTGGGCTATGTGGAGGAGATCCCCTCTGTGTCCAGATGACTGGTGAGCCTGCTGCTGCTACTGGCAAAGCACCGGGTGGCAATGTGCTGGAGGCGGAAGCGGGTGCCTTGCTGTGACGGTTGGCTAAGAGATGCTGCATACTGTCAGGAGCAGCTGGCGGTGTACTGGGAGTTGATGCCGGAGGGTTCCCGGCCGACAGATATCTGGACCCCCTTGGTGATTTTCTTGCAGCTCGTGCACATGGAGATGGCTAACTTTCTGAGCCACTTCTTGTTGGTTCATTTGCGACGGTTATACCGGCTACGCTACTAACGTGTGCCCCCCCCTCTCTATGAGTGATATGTTGGCAGAGCTGTTTTCCTTCTTTTTACACTTCTTGCTCTGTTCTCTCTTTCCTTTCCCTCTCCGTTGTTTTCTGTTTCTCAAGTTCACCTGTGCTACAGAATGGAGGTGACTCCTGTAAGGGACAAGTCTCTCCTGAGGTATTCTTTGCAATTTGGACTCGTTCGCGTTTCTGAGAGCCCTCTCAGCAGAATCAGTGTTGTGTATATTATTTGTGAGCGCTGGTTTGTGTTGTTTGATGATGTTTGCTTGTTTTAAATGCAAAAATAAATAAATAAAATAAAAAAATAAACAATGGCATCATTAGAAGTTTTGCTTTCTCAGCAGGGCCCGCCCTGCAGTCTCTCATCCACAGACTCCTTCTTTCCAGGACCACCCAGTAGCCATATCAGAGACTTTCAGGACATTAGAGGATATATTTGCCAGGAATTTTGCTTCCTGCTCCATGTTCACCAAGGTCCAGAACAGTCAGTCTCTTCTGGGATCACCACAGCCAACTTCTCAAAACCTGAGGCCACAGATGAGCAACACAGGTGGAGGAAACTCCATTGTTGAGGGCTAAGTTTCCTGCTTCAAAAGATTTCTTTAATGCTCCTGCCACCTTCTGGTCTGTAGCAACTGGAGAGGCACAGTCTTCTGGATTAATAGAAGTTATGCCAATTAATGTGTCTAGGATGGCATCTACTTTGGTATTCTAGGGAGGAGAGTTCTCTTCATACTCCAAAGTATACAGCTTCTGCAAAAACCGCAGCACTGATACATGGTCTAGCTCTTGCTATTCACTAATAATCATGTTTCTTATTTTCCTATGGAATGGAATAGCAGAAGTGGAAGCTTAATAAATTGTAGAAAAAGGCTCCCTGAAGCCTTCTGAGAAGAGAGAAAATCCCAAATTTTGCCTTATATGTTGCAGAACGTCAGGCACCTCGTCTCTCCACACATATTTGTGCAAAGATGTATAGAGTCTCAGAACCAGAGGCAGAAGAATCCAAAGGTGAATAAATGCCAGCCTTTTTTAATAGTCTGCTTAGGCTTTACTCTGGATTTCTCTTCTGAAGCCTGTGATACTGGCGCATCAATCATTGCCTGGATTTCTGCTGCTGAAAGTAAAGCTGAAGTGCTCTCAAGAAATGCAGGAGACTCTACAGACCTGCCCCTCATGTCCGGAATCCTTCTTCCAAGGGATCCCCCCTCGGAAGAAGACAACACATGTCTTCTCTTGTATGTTTTTTTAGCCCTCCATCTTTGCCAAGTAATGAAAACGTGGCAAAGAAACCATTTTAAATAAAGAAAGTCTACTAAACCAGAGAAATTATCCAACTAAAGCAAATACTTGCCATCAATCACCTTATTCCACCAACAACAGTCAAAGGGAACAGAAACCAAGTATGTAAATTAATTTAAATATTAAATAAGTGCTAGCCATTTTACAATAAGTACTTACTTCTTACCCTGTAGCCAATCCCCAGAAGAGCGCCCCCCGCTCCAAACTGCCTGATGTCTCTACCTCCAATGCTGCCTTCCCGACCTGGAAGAACAGCCCTATCGACAAAGAGTTTGCTGTAATCCATATGCAACATTTCCAAAAGAATGGGGCAGTTTCTCTTCTAGGGCTCAGGGCTGCACCCCTCTGAAATTCCTACACATTCAGATAAAAAAATATTAAATAGATCGATTTGTTTAGAGATACAACTGTATCTCTGAACAAATTGATTCATTTAAGTCTGGGCTGTCTGTTCCAGGCTACCTGCCCGGCCTCGCTTTGATGCACGAGACGGAAGCCAGGCAGTAAATCAACTTTCTGCACTGTGACGCACAACGCAGGGCTGACTGCTCTAAAGCCCTTCATTTCCATTGTGGTCTAAGGCAGTATCTACTATAGGCCACTAACGCTTTTAGCATCATGATTTTGGGCATCGGAGTCTTCATCCCTGAGTGAAGGCAGCCATCCGTCATTGATAGGCATGGATCCCACCCTTTCCCCATTCGTCACGCAGTAGGCGTGGCTGCAAGCATGTGTGATTTAGTGCCTTGTCTTCTTTAATGGTAAGTGTTGTAAATCTGATCTTGGGTTATTTTTATTGACCCCTTTTCAGCCTCCCCCACTGTGCCACCACAGGCTCTGGCTGCAGATCGCTGGCTCCTTCAGAAGTGAAGCTGCTGTATTTGTTTCTTGTGAAACTGTTCCGAAAGACGAGCAGGGTTCTTGCTCCCTTGCGAAATGGATCCACATTTCCAAGTCAAGCGCAAGGGGACAAATATGTGCTTACAGCAAAGGCAGTTATCTGCTGTATTATGTTAAAACTGGCCCTATCTTCATGCCCTTAATAATGTTAATGCCACAAACATGGATTGCTATGCGAACAATGAATGTTAAAATGTGTGTAATGTGTGTCAGCCATTTAGTTCCTCTTATTTCACATATTTGACTTAATGTTGCGTTCCCCAAGAGAGTTAGCTGTTTCATCATGCTGTGTTTCTGTGCATTGTGTTACTCTTGCATAGTGCATAATTTGACTCGTGCCATGTGATTAGAGGGGCAAAGCAAAGTGCCTGACAGTGGGTTGGTCTGCAGAGCACACAGAACAATGGTCATGTATTCCAGTTGCAAATTAAATTCAGTGTAAATGAGTGTGAAGGAGAGCGTTGAGGTCAAAATATTTAGAAGGCAAAAGCAAAATGAAATAAAGTGCTTACATGTGAAAGAGTGCATTGTATGTTTGGTGTGGTAAAATGAGAGAGATGTGAGGGAGTGCATTCAGGGGAGAGGGAAAAGAGTGTGCTAAACAGGAATGCCAAGGGGTTGAAATGTGCAGATGGATGAGATGTGAAGAAAAAAGGAGCATACATATCTAAAGGAAAGCACATCTGACTGAAGGCCATACTCCTTCCATAGGCCTCAATAATATTTAATTCACATTCTCATAATGTCAGAATTGAAACATTTTCAATGTTAATTATTTATAAGTAACCATTGTTGTTACTCATTTATCTTAAACAGCTAACAACCACTGACAAAGCCAATAGTACTCACAGGTTTTCGGTGTATGTCAGTTGTTGTGTTATATTTCTGGATGCAGTAACATCTTAGAGAGAAACCAAAATACAGGCTGGATGGCACTCTATGGGAATCACAGAAATTTATTTTACATGTTCCCTTTTGGAGAGCCCCCACTTTTTTCATCTCACTTAAAGATCTGTCTGCACATATTTCTGTATGATTGACTGCAGCCAGCAGATGTAGGTGCTTCCTGATGCCTGGTTAGAGCATTTTCTTCCACAGTTGATGCTGCCTGCAGTGCATGACACTGGGCAAGCACACACTTTAAAGGGACGGACATTGTTGCACTGTACAATTTGCACATTAAAGCAACTGTTGAACCTATTAATGCAGTAAGATATGGGCAATTTTTAATGTGTATAGTATGTCAAGACTTTACGTTCCCACTGCTTTATAGATCTTGCGTTCTCACTAAATTAATTTGCTTTCAAATGCATCATTCATCAATCTTTTTTCAATTTTTTTCTTGGGAGAAGAACGCACTTTGGATCCCAAGTTTGTTCATTAAGCTTGCTCGCTTCACTTGCTATATAAAAATCATAGCCACCTTTTACGCCCCACCACTTTCAAATGTCACCAGCCACCACTGCAAAAGAACGCCACAACCATTCGCCTTGCGGACTCTGTAAATGTGCCCTGTCCAGCCAACCCGGCAGTGCCCAACCTCCGACAACAGGGACACGCTTCAAAGATACTTGAAAATGTTTCACAGTTGAAGAACTGCACACAGCAGACATGGTAAGATGTGTGAGACAAGAATAAACAGGACAAGGGGTGGGCCCTTTTATTGTTGGATATGACATGGTAATTGATGTCTGGTGAGGCTGAATGGCCTAATTTTGTAATTATTGGAAGCGAGGGACCAGGGCAATGAGGCAATACCACTTTTTCAAACCCCTGATTCCCCCTCCTGCTTTACTCGCTTTTTACAAGCCCCCTACCCCACTTGAGTTCATTTTTAATAAACCCTTTTCTACTTTTCTTCCCCACCCATGCTGCCGCTTTCCTGTATAGCCATCCACTTTTCCTTTGTTACTTCTTTATCAGGCTTTGATTTAAAATAAACATTCACCTTTTCCACATAAAACGTATATTGTTGTGGAAAAGGTACATCAACATTTAACATTTCTCTAAAAGTTTGTTTTCGCAAGGCTGACTTTCTTCATTTTAGAAATTCAACAAAAAGACGGATTACGAAAAGAGCTACACATTTTCCATGGTAAGTGAATTTCTTTACTGAAACAAACTGTGGTATATTCTTGAGCTGTGTTACCTACTTACGTTGCATTAAATAATTGATACCCAGTGCGTTTAATGTCTTTACAGTGGTTGATGCCCAATAAAAGGTTTATAAAAAAAGCAGAGGAACCTGAAATTATGAGCAAATGTTACTCTTTTCATTCAAAACGAAAGGCACACAAAAGGATCTTTTCGCAAACTGTATTTTGTGTTACATAAAGTAGAATTACAGTACACTTACTACAAACTACTATTCACAAACCTACAGGCAGAGATGTCTGCCTCTCCAATCTTTTCTGTGAGGAGATCTCTGCCGGCATGTGAAAGTAGTAACTTTACAATTGTAAATCTTGTTATTTTTTGCAGTTTTATATAGCGCAAACTCGACCAGAAGGTATTGGAGCACTCTACGTGAGCACCAGTTATGTTACACAAGGAAGCATTCATGTTTGTTAGGCAGATTAAGTGATTTGCCTGAAATCACAGGATGTTGAGCCGATGAAAGACTCAAACCTGGGTCCCCAGCTCCAAATTCGACAGTAGGAAGCTTCACACACTGAGTTGAGGGTCTGGTGACATGCACGCCAAAACCTAGTTACAGGGCACAAGTTGAGGGTACACGTGGGTAGACGGCATCTACCCACTCTTTTCATGGGGTGGGCACTGTCCACCCTGCCAACAAGTTGGCCCACATAGAAATATGCTTAACTAGTCCCGGTGTAATTTTAAGATACCAGGACACATTCAGCAGCGTCTGCATGTTCTCTGCTTTCATTCCGAGCAGCAACATACAGGTGAGGGGCTTTGTTATTTTAAATTTCAGCTGTGTCCAAAAAAAGGACAAATATAGGGGCCATCAGGCCTCCTTTTGTTTGACCCCTCGAGCAAATATATGAACTTCAATAGTTATCTTACATTATTATTATTTCCTGAGATTTACTGGGCGCACAAAGATTTCAGCAGCAGGTGCGTTAATTCCATAAGACATTTTAAAATGCAGGCTTTGCAACCAATTAAACAGTACAGATTTACTAACACTTTTCTCCTAGTGGCCAATTTGTTTGTGGCAGAATTTTGTTTAAAAATGTATAAACTGAGCCCCTGATTTTGCATCACTTTTTTGGCACAACCCTGACGTAAAATCTCATTTGTTAAATACAGGCACTCATGGTAGACCTGCTAAACATATGTGTGAGGTCTTAAGATCTAATGTAACTTCTTGTGATGTCACTTCTTGTGAGGTCATGGGTTGTGAAGCCACTTCCTGTGATGTTCTGTGTGATGTCATATGCAGTGATGTCATGTGCTGTGATGTCATGCGCCATGATGTCACTTGCATACTGCCTAACTTGGCTAGTACCGCCACTTCTTTTTTTTTTTAGGACTTGTGCCTAAGTATAAATCTACCCTTGAAAAACAAAAAAGTGTAGCATTACACTGAGCTGTAATAGTAACTATAAAAGTGAGTCAATATACAAGTGTGTGTACAACAAAAGTCTCTCTAGATTTGCCAGCCTATTATGTTAACAGTTTTTATTGTTCTCAAGGGGAATTGTATTATTATTTTAACTCTTGGAATGTGCAGTGTTTGCTTAAATAAAGTTACATAAACTAAATACAAAACAAACACGAAATGTGTTTGCTGAAGAAAAGAGCTGACTGGCTGCATACCCGCATTTCAAGTCAGTGCATGGGCAGAGTGGCACGGTCGCTTGGGTCGCAAACAGTCAGCACTTTATTAACGTAAACATGCCGAGAATCCACCCAGACTGTTCTCCAGGAATATACCTCGCCGCTACCCTATCTGGCTGTAGTGTACAGGTCACTGTGTACCGTGCATTGTGAGCTGGATGTTCTGGGGATGAATACTTTTGAGTACGAGCATTCTGAAGATGAAAATATACTTACACGTTATTTATTTCCCTGCAGTCGTCAGGGGTCTCGCTTCTGTACTCCGGCTCTCGGAGGGACACAATCTTGACCTTTCCCTCGGACGCGGCCCCAGGCACATTCGTTACTTCAGGATCCGGTGAAAATGTGCCGGAGCCGGTAGTCACGGACAACTCTTTTCTTTACAGATTTTTTTTTAACGGTTTTGCTGTTTCTGATTGGCCGGGGCTGCGAGCAATGCTTACACAACGCACAACATCGTGTTACTTAACAAAAAGCACAAGGGCGTGCGTTTCGCCGCGCAGCGCTTCTCGTGTTTCAAGCATTGTTTCCATCGTGCAGAAATGTGCCACTGAAAAGGCGAACACTGCGTTTAAATAAGGGTTGAAGCATTGCCGGCTACTTATGTTTTCAGTTCCCCCTTATGTTCTTTTTGCAGTTTTACATAGCGCGGACTCGACCCAAAGTCACTTTTCCTAAGCACCAGTTACATTACACAGGGTCACGTTCATGTCTACGTTATTTTGGAAGCTCGGGGAGTTTATTAGAACGTGAACGTCCGGTTCTGCAACCAGCACTTCTCGTCACGCTACATACATGCTCTCCCCTCTAAGGTTAGCATTTCAGCCTCAGGTATAGGGATCAGCCAGCAAAGTTCTCAGCCCTTCAAGTCTGTGGGGAAATAACACGCAGTAGACATTTATTTAAAAAAAAATAATAATAACAGGAGAAAATGCTTATTTTACACAAATAAAGCAGTGCGTTAAGAAAACAATAATTGAACTGCTCGAGGCACGTGATCCATTCCTTGTCGGTCCTGGCTTTGCCCTCATTATTAGTGTGTTCTGAGAAGGTATTTCAGAGTTTACAGTTACAGGCATGCATCAAAATGTTCTGTTGGAACTGAAATATTTTATATAGCGGGAGAATGCCAAAGTCGTCTTGGCGCTGGTATCTGCTACATTAAGAAATGAACAGACAGCAACCAACAAATCACCACCAGAAGGAGACTAAGGGGGTTATTACAACTTTGGAGGTGGTGTTAATCCGTCCCAAAAGTGACGGATATACCACCAGCCGTATTACAACTCCATTATATCCTATGGAACTCGTAATACGGCTGGTGGTATATCCGGATTAACACCACCCCCAAAGTTGTAATAACCCCCTAAACCTTATAACCGAATGGGGATAAAGACAGGTTTTCAGATTTTTTGAAACTGGGAAGGATGGACTGAGCTGGCTGGGTAAATTATTCCACAGTTGACATGTAATATGAATAAAGCTCCTTATTCCCCAGCGCTCTCTTCTGATTTTAAAGACTTTGACTGTCCTAGAATTTGCTGAGGGAAGGATTCTTCTGGGGGTGTACCAAAAAGATGTTTCTTTTCAAGTATGCAGGACCTTCGCAATACAGAGTTTTATGTGCCAAACATAAGGCCTTGACAATCACTCTTTTTCTCACAGGGAGCCAATAGAGTTCAGATAGAGCTTCAGAGACGGACTTAAACTTGGGAATTTTCTTCAGCATTCAGCCACCATATTTTGTAGGCCCTGAAGTTTCTTAAAAAAAACGTCGGAGAATACCTAAATATAAGGCATTACAATAGTCCATCTTGGACTGGACTAAAGCAGTGATCACTGATTTCTGCAGTTCATAATGAAGAAAAAGGAGAACTTTCTTTAAGGTGTGCAGCAGAAAGTAGCAAGACAAAGTAAATGTATTAATTTGTGCATTAAAAGAGAGACTCGCTTAAAAAATAATTCCCAGATTCCTGACCGAACATACTGGAATGGGAAGAGGGCCAGGCATCTAAGGCCACCAGCATGTGTCCCAGAAAGTTGGGTCCTTACCGAGCAGGAAGTTCTCAGTGTTGTCTGAGTTATATATAAGACTATATAAGACTATTATTGCTGATCCATTCTGTGAGTGCACCCAAAGAGTTGTTAAAGAGGTGTGCAGCCTCATCAACATCGTTCAAACTGGACACCACAATTTGTGTATCATCAGCGTTGGCCATGGGGCCAGACCAAAAGTATGATTCAACCTTGTCAAAGCAGCCACATAAATATTAAAGAGTGTAGGGCTCAATGATGAGCCCTGGGGAACACCACATGGCAATGAGAATCACTTAGGGCCTGATTTATACTTTTTTTTGTGCCACATTTGTGTCATTTTTTGACGCAAAAGTGGCGCAAATTTTCAAAATATAATTGAATTTTATACGTTCACGTCGCTTTTGTGTCAAAAAAATGACGCAAATGCGGCACTAAATAAGTATTAATCAGGCCCGTGAATACAAGTCCCCCAGGGCGACTGATTGCTCTCTGTTTGAAAGAAATGGATGACACAGATAAAGAGCTGGGCTTCTGATTTCAATTTCCACTAAGCATTCCAACATGACCGCATGGTTCACAGTGTCGAAGGATCTTCGTCGCCTTCCCACCTTTGGGCCTCATTTAGTACTTGGCAGACAGGTTACTCCATCACAACTGTGACGGATATTCCATCCACCAAAATCTAAATCCCATAGAATATAATGGAATTTAAATTTAGGCAGACTGGATATCTAAATCAGGCCCTTTGTCTAGAATACTTCTCAGCCCCTTTGTGGCTGCTACCAGTGCTGACTCAGTACTGTGGTTTGGTCTAAACCTAAATTGAACGGAGTCTAGATTTTCATTTTCCTCTAGATATTAGAGTGCAATGTTCATGTACTTCCCCATGATTTTTGCTGGAAAGGGAAAACAAGATATGGGGAGGTAGTTCTTTATTTCTTTAAGGTCTAGCAAAAATGTTTTCAGTAATGGGTAGATCAAGGCTTTTTAAAAACTCAATAGGGAACTCTCCTAAAGCAATAATAGTGCTCAGAAGTATAGGAAGAGGAGGGGCCACTGTACCTGCTATATCGTGAACTATTTTTGAAGGACAGGGGTCAGATGGAGCCCTTGTCTTTGTTTGGCCTGTAAGTTTGACAGTTTTTTCCTTTGTAAGAGTTGGAAATTTACAGTATCTGAGAGCTACATTGATGGCACCTAATACCTAACCAGCAGCCATGTCATTAGAGTTTAGTTTTAAATGTAATTCCTCCACTTTGTTTAAAAAAAATATCCACTAGCTTATAACAGAAAAGTTTACAAGGGGGCTCTGTGTGGCTCGATGATACGCAGGACTGGACCGTCTTGATAAGTTCTCTTGTGGATGTTTTTGCTGCATGATTTTTTCGAAAAACTATTTGGTCTTCTTAATAACAATATTTTTTGTTTTCGTTAATAACTGGTTGTATTTTGCCTTTTCTTCCTTGAGATAATTTCTTCTCCATATTCTTTTGTGCCTTCTGCATTTTTGTTTTAATTCCTTAAGCTCAGGAGAAAACCAAGGAGCCGACGGCCTGCTTCTGTCATTTTTAATAGTTTTAAAAAGACCCACCTTAGTAGTTGCGGCCCTTAACCAATCTGAGTATTTACTTATGGTTAATTTGGAATCCTTCATGATCGAGGGCTGAGACCTCTGTAAGGTATCTATTGAATCTGTTTTATTAATTTTACTCCAGGCTTTGACCTTCTTACTTGGTGCCTTCTTGTTAATAACAAGTGTTGGTGGGATACATTGTAGACTAAAATTGATGGCTTTGTGCTTTGACCAAGTAATGGGTAAAATATAGTCAACTTTTAGGACTGAATCATCAGAAAAAATGACATCAATTGTGTGTCTTGCAACATGTGTAGGAGTATTCACTAACTGACTCAAGCTAAAACCATTTAAGATGTCAATGAGGTGCTCTGTATCTTTATTATTATCTATTTCTAAATGAAATGAAAGTTAAAATCACCTAAGGTAATGAAATTCGCGTATTGCATGCATGATTCTAAAATATCTTCTCGGGCCTTCTAAGAAATTTGCTTTGGGCCCAGGCAGCCTGTACATCAGTAATCCACTGAAGTGACTATTGTTAAATAACTTACAGCTGAATGACAATGCTTCGCCATCTGCCACAGTAAAAGGTTCACATATCACTTCAAGGTGGTCTTGATAGACCACCGCAAGGCCACCCCCCCTCACTTACCTATTCGATCAATACTAGTAATAGCAAATCCAGCTGGCACTGCATCGCTAAGTCAAAGTCAGAAGTTTCATCAGTCCAGGTTTCAATTAGAAATGCTACATCAGGGGTATGAATTTCTCAATGATGAAAAAGTTCAAATCTATGCTTAATAAGCGAATGAGTATTAGTGTGCATTTCAATCTAGTACCATCAACATTTGATGCGTGGGTGGTCAAAGAACAATCAGTCTTGCTTGTAGGAAAAGTTTGTTCCTCTTGGAAATCCAAATTACAGTGACTACACTGTACAATGTCCTGAGCAAGGCTGAAGTTATAAGTATTGCATAACGGGGGCTTCCCCATATTAAGCTGCAACAGCTGCTCCCTGATAAAAATTTGTGCGCAAGGAGCGGTCCTGGAACTGATGGGCTTGCAACTGGCACGTCCACTGCGTGTCCCCAGGCTGATAAAATGAGGTGCCTGGGTGAGGACTGGACCGCCAACCTCTGTAGCAGCAAAAATGACATTGCTTGCAACAATGCTGGTTCTGAACATGTCCAACGGAATGCGATAATGTAAAAATTAAAATCTGAAAAGCAGCAAAGAGTGCCCTGAGTAGACTCAGAACATCTTTAAAATATTAAAAAAGCCCATGTGCAAATTCGGAAGTGATTTAAAAATTGCTGTCCGATAGTGGTAAGTTTCCGTTTCCAGTCCCCGGGTCTATGAAACAATTGTGTTGATTAAAAAGTCAAGACTCTCTGAGCATGTCAAATGTCAGGGCTGAGTAATTGAAGGAGACCGTGGCTGATTTTATCGGTTCACTTCTATCATGAAGACACTTTATTTCCAGTTGTGCGGATAAAATTTAATACGGTGTGCATTAATTTCAGTATAACCAATCGAAGTAACAAAATTTGTATGGATCCCATGGCCAGTTGGGCTTGAAAAGGTGGTCATAGGTGCAAGATCTGTCATCAGCCATGCTGGGAGCGGACTGGTGGCTAAACCCACACTGCCCGAGAGACGAGGGAGTATCTTTTCATGTGAAAAAATTTCATTCATAAACTGCTTGCATGGAGAATCAAACAGGTCTTATGGAGTCTATGACACAAATTAGGTCTTATATGCACCATACAATGCTGCAAAATACAATTCAGGGGTTTAACTAACGCACTGTAATGCTGGTGCCTCCGTCACCAAAATGCATTACAAATCTGACGTCCTCATGTGTGCCAATCTGCAAGGACTGGATAAAATAACCCACTCCCAGCTGTCTCTGAACTTGCTGCCTAAAGTCAAGGGAGGGCAGGTAACTTCAAAGATAAACAGTACACGGCTGGACCAGCTGCTCTGGTGGATCTGACAACTATTTTCCCCTTGACACAGCAGTTTATTGGGTCAGGGGAGGGCCCCTCTCTGATTATACTCACAACACCCAGACTAGGTGTCACCGTGTGATGACCCTCTCTGTGACCTGGGTGTTCGAGCGGGCTGCAGTGCAGTAGGCAGCATCCCTCCTGCTTTCTGCCACTTTGACAGTGTTCCTGGTGTTGTCAATGGGTGAGTTGTAGTATTTATTTCAGTTTGTTAGTCCCTCTGGTCTCACAGTCTTCCCACTACCGCAGCATTGAAGGGAGAGAGCCTAACAAGAGCCAGGCCAAGGGTGGGTTCTGGTTCTAAGAGCCTGTGCACAAGAATTCATTTAGAATATTTGCAACTTAAGTCATGCAACAGTGTGCTATTCACATCACTAACAGTGGGACCTGCCACACATGACTGCCGTTCAATAAGTGCGGTTATGCATACGATGTAAACACATAATTATTGGGATTGTGCCAGAAGGCCATATCATTGTGAAAAAACATGTCAACAATGAAACTGAGGGAGAAAGTAAGGAAGGGATGGGAAAGAAGGGCAGAAAGGATCGGAAGGTGGAAGTGGAGTTATAGAAGGAAGAAACAGATGAAAACAAAAAGGAAGAAAGGGTTGAAAGACTTAAGGAGCATAAAGGCAACGAATAGCTGGAACACAGAAGAAAAAAATATTGTTAAAGCAATGGTTTATTTTTGAGAATTTCTAAGTGTGTAATGTGTGAATTCTCTTTATTGAACTGGAGGTCAACAAAATGCTATTTTGGACACTCGTGTCACCCTCAAGGGACACTTCGGAGTCTAGTGAAGAGACCCTGGAGTTGTTGTCCACTATGGAAGAGTTTACAGATCTCACCACCATTACTTCGATGGAAGCCTCGCTGGAAGTTCAGTGCTGTCTTTTTAGCAGTGGAACGCCAGAAAAGCAGCTGCCATTTTAAGTAGTAACTTCATGGATGCAGCTGACGATTCCCAGACCTCAAACAAATACGAGCAGGGAAAACTACAAACAGCTCTAACACAGACCCTTCTTCCCCTTCCTGTTCCCCTCAGAGAGACTTCATTGAAGGCCAAATGTACATAATTTAAGGGTCGAGGGTTCCTAATTGCAATTCATCGCAAATCACAATTCCCGATATACAAAAAAGTACAAGTTGGTAAAAGCGAGTCCTAATGGTGTTGTAATAGACCTACCACATGAATATTAATGAGGTAAGTTGCAATTGGTGACCCATTAGGAATTGCAGCTATCACAGGGATGGTGGCCTGCTGTATCTGTGATTGCTTTTTAACAAAGCAATCTTTTCTTATTTGAACTGTAACAGGATGTGTTTTAAAAAAGAAAATGAAACATTTTAGTTTCAGTTTTAAAGAGTACGATTAGCACCACTCTAGAGGTGTTGGTAAAAAATGAATGTTTTGCTACCGTAATTGCATCACAAGACATTCATACATAGCACTGCAGGTCAGTATTTAGAAGGGATGCCCTAATCACTCCCCTTTCAAATACCGAATCTCTATACACAAGGGGGGGCAGTCGGGGAGGGAGAGAAAGGAGGGCGGGGCAGGCATAATCTGTCCCCGCCCTTGGGGAGTCTTGCCTTGCTGCGTACACGCAGAGCTGTGCTGTGATTGAAAGGAGGCGGCCGGGAGGCTGCCGGAGCAGTAGGGTCCGGGTGGAGAGGGCGTTCTGTGGGTGGGAAGGGGGGGCAGGAGGTGGAAGACATAACCCCTTCAGCACAGGTGGAACAGGAGGAGAGTGAAGAAGGGGTGTTACATAACAGTGAGTGTCACAAGGTGTAGGAGGCACATGTCCTTAATAGCTCAGTGTGCTATATTAGAAGGGTTACAATTTATGAGCTGCAAGTAACAAAAGGATCAATGTGTTAGAAGCACTTACCTGTTTACATTGAAAACATCTGTCATCTGTGTGTTACATGACATATTAACCCTCTATGCTACTTTGATTCAAAACTGGGACTAGACAAAACACAGACCTCTCCAGCAAATATATTAACCTCCAGGGTTATCTTACATTATTATTATTTCCTGAGATTTACTGGGCGCACAAAGATTTCAACAGCAGGTGTGTTAATCCATAACACATTTTAAAATGCGGACTTTGCAACGAATTAAACAGTACAGATTTACTAACACTTTTCTCCTAGTGGCCAATTTCTTTGTGGCAGAAATGAAAAAAAAATGTATAAACTGAGCCCCAGATTTTGCATCACTTTTTTGGCACAACCCTGACGTAAAATCTCATTTGTTAAATACATGCACTCAAATGTACTCATGGCAGACCTGCTAAACATATGTGTGAGGTCTTAAGATCTAATGTAATTTCTTGTGATGTCAGTTCTTGTGAGGTCATGGGTTGTGAAGCCACTTCCTGTGGTGTTCTGTATGATGTCATGTGCAGTGATGTAATGTGCTGTGATGTCATGCGCTATGATGTCACTTGCATACTGCCTAACGTGGCTAGTACTGCCACTTCTTTTTAGGACTTGTGCCCTGCCTATGTATAAATCTACCCTTGAAAAGCAAAAAAGTGATGCATTACCCTGAGCTGTAGTAGTAACTATAAAAGTGAGTCGAGATACAAGTGTGTGTGTACAACTAAAGTCTCTCTAGATTTGCAAGCCTATTATGTTAACAGTTTTTTATTGTTCTCAAGAGGAATTGTATTATTATTTTAACTCTTGGAATGTGCAGTGTTTGCTTAAATAAAGTTACATAAACTAAATACGAAAACAAACACAAAATATGTTTACTGGAGAAAAGAGCTGACTGACTGCATACCCGCATTTCAAGTCAGTGCATGGGCAGAGTGGCACGGTCGCTTGGGTCAAACAGTCAGCACTTTATTAACGTAAACAAGCCGAGAATCCACCCAGACTGTTCTCCAGGAATATTCCTCGGCGCTACCCTATCTGGTTGTAGTGTACAGGTCACGGTGTACCGTGCATTGTGAGCTGGATGTTCTGGGGATTGTAGTTTCGCGCCCGTAGACGAACGGGGGCGCGGGCACTACCAAAAGTGTGAATGTTGTAGGGGTGTTGCCACGGCAACCCCTACTGTGATTTGCAGCATTGGTTGCAGGGATGTGGAATTCCTATCGCCCGACGCCCGGGACATCTTGTTTGGGGTCAAGGGCAACAAGTTTTTATGTTTACTTTGTCCTTGGGACAAGTAGGCCCAACCCCCTGCAGCACAAACCCTTTGGCTGCCTGTTTACAGAGAGTTGAACTCTCTGCAGTTGAGGTAATGTGTTTCCAAAGGATAATGCTGTTCGAACTTGTATTTATGGTTCATTATTTGAAAGCCTTCATTATTAGAGGGCGTGCTGTAAATAAATGTTTTAAGGTCACACTTCACTACTGACGTTGGTTCCAGTACAAAAAAGAAAAACGTGTACACACATGTTTGAAAAGTTTAGGCTAAGAGGCTAAGTATAATGCTCCCAGAATGCTCTCTGATTATATGCAAATGAAGTGTCATTTAGTAAAATGTGTTGATGCATGCTAGTATTTCCCAAAAATATTTCTAATGGAAAATCAGTGTAACCATTTTCAACACGATTATGGGAAGCATGAAAATAAACAAACACTGACAAAACCAACTGATCTGACATATTTTTATAAGTCTTTTAGTTTCATCAATGCGTGTCTTGTTTTGACATGGCTTTTGTAACACTTTATTGTTGTGGGAGCTACCAGGCCCTCAACATTGTAACAAACATTGGCAAAACCCCCCCAAAAAGTTTTTGAACTCTTAAAGCACACGTTGCCACCAGCGGCATAACAAAGGCCCCGCAGCCACCCTCCAGGGGGCCCCGTCAGCACAGCACCTGCCCTGAGTGAGTCTGGAGAGGGGGCTCCTCCATGTTCTTTGCAAAGGGGCACCCTCCAGTTTCGTTATGTCACTGATTGCCACTGTAGTTCCTGACACTGAACAAAACTACTTTGTGTGGCAATATGCTCCTTGTGGAAGAGCAGAATGCGATCACTCACAGTAAAGCCAGCCGAAAGAGAGAGAAATAGAAGTTTAATAAAAACAAAATGTCTTTGTTAACACCAGACCTAATTAGGGACCAAGACCCACATTTAGGTAGCTTTTTGCATGTCGCAAACAGCGACTTTCGCTGTTTGCGACATGCAAAAAGCACATTGCGATGCACAAACCCAGTTTTGCGATTCAGTAACCTGGTTACCGAATCACAAAACGGGTTTGTGACTCGCAATTAGTAAGGGGTGTTCCCTTCCTAATTGCAACTTGCAGTGCAATGTAGGATTGTTTTGTGACCGCGAACGCGGGCGCAAACCAATCGCAGTTTGCACCCATTTCAAATGGGTGCTAACACTTTCGCAAAAGGGAAGGGATCCCCATGGGACCCCTTTCCCATTGTGAATGTCACTGTAAACATTTTTTCAGAGCAAGCAGTGGTCCTGTGGACCACTGCCTGCTCTGAAAAAATGAAACGAAAACGTTTCATTTTTCGTTTTTGGTATGCATCTCTTTTTCCTTTAAGGAAAACGGGCTGCATTACAAAAAAAACTGCTTTATTGAAAAGCAGTCACAGACATGGTGGTCTGCTGTCTCCAGCAGGCCACCATTCGTGAGGGGGTCGCAAATTGCGACCCACCTCATGATTATTCATGATGTGGGCATTTGCGAAGCCCTTGCGAATCACAGATGGTGTCAAGGACACCATCCTACATTCGGATTTGCGACTCGCAATTTGCAGGTCACAAATCTGAACCTACCTACTTGTGGCCCCAAATTCTTAAAGAAAGTCACAAAAGTGCACCCATGGTATATGTCGTACCCCTATAAAATATTTGTGAACTGTATTTTAGCGTGGGTAAATACGATGTGTAGATTTGCTCATGTGAAAATCTATTGAGCATTTGCAAGTTCATTTTCCCTCCAGCCACTTTCTTCCCAACCCTGGAAGAAGTTCTAATTCTGCCATTGTCAGGAGTAAATGTCCAACCTTTCTTATTATGGGAAAATATTAGAGAGAAGCTGCTAAAAATCTTTAAAACATGCAGGTTAGTAGGTTTGCAGACTCAAAGGCATTCCAGCCCTGGAACTATTGCTTACTGCTTCCTCCAGCCCCAGTATGCAGATCTGCAGAAAGGTGGCAAAATAAGGAAATTTCTACAGTAGGGATTGAAACTCCAAGTATTTAAGCCCTACTATGGTAGTAGCCCTGGCATAATCAGAGAGGCTATTAATTGCTGCCATAATTTGTCGCCACACTACATGGCACCAAAGGGACAAGTAGATCTTTTTACAGGACAAGTAGATTTGAGAAGCAACCTGTCCCCTGGACAAGTAGATATTTTAATAAATTCCACACCCCTGGGTTGAGCCTTGGCTCACTTGAGCCAATTGAAATAAAGGGCTGCCGGTGACGTCAGGAGCTGGGGAAAGACGCGAGGACGGAGACGACTCCCTCCGTAGGTGGCAGCAGTGAATAATAATACCGGTGCACTGCCTGTTTTGTGCAGCGCGCGGCGCCGGTCATTAGCACCACAACACTGGCGACGAGAGTGGGCGCTGCCCACCTGCAAGAGGAGGCCAGGCACGGTGCTCGTGCCTCGACCACACCCACGCGGCGAGGCGGCCGTGCAGAGGGAAAAGGAACCGGTCATGACGCCAGCAAAGAACAGACCTCCACACGCGAGGCACACTTGCCGGTAAGATCGCCGGCCCTCAAATTTAGGCCCCCTCCCCCAAAAAAATAAAAATACAAAATATACAACAGAAGGATAAAGCTGTGTGTGCCTTGCTCAACAGCAATATTTAAAGGCACAGGATCAGACAGAACAATCTAGGAAACAGCAAGCAGAGTTTCAATTGTATACACCACAACCTAAGGAAAGAGACAGTCAACATAAAATATTTAAAAAAAAATAATAATACAAAATGAACACGGTACCCCCCATTGAGCCATTCATAGTGGAAGGTGCCCCATCCACACAAGCAGCGCGATGGAATGAATGGGTAGAGCGTCTCCTGTTTTACTTCGAAGCCACAAAAACGGACAATGAGCAAAAACGTGCAATGATGGTACACCTAGGAGGGAAAGACATATACCGCATAGCGAAAACAATAAACGAAGCAGAACCAAAGACGCATCTCACACTCATTGCAGCGCTCCAAATGCACTTTGCACCCATGGTCAATATAGACTATGAAAGGTTCATTTTTCGACAAGCTCGACAGACTGCTGATGAATCTATTGATATGTTCTATTTGAGACTGAAAGAGCTTGCGACCACATGCGCATTCCACAATGAAAGTGATGAAATCAGAGGTCAAATCATACAGGGTTGTGCGTCCTCCAGATTAAGAGAACGGATCCTTGAAGAGTCAGGGCGACCCTTACAAGACATTCTCACAATGGGGAGAACCAAAGAGCTATCAAAGGCAAGAGCGTCCCATATGGAAGCAGCTCTTCAGAACCCAATCAAGATGGAGCAGGTAGCAGCAGTGATAGGAGCGTCCTCCAAGCCAAAGACACAAAAGACACCACTATTGACTAAAACATGTGGAAGGTGTGGAGGGACAAACAACCCCCTTATCAACTGCCCTGCCAAAGGAAAGAAATGTGTAGGGTGTGGAAAATTTAATCACTTTGTCAAAGTATGTAGAACGACGAGGGGCACAAATACTCAAACCACAGTAAACACGGCTATAGAGACACAACCTAGAGGCAGTGACATGGATGACGATGAGGAAGGAGTACAAATAGTCCACTCAATTTTCACCATCAGTACGGCCACAAGTCGACAGAGAAAACTGCCCAAGTGTCAAATACAGGTAGCTGGATGCCCAGTGCAAGTCATAATAGACACTGGAGCGTCCATTAACATCATGGCACAAGCGACGTACCAAAAGTTAAACCCAGTTCCACCACTCACACCGACACAGGTCAGAGTATTTGCATATGGTCAAGTGCGACCGCTGACGATGAAAGGAAAGTTTCGTGCTATGGTATCGCACGGATCTCAAGAAATCGAAGCCTACATCTATGTAGCAGAGAAAGGACAGCGAACGTTACTAGGGTGCCACACCGCAGAAGCCCTAGGTATCGTCACCTGAGTGACATATTAGAGTCCTACGCTCATGTTTTTGAAGGCATAGGGCGTCTAAGAAACAAAGAAATCACGCTACACAGACAAGTCAGTTCAACCCATAGCTTTAAGACACAGAAGGATAGCGTTTCACTGATGCCCCCTAGTGGAGAAGGAACTATGCAAGTTAGAATCAGCAGGAGTCATAGAGAAGGTCGAGGGCCCGACACCATGGGTATCTCCGATTGTAGTAGCCAAAAAACCCAAACAACCTGGAGAAGTCAGGATCTGTGTTGATATGAGTGCCAAATGTAGCCATAAAAAGAGAACGGCACATTACATCAACCATCGAAGACCTAATAGGAGAACTAAGTGAAGCCAGATGGTTCTCGAAACTGGACCTCAGATCAGGGTACCACCAACTAATCCTAGCAGAAGAGTCCAGGTATATCACAACATTCTCTACCCATATTGGACTCCGCCGCTACAAGAGGCTGAACTTTGGAATTTCAAGTGCAGCTGAAGTCTTCCAAAACACGATAAGAGAGTTGCTAATAGACTTAAAAGGTGTTATAAATGTCAGTGATGACATCCTCGTATTCGCAAAAACCATCCAGGAACACCACGATATTCTCAAAAGAGTTCTCCAGCGGATCCATGAGTTGGGACTTACTCTCCATAGAGAGAAATGTGAGTTTCTCAAAGAAACGATACAATTCTTCGGATACACCTTATCGTCACGCGGCGTTGCCCCTGACCCGGAAAAGGTGATAGACATCAAAAATGCCAAACCCCGACGACCGTAACTGGAGTCCGAAGTTTTCTAGGCATGGTGAACTACTGTGGCCGTTTTATAAAGAACCTCACGTCACTGACTCAACCGTTGAGAGACCTCACAAAAGTGGCATCAACATGGTCCTGGGGTCCTGAACATGAACATGCCTTCCAAGCAACAAAGGAAGCGTTGTCAGACGACACCATCCTACAATATTTTGATCCCCGGCGAGAAACATCCATTGCAGTAGATGCCAGCCCAACAGGGCTAGGAGCTGTGCTCCTCCAAAAAGTCAATGAGGAAGATTGGGCCCCGGTTGCATATGCGAGCCGCTCACTAACTGAGACAGCGAGAAGATATTCGCAGATTGAGCGAGAAGCAATTGCAATCCATTGGGGATGTAAACACTTCCACCTTTATGTCTACGGACACCCGTTTATTGTCACCACAGATCACAAACCTTTAATACCGCTCTTCCAAGGCACAGCATCCAAGCCACCTCCACGCATTGAAAAGTGGATCCTTCAATTGCAGGAATACAATTGTAAAGTGGAAATCGCCCAGGATCAAACAACCCAGCAGACTACCTCTCAAGGCACTCCCGACCTGCCACTCAGAGAGAAGAACGCGAAGCTCGTGAGACAGAGGAATACGTCAAATACGTAGCAGAGAGATCACGATCACTACCCATCACGATGGACACAATAAGGCAAGCCACGGAATCAGATGACAACCTCCAAAGATCTATACAGATGATACAGAACTATAACTGGCGCACTGGACCGGAACAGTGGCAGTCCCTAACCCTGGAGTCGAGGATGGTTATGGAAGGACTACATCGTGTGAGGCAAGAACTAACTGTCAGTGAAGACGGATGTCTCCTCCGAGATCACAGGCTCGTGATCCCATCCAGCCTCACGAGTAAAGTCGTTCAGCTAGCACACGCTGGCCACCAAGGGATGGTGAAGACGAAGAACAGATTGAGGACAAAGGTGTGGTTCCCACAGATGGACGAAAGGGTAGAGGAGTTAATTCGGTCATGCCATTGGTACCAAACGACTGGAACTCCCAACACCCCAGTCCCTATTGAGACTGAGGAACGACCCCATAAACCGTGGGTGTCAACGAGCCTTGACTTTGGGAGCCTGCCTAATGGAGATCATCTGATGGTCATGATTGATGACTACTCTCGGTACCCCGAGGTAGAAATAATCAGAACTTTGACAGCGTCCGAAATCATATCAGATGTGTCAGAGTGTGTCTTTTAGGAGACTGTTTTAATCTGTTTGTGTGATTTAAATTGCGCTTAAAAACTGTCTGCCCCCCCTGTATTTTTGCCTTTAAAAAAGCCTGATTTTAGAGTGTGCGCCCAGCACTGTTGCAGTGTTTATATCTTAAGCAATCTCCCCCTTACCTGGAAAGTAGACTCTGCTAGCTTGGAAGTGTGGATTCAGCCTGTCTGTATCCAAGGAGATTCTGAATAGAGCAGCAGTTGCCTTTCCCCCTGACCACAGGGACTGGACTTAGCTGATTGGCTCCCTGAGTCCCTGCTGCACCTGAGACCCGCCCCCCCACCTGCTCTGGCCCCTTAAGTTTGTGGAGGGAAGCCCAAGACAGCCACCTCCATTTTGGGAGCCTCTGTGCATCTCCTCTGTGTCCTAATACAGCCCAGTGTTCAAGGATTGCAAAAAGACCTAGGTAATGAGCCTAGAGATTTTTCTGGGTAAATAGTATTACCGTATTTGTTCCAAATTGTTTGTTTCAGCTACCTGTCTGTGTTTTACTGTGGACTCTCAGTGTTTCAGGCAGCCTGGCCTCTTTTAAAGTGGTATTTATTTGAAAATCGTTTTTGCCGTGACTTGTGTGAATTGCCTTGCTAGTTTGTGGGACCCCCCCTCCTTTTTTCTCTCCTAAGTAAAAAGGCTACATACATCTTGCAGAGTGTGTCTTTTAGGAGACTGTTTTAATCTGTTTGTGTGATTTAAATTGTGCTTCAAAACTGTCTGCCACCCTGTATTTTTGCCTATAAAAAAGCCAGATTTTAGAGTGTGCGCCCAGCACTGTTTGTATCTTAAACAATCTCCCACTTACCTGGAAAGTAGACTATGCTAGCTTGGAAGTGTGGATTCAGCCTGTCTGTATCCAAGGAGATTCTGAATAGAGCAGCAGTAGCCTTTCCCCCTGACCACAGGGAGTGGAGTTCAGTTAACTTGCTCCTTATATAAGTTCCTTTTGGTTGTTGCATATGCTGTTGTGATAGGTTGTTGGGAGACGGTGTTTCATTTGTTGCTGGCTCCAAGGCTGCAGTTATGATTGGTGGAAAGGGCTGGGATTCTGATTGGCTCTTGGCTCTATGTCTGAGATTCTGATTGGCTGTTGGTTCTAGGGCTGTGATTGGTGGATAGGGCTGAGATTCTGATTGGCTGTTGGTTCTAAGGCTGTGATTGGTGGATAGGGCTGAGATTCTGATTGGCTATTGGTTCTAGGGCTGTGATTGGTGGATAGGGCTGAGATTCTGATTGGCTGTTGGTTCTAGGGCTGTGATTGGTGGATAGGGCTGAGATTCTGATTGGCTGTTGGTTCTAGGGCTGAGAATCTGATTGGCTGTTGGTTCTAGGGCTGTGATTTGTGGATAGGGCTGAGATTCTGATTGGCTGTTGGTTCTAGGGCTGAGAATCTGATTGGCTGTTGGTTCTAGGGCTGTGATTTGTGGATAGGGCTGAGATTCTGATTGGCTGTTGGTTCTAGGGCTGTGATTGGTGGATAGGGCTGAGATTCTGATTGGCTATTGGTTCTAGGGCTGTGATTGGTGGATAGGGCTGGGATTCTGATTGGCTGTTGGTTCTAGGGCTGTGATTTGTGGATAGGGCTGAGATTCTGATTGGCTGTTGGTTCTAGGGCTGTGATTGGTGGATAGGGCTGAGATTCTAGGGCTGTGATTGGTGGATAGGGCTGAGATTCGGATTGGCTATTGTTTCTAGGGCTGTGATTGGTGGATAGGGCTGTGATTCTGATTGGCAGTTGGTTCTAGGGCTGAGAATCTGATTGGCTGTTGGTTCTAGGGCTGTGATTTGTGGATACGGCTGAGATTCTGATTGGCTGTTGGTTCTAGGGCTGTGATTGGTGGATAGGGCTGAGATTCTGATTGGCTATTGGTTCTAGGGATGTGATTGGTGGATAGGGCTGGGATTCTGATTGGCTGTTGGTTCTAGGGCTGTGATTTGTGGATGGGGCTGAGATTCTGATTGGCTGTTGGTTCTAGGGCTGTGATTGGTGGATAGGGCTGAGATTCTGATTGGCTGTTGGTTCTAGGGCTGTGATTGGTGGATAGGGCTGAGATTCTGATTGGCTATTGGTTCTAGGGCTGTGATTGGTGGATAGGGCTGGGATTCTGATTGGCTGTTGGTTCTAGGGCTGAGAATCTGATTGGCTGTTGGTTCTAGGGCTGTGATTTGTGGATAGGGCTGAGATTCTGATTGGTTGTCGGTTCTAGGGCTGTGATTGGTGGATAGGGCTGAGATTCTGATTGGCTATTGGTTCTAGGGCTGTGATTGGTGGATAGGGCTGAGATTCTGATTGGCTATTGGTTCTAGGGCTGGGATTGGTGGATAGGGCTGGGATTCTGATTGGCTGTTGGTTCTAGGGCTGAGAATCTGATTGGCTGTTGGTTCTAGGGCTGTGATTTGTGGATAGGGCTGAGATTCTGATTGGCTATTGGTTCTAGGGCTGTGATTGGTGGATAGGGCTGGGATTCTGATTGGCTGTTGGTTCTAGGGCTGAGAATCTGATTGCCTGTTGGTTCTAGGGCTGTGATTTGTGGATAGGGCTGAGATTCTAGGGCTGTGATTGGTGGATAGGGCTGAGATTCTGATTGGCTATTGGTTCTAGGGCTGTGATTGGTGGATAGGGCTGGGATTCTGATTGGCTGTTGGTTCTAGGGCTGAGAATCTGATTGGCTGTTGGTTCTAGGGCTGTGATTTGTGGATAGGGCTGAGATTCTGATTGGTTGTCGGTTCTAGGGCTGTGATTGGTGGATAGGGCTGAGATTCTGATTGGCTATTGGTTCTAGGGCTGTGATTGGTGGATAGGGCTGAGATTCTGATTGGCTATTGGTTCTAGGGCTGGGATTGGTGGATAGGGCTGGGATTCTGATTGGCTGTTGGTTCTAGGGCTGAGAATCTGATTGGCTGTTGGTTCTAGGGCTGTGATTTGTGGATAGGGCTGAGATTCTGATTGGCTATTGGTTCTAGGGCTGTGATTGGTGGATAGGGCTGGGATTCTGATTGGCTGTTGGTTCTAGGGCTGAGAATCTGATTGCCTGTTGGTTCTAGGGCTGTGATTTGTGGATAGGGCTGAGATTCTAGGGCTGTGATTGGTGGATAGGGCTGAGATTCTGATTGGCTATTGGTTCTAGGGCTGTGATTGGTGGATAGGGCTGGGATTCTGATTGGCTGTTGGTTCTAGGGCTGAGAATCTGATTGGCTGTTGGTTCTAGGGCTGTGATTTGTGGATAGGGCTGAGATTCTGATTGGTTGTCGGTTCTAGGGCTGTGATTGGTGGATAGGGCTGAGATTCTGATTGGCTATTGGTTCTAGGGCTGTGATTGGTGGATAGGGCTGAGATTCTGATTGGCTATTGGTTCTAGGGCTGGGATTGGTGGATAGGGCTGGGATTCTGATTGGCTGTTGGTTCTAGGGCTGAGAATCTGATTGGCTGTTGGTTCTAGGGCTGTGATTTGTGGATAGGGCTGAGATTCTGATTGGCTATTGGTTCTAGGGCTGTGATTGGTGGATAGGGCTGGGATTCTGATTGGCTGTTGGTTCTAGGGCTGAGAATCTGATTGCCTGTTGGTTCTAGGGCTGTGATTTGTGGATAGGGCTGAGATTCTAGGGCTGTGATTGGTGGATAGGGCTGAGATTCTGATTGGCTATTGGTTCTAGGGCTGTGATTGGTGGATAGGGCTGGGATTCTGATTGGCTGTTGGTTCTAGGGCTGAGAATCTGATTGGCTGTTGGTTCTAGGGCTGTGATTTGTGGATAGGGCTGAGATTCTGATTGGTTGTCGGTTCTAGGGCTGTGATTGGTGGATAGGGCTGAGATTCTGATTGGCTATTGGTTCTAGGGCTGTGATTGGTGGATAGGGCTGAGATTCTGATTGGCTATTGGTTCTAGGGCTGGGATTGGTGGATAGGGCTGGGATTCTGATTGGCTGTTGGTTCTAGGGCTGAGAATCTGATTGGCTGTTGGTTCTAGGGCTGTGGTTTGTGGATAGGGCTGAGATTCTGATTGGCTATTGGTTCTAGGGCTGTGATTGGTGGATAGGGCTGGGATTCTGATTGGCTGTTGGTTCTAGGGCTGAGAATCTGATTGCCTGTTGGTTCTAGGGCTGTGATTTGTGGATAGGGCTGAGATTCTAGGGCTGTGATTGGTGGATAGGGCTGAGATTCTGATTGGCTATTGGTTCTAGGGCTGTGATTGGTGGATAGGGCTGGGATTCTGATTGGCTGTTGGTTCTAGGGCTGAGAATCTGATTGGCTGTTGGTTCTAGGGCTGTGATTTGTGGATAGGGCTGAGATTCTGTTTGGCTGTTGGTTCTAGGGCTGTGATTGGTGGATAGGGCTGAGATTCTGATTGGCTATTGGTTCTAGGGCTGTGATTGGTGGATAGGGCTGAGATTCTGATTGGCTATTGGTTCTAGGGCTGTGATTGGTGGATAGGACTGGGATTCTGATTTGCTGTTGGTTCTAGGGCTGAGAATCTGATTGGCTGTTGGTTCTAGGGCTGTGATTTGTGGATAGGGCTGAGATTCTGATTGACTGTTGGTTCTAGGGCTGTGATTGGTGGATAGGGCGGAGATTTTGATTGGCTATTGGTTCTAGGGGTGTGATTGGTGGATAGGGCTGAGATTCTGATTGGCTATTGGTTCTAGGGCTGTGATTGGTGGATAGGGCTGGGATTCTGATTGGCTGTTGGTTCTAGGGCTGTGATTGGTGGATAGGGCTGAGATTCTGATTGGCTATTGGTTCTAGGGCTGTGATTGGTGGATAGGGCTGGGATTCTGATTGGCTGTTGGTTCTAGGGCTGAGAATCTGATTGGCTGTTGGTTCTAGGGCTGTGATTTGTGGATAGGGCTGAGATTCTGTTTGGCTGTTGGTTCTAGGGCTGTGATTGGTGGATAGGGCTGAGATTCTGATTGGCTATTGGTTCTAGGGCTGTGATTGGTGGATAGGGCTGAGATTCTGATTGGCTATTGGTTCTAGGGCTGTGATTGGTGGATAGGACTGGGATTCTGATTGGCTGTTGGTTCTAGGGCTGAGAATCTGATTGGCTGTTGGTTCTAGGGCTGTGATTTGTGGATAGGGCTGAGATTCTGATTGACTGTTGGTTCTAGGGCTGTGATTGGTGGATAGGGCGGAGATTTTGATTGGCTATTGGTTCTAGGGGTGTGATTGGTGGATAGGGCTGAGATTCTGATTGGCTATTGGTTCTAGGGCTGTGATTGGTGGATAGGGCTGGGATTCTAATTGGTTGCTGGTTTTAGGGCTGGGACTGTGATTGGTGGTCAGGAATAGGGCTATGATTGGTGATTAGGGCTGAGTCTCCCATTAGCTGGTTGAATCAGTGCTTGAAATATGATTGGCTAGGGTTAGGACCAGCTTCTTATTGGCCAGTAGGGCTATAAAAGGCTAGGATTCAGGGCGTCTCAGCCCGGGCGTCGAGGCAAAGGGCGGGGAGGACAAGGGCAGTTGTCTGTTTGGGCCTGTTTGGGTCAGGTAGGGACTAGGGCCAGAAATGCTGCCCAATTCACATATGACCATGAATGGTTTCAGCCCCTACACATCCCTCAACATGCAAACACATATTCTACAAAGGCATCCAAATCATGCATCACAAACTGACCACAGACTGATTGCATTGCCCCATCACCCAACACAATACCCTACATACAACACATATACACATACCCCCCACAACTACTACAGTCAAACACCTTCATTCTCACAGCAAACACTACTCTGTCCACTCCCACTAACACAACCTGCCATCACCCACACTATACAAAACTACAACATACATTTCTCTCAGTTTCAGTCTCCCAGATACACACTCTCTGCTCATACTAACCAACAACACTATCCGCTGCTCGCTCCACACAGACCACCTGTCATCATAACAATGCCCAAACCCTGCCTTCAAACACATCATCTACAAACATTCTTCCCCTCTCTTCACCAATTGCACACAACCATACAATCCCCACATTTCACTCCACCACAGATATTACCTCTTCCGGTCATCGCTACTAATACTAACTCCCCTGACACACACCCATCACCTCTTACACACCTCATACATTCATCTCCAAAACACATCAACACCCCATCTAACACTCAAATTCCACTTTGCAGCACTAACTCACATACAAATCCCTCACCAAAAACAACTACATCAATATCCCCTCTCATTATTCCACAAAAACAATACTGACCACAAACATCAGCACATCAAAGAAACACAAACTTACATTACACTCATCGTCATACCCACTCCCACCCCCAGGACTACACAAAGAATACAAATTCCATCCTATCTCCACCCCTATCCCCCCCCACTCTTCACAAACACCTACCACAAGCACCCCAACCCAGCAAGTTTCATTCACTCGCCTCTCCTCCATTGCACAATTCAGAGCCTTACATCATGATCCACATGCTCCTCCACCACCCCTAACCCATCCACACTAAACAAACGCAAACAAAATAAAAAACATGCCAATCATAGCAACCTCGCATCCCCTTGTCTGTTACATAATAAAACTACCCTACAAAAAATACTACACTCCTCGTGGCTCTCTCAGCCACCAAGTCCACCACCCACACACACAGACCCAACAAAATGCCTCCTTAACCTGCTGGAAGAGGAACACTATGTTGAAAAGCAAGACTATTGTGAGCCTCAAACAGTTATCACAACTAGCAACACTCCTGCTTCAAGCTCACATTGCACTACTTACCCTTCTACTAAACAAAACAACACTACCACTAACACACCTTTTCTAAACTGCCAGCTCATAAATGCTCGATCACTCTCAAAAAACAAGCACCACATCTACGACCTGCTCACAGACACACAACCTGACTTACTCTTCATTACTGAATCCTGGTTGGGAGATGACATGGCACCAGTGTTGCACGAAGCCGTTCCTCCGGGCTATCAAACCATCACTCAAAACTGTATAGGCAAGAGAGGAGGTGGTCTAGCTATTATATTCAAACAGGCAATGAACCTCAGTAAAACAGACAACATCTCCATACAAGGTTGTGAAGCCCTCCTTACCAGATGCCACCCTACTCCAACTTCCTCCTGTAACTTTCTCATCCTTTACAGACCTCCACCTAACAACTCCACTTTCCCAGATGCTTTTCTAGACACTGTCTCAAACCTTATTACACTATACTCCAATCTATGCATTCTTGGGGATCTAAACATTTGGTTTGACAAACCCAATATGCCCCATCCAAAAGCTATCAACACTGGCCTACTCGCATTGAACCTACATCAGATTGTACACAATACCACACACATCGCTGGTCACATCCTAGATGTCATTTTTGCTAAGCCTGAAGTAGTTACTATTCATAGCATCACACCAATCACCTGGTCAGACCACCACATGATAACTTTCCGACATACAACTCCACAAATCAACACACCCCACAACTACTTACATACATACACCTATCGACCATGGAGCAAACTCAATTTGGATCACTTAGAAACACAACTAACAGCAAACACAGATCTAGATACAATTAATTCTGTACCAAAACTTCATGAGTGGCTACAGGAAGCTTTTGATGTCCTAATACCACTCAGAAAAACTAAACACAACAAAAGAAAACCAACACCTTGGAGAAATACAGAACTTAAAAAGATAAAGCAACAAATCAGAAAGTTGCAGCTGACCTGGCTCAAAACAAACAACAGTCAAGACAAACTGCAACTACACAAACTTAACAGGATATACAAATCATCAATCAAAAAAGCTAGAAAAAGATACTACTCAGACAGAATTCAAAATGCTCTATCTACAACCAAGGAATTTTATAAAATTCTCAATGAATTTTGAAAACCTACATGCATGGAAGGAAGTCATCCCACTACTCAAGATTTCACAAACAAATTGGCAACTCACTACACAACCAAGGCAGACACATTGGACTCCTATTTAAAACAGAAGAAAAACATCAGCACCAACCCCTTTCCTAAAATACCCTTTAAGAATAAACCATCCCAACCTCTACAGTCCTTCAAACAAATATCCCAGGATGAATTTATGGATTTAGTCAAAGCAAGCAGACCTTCTGGTTGCCCTTCTGACCCTTGCCCACCACAAATCTTCAAGAACATCCTTCTATCTACTTCTGCTGCCACACCTGTAAGAAGAATCATCAACAACTCTTTAACTTCAGGAACTTTTCCTGCCGACCTGAAAAAAGGCATACATACGACCTTTATTAAAGAAAACAAACCTAGACCCGCAAGACCCCAACAACTACAGACCAATCACAAATGGACCTTTCCTGGGCAAATTGATAGAAAGAGCAGCATTCGCCCAGATGTCACAATTCATTGAAGACAATTCTATACTTTCAGACTTCCAAACTGGATTCCGCCCAGGAAGAAGCACTGAATCAGCACTCATGGCAATCTGGGACGATCTTAAAAACACAGTCGACTGAAATGGAGTTGCTGCACTACTTCTCTTGGACCTCTCAGCTGCCTTTGATACGGTTGACCATGACACCCTAACTCAAAGACTCCACGAAGCCGGCATACAAGGGATTGCTCTCGACTGGATTACTTCCTATCTTCAAAAAAGATTGAATATCATCCACTTGCCCCCCTTCTCGTCCGAACCCTACCTCACAAAAGCAGGGGTCCCCCAAGGGTCAATCATCTTACCTTTTCTTTTCAACATCTACATGATATCTTTACCAGAACTGATCAATGTTTTCCATCTCACATGCTACAACTATGCAGATGACACACAAATACTACTTAAATTAGAATGCCCCAAGAACATTGAAAACTCACAAATCTTCAGTTGCCTCAGAGCCGTTGATCAGTGGATGACCTGGAGCCATCTCAAATTAAATACCTCCAAAACAGAAATACTCACATGTGGTGACTGGAAAAATTATGACCCTCTGTGCATCTGGCCTGACGATCTCGGACCACCTCCTCAATTACCCAAGGAAGTTAAAAACCTAGGAATCACTATGGATTCCAAGTTAACTATGAATGCCCAAGTAGATAAATTAGCACGCATAAGCTTCATCACCTTGAAGACTTTACGACGCATCTTCCCCCACCTCGGATTTCCACACAAGGTGCAAGCTACTATCTCGCTTGTACTATCCAAACTGGATTATGACAATAGCCTCTGCCATGGATCATCTCTATCTGTTATGAAAAAACTATAACGTATCTAGAATTCCGCAGCCAGGCTACTATTACATATAAAGCCGCAAGCCCACATCTCCCCTGCCTTGAGAGCACTACACTGGTTACCCGTTGCCAGAAGATGCACTTTCAAGCTGCTTTGTATCACCCACAAAGCTATACATGGAACAGGACCGCTTTTTATCAGAAAGAAAATTACTAAATACATCCAACAAAGAACCCTCCGCTCAAGATTGGCACCCCACCATAGAACACCACCATACAAGAAAAAGACTATAGGTGGTACATCCTTCTCCGTCCAAGCAGCCAAACTATGGAATTCATTACCCCCAACTATAAGAGCCACAGATAACTTTCTTGTCTTCAGAAAACTACTCAAGAGTTGGCTCTTTGCTTCATAACCACCTTATTCAAACATCATATGCCTATGTTGATAAAAAAAAAAATCAGATTATATGTATATTTCTATTTATTTATAGTTTCTTTAGAAAATATGTATTGCTACTATGTCATAACAATAAAATACACACACACTCGTTAAACCTGTTTGACTAAGTATTTTTTACCCATGATTCTAATTATGTATTGTATGCGCAAATGTGTGTGTATTCATGTGTGTGTATATATATATGTATATATATATATGTATGTATGTATGTGTATATGTTGTTTCTGTGCTTGGCTTGCCTGGGTGGGTTGTTATACTAGATATCTATGAATTCCTGCTCTCATCTTATCACACTTATCTACTCATCACTCTTATGTCATGTCTCTATCAAACTATCCTCCATTCTCACTCTGACTCATCCCAAATCCCTTCTACCACTTGCATCTCCTAAATATCTCTGCCTAAGCTCTTCCCTCCTCTTCCACATCTAACTCACCAAACCTCACTCTACTACTGTGACCTCCCACACAACCCTACTAAATTCTCCTGCATTTATCTCACCCTGCTACTATGCTCTCCCTAACCCTTCCACATACTCTTCCCCCTCCGCACCCCTTTACTCATCCCAAGCCTTTGGGTTGAGTAAATGAAGAATATACTCCCAATTAACACTTCTAGATTTCTTTCCTCCTTCACCCCTCCATTACTCCAGTCAATCTAACTAACAAACTCTCATATCCGCGGATCAAATTAACTCATAATAATACTAAAACTGTACTCATTATTTAACGATACTAATCCATCACTAATTCTTGTTGGGTCCCAGAGTAGCGTGCTACTCATCGAAAAGCGCTTCGACGCCTCGTCAGGGGTAGTAAGCGCTATATAAATACGATTTCAATACAATATCAAAGATGGAAAAAATGTTTGCATCTCATGGGCTAGTACAAGAGGTCAAGACTGACAATGGGCCACCGTTTTGCGGGAGTGAATTCGGAGAATACCTACGGTCCCTCGGCATTAAGCACAGAAAGATAACTCCTCGCTGGCCTCAAGCCAACAGGGAAGTAGAAAAATTTATGAGGACACTAAATAAAGTGGTTTGGATTGCGATGGCTAAGAATGAAGCAATAGAGAGAGCTATTTACTCTTTTCTCCGTGGTTACCGTTTGACGCCACACTCTACCACTGGAGTAGCTCCTGGTCATCTATCGATGGGGCGAATAGTGACTGATGCCATACCCCATCATGAGTCCTGGAAGCCCAGTCCAATAAATGAAAGAAAAGAATATGCCAAGAGGAAAAATTAAAAAAATGATGGAACAAGCAGGCGTAGGAGAGCGCGTCATTCGGATATACAGGAAGGAGACGCCGTGCTCATAAAGGACCGATTCCCCAGAAGCAAGTTTCGTCTCCCGTTTGAAGACAAGCCATGGGTAGTTACCAGCCGTCAAGGATCAATGATTGTGGCAAAGAGAGGCCCTGAACAAGTTACGGGGAATGTATCATGGTTTAAAAGATTCCACGCTCCATCAGAAGTCCCCAGTGCCAGTCCAGGACATGGTCCCTTAGCAACAGAAATACATGGGGCTGAAGAGGATGAAGAACTAGAGCACTGGTCGAGTGATCCTGCTCCTGAGAACATGGAACGTGTCTGTGAAAGACAGGACAATGACTGACGCTAACCCCAGAGACTCGGTTCACGAGATGGAAGAGATATCCTGTCAGATACCACCTGAGAAGCAATCCTGCACCCTCTACGATGCTGCATGACTTCCTACTATAAATCGTTGGAGCTAAGTCGTTAATTGATATTGTTCTACCATGATGGTGTTATGTTTCATTTATTTGTTGTTAAATTTTGGGAGGGATGTAGTGTCACGCCCCTAGACTAACGGAACGCGGGCACTACCAAAAGTGTGAATGTTGTAGGGGTGTTGCCACTGCAACCCCTACTGTGATTTGCGGCATTGGTTGAGCCAATTGAAATAAAGGGCTGCCGGTGACGTCAGGGAGCCGGGGAAAGACGCGAGGACGGAGGCTCCCTCCGTAGCTGGCAGCAGTGAAATAATAATACCGGTGCACCTCGTGTTTTCTGCAGCGCGCGGCGCCGGTAATTAGCACCACAACAGGGATTAATACTTTTGAGTACGAGCATTCTGAAGATGAAAATATACTTACACGTTATTTATTTCCTAGCAGTCGTCTGGCGTCTCGCTTCTGTACTCCGGCTCTCGGAGGGACACAATCTTGACCTTTCCCTCGGACGCGGCCCCAGGCACATTCGTTACTTCAGGATCCGGTGAAAATGTGCCAGAGCCGGTAGTCACGGACAACTCCTTTTCTTTACAGATTTTTTTTTTTTTTTTAACGGTTTTGCTGTTTCTGATTGGCCGGGGCTGCGAGCAATGCTTACACAACGCAAAAACATCGTGTTACTTAACAAAAAACACAAGGGCGTGCGTTTCGCCGCGCAGCGCTTCTCGTGTTTCAAGCATTGTTTCCATCGTGCAGAAATGTGCCACTGAAAAGGCGAACACTGCGTTTAAAATAAGGGTTGAAGCATTGCCGGCTACTTATGTTTTCAATTTCCCCTTATGTTCTTTTTTCAGTTTTACATAGCACGGACTCGACCCAAATTCACTTTTCCTAAGCACCAGTTACATTACACAGGGTCAAGTTCATTTCTACTTTTTTTTGGAAGCTCGGGGAGTTTATTAGAACGTGAACGTCCGGTTCTGCAACCAACACCTCCTGTCACGCTACATACATGCTCTCCCCTTTAAGGTTAGGATTTCAGCCTCAGGTACAGGGATCGGGCAGCAACATTCTTGGCCCTTCAAGTCTGTGGAAAAATATCACGCAGTAGGCATTTATTTAAAAAAAAAGAAACAACATGAGAAAATGCTTATTTTACACAAATAAAGCAGTGCGTTAAGAAAAAAATTTTTTAACTGCTCGAGGCACGTGATCCATTCCTTGTCGGTCCTGGCTTTGCCCTCATTATTAGTGTGTTCTGAGAAGGCATTTCAGAGTTTACAGTTACAGCAGGCATAAAATGTTCTGTTGGAACTGAAACATTTTATATAGCGCGAGAATGCCAAAGTCGTCTTGGCGCTGGTATCTGCTACATTAAGAAATGAACAGACAGCAACCAAAAAATCACAATCAGGAGACTAAACCTTATAACCGAATGGAGGAAAAGACAGGTTTTCAGATTTTCTGAAACTGGGAAGGATGGACTGAGCTGGTTGGGTAAATTATTCCACAGCTGCCATGTAATATGGTTAAAGCTCCTTACTCCCCAGCGCTCTCTTCTGATTTTAAAGACTTTGACTGTCCTAGAATTTGCTGAGGGAAGGATTCTTCTGGGGGTGTACCAAAAAGATGTTTCTTTTCAAGTATGCAGGACCTTCGCAATACAGAGTTTTATGTGCCAAACATAAGGCCTTGACAATCACTCTTTTTCTCAGGGAGCCAATAGAGTTCAGATAGAGCTTCAGAGACTGACTTAACTTGGAAATTTTCTTCAGCATTCAGCCACCATATTTTGTAGGCCCTGAAGTTTCTAAAAAAAAACGTCGGAGAATACCTAAATATAAAGCATTACAATAGTCCATCTTGGACTGGACTAAAGCAGTGATCACTGATTTCTGCAGTTAATAATGAATAAAAAGGAGAACTTTCTTTAAGGTGTGCAGCAGAAAGTAGCAAGACGAAGTAAATGTATTAATTTGTGCATTAAAAGAGAGACTCGCTTAAAAGATGATTCCCAGATTCCTGACCGTACATACTGGAATGGGAAGAGGGCCAGGCATCTAAGGCCACCAGCATGTGTCCCAGAAAGTTGGGTCCTTACCGAGCAGGAAGTTCTCAGTGTTGTCTGAGTTATATATAAGACTATATACGACTATCACTGCTGATCCATTCTGTGACTGCACCCAAAGAGTTGTTAAAGGGGTGTGCAGCCTTATCAACATCGTTCAAACTGGACACCACAATTTGTGTATCATCAGCGTTGGCCATGGGGCCAGATCAAAAGTACGATTCAACCTTGTCAAAGCAGCCACATAAATATTAAAGAGTGTAGGGCTCAATGATGAGCCCTGGGGAACACCACATGGCAATGAGAATTACTTAGGGCCTGATTTATACTTTTTTTTTGTGCCACATTTGTGTCATTTTTTGATGCAAAAGTGGCGCAAATTTTCAAAATATAATTGAATTTTATAAGTTCACGTCACTTTTGTGTCAAAAAAATGACGCAAATGCGGCACTAAATAAGTATTAATCAGGCCCGTGAATACAAGTCCCCCAGGGCGACTGATTGCTCTCTGTTTGAAAGAAATGGATGACACAGATAAAGAGCTGGGCTTCTGATTTCAATTTCCACTAAGCATTCCAACATGACCGCATGGTTCACAGTGTCGAAGGATCTTCGTCGCCTTCCCACCTTTGGGCCTCATTTAGAACTTGGCAGACAAGGTTACTCCATCACAACTGTGACGGATATTCCATCCACCAAAATCTAAATCCCATAGACTATAATGGAATTTAAATTTAGGCAGACTGGATATCTAAATCAGGCCCTTTGTCTAGAATACTTCTCAGCCCCTTTGTGGCTACTACCAGTGCTAACTCAGTACTGTGGTTTGGTTTAAACCTAAATTGAACTGTGTCTAGATTTCCATTTTCCTCTAGATATTAGAGTGCAATGTTCATGTACTTCTCCATGATTTTTGCTGGAAAGGGAAAACAAGATATGGGGAGGTAGTTCTTTATTTCTTTAAGATCTAGCAAAAATGTTTTCAGTAATGGGTAGATCAAGGCTTTTTAAAAACTCAATAGGGAACTCTCCTAAAGCAATAATAGTGCTCAGAAGTATAGCAAGAGGAGGGGCCACTGTACCTGCTATATCGTGAACTATTTTTGAAAGGACAGGGGTCAGATGGAGTCCTTGTCTTTGTTTGGCCTGTAAGTTTGACTGTTTTTTCCTTTGTAAGAGTTGGAAATTTACAGTATCGGAGAGCTACATTGATGGCACCTAATACCTAACCAGCAGCCATGTCATTAGAGTTTAATTTTAAATGTAATTCCTCCCCTTTGTTTAAAAAAAAATCCACTAGCTTATCACAGAAAAGTTTAAAAGGAGGCTCTGTGTGGCTCGATGATATGCAGGACTGGACCTGGACTGTCTTGATAAGTTCTCTTGTGGATTTTTTTGCTGCATGATTTTTTGGAAAAACGATTTGGTCTTCTTAATAACAATATTTTTTTGTTTGCGTTAATAAACTGGTTGTATTTTGCCTTTTCTTCCTTGAGATAATTTCTTCTCCATATTCTTTTGTGCCTTCTGCGTTTTTGTTTTAATTCCTTAAGCTCAGGAGAAAACCAAGGAGCTGAAGGCCTGCTTCTGTAATTTTTAATAGCTTTAAAAAGACCCACCTTAGTAGTTGCGGCCCTTAACCAATCTGAGTATTTACTTATGTTTAATTTGGAATCCTTCATGATCGAGGGCTGAGACCTCTGTAAGGTATCAATTGAATCTGTTTTATTAATTTTACTCCAGGCTTTAACCTTCTTACTTGGGGCCTTCTTGTTAATAACAAGTGTCTGTGGGATACATTTTAGACTAAAATTGATGGCTTTGTGCTCTGACCAAGTAATGGGTAAAATATAGTCAACTTTTAGGCCTGAATCATCAGACAAAATGACATCAATTGTGTGTCTTGCAACATGTGTAGGAGTATTCACTAACTGACTCAAGCTAAAACCATTTAAGATGTCAATGAGGTGCTCTGTATCTTATTTTCTATTTCTAAATGAAAGTTAAAATCACCTAAGGTAATGAAATTGGCGTATTGCATGCATGATTCTAAAATATCTTCTAGGCCTTCTAAGAAATTTGCTTTGGGCCCAGGCAGCCTGTACATGTCGTGGTTTTCAATGGTCTTACCCTCGTAGCTGAGAGGTGTAGGGGAACGGTCCTTGTTCCGACGGGTTCTGCTCTGGCCGAGGTAGGGGCGACCCCTTCCGGTAGCCACGGTGCTGTTTGGTATGAGCAAACCACTACAGTCCGTGCCCTCCAGAAGGAGTCCCAGAGGAAAAACCCCAGTAGGGTAAAAAACCTCCACAGGAACTCCCTGAAACGAAAAGGAGGACACCAGGGTATTAGGACCGCAGATCAGGAAGGCAGGAAAACAAGGCAGCTCAGGAACAGACAGGATTCGTAGAAGGATATCAACTAGGAGCGTGACTATCACCAAGGAGTGTTGCAACGCAATGAACAGGCAGTTGGAATCCCCTTAAATACCCCTGGACAGGAAACAGGAAGTAGAACACCGCCATCTTGGATTGGGGAAGAGATAACAATAGTGAATTAGATATATGCGTAAAACAATGCATGCTGGGTAGAGAGGAAGTGGTCAGCATGCTGAGAGGAAAAGAGACAAGTATAAAGTTCCCCACGTGTAAGGGTTCGGTTTGTTTCTGATAACATCGGTAAGTGATTGGCAGGTATTAGTCATGCAGGAAAAATAGATGTTATGCGCAAACTGCGCTAATTGCGGCCATGCCTGAAACCCCCTTCGGGGTCTCAGGCTCTGCCGCTTCTGCCCTTACGGCAGAACGTGCAGTAGGGCCAGCGGCGAGCGCCGCAACCCCTAGACTGGCTGCCAGGAGCCTCCATGGCTCTTGTCTGGGCCGCGGCAACCCCCGCGACCCGGACGTTGGCCGCGGCGCCCACCGCGACCGCGGTAGAATGCACTTGCCGCGGCGCGGCAACCCGAGGCCGCGGCGCTTGCCGTGACATAACAGTATGCCCCCCCACCCCCAAGGCCCCAGGTTTGTGAGGGAAGAGCCGAAAAAAGCGGCGGAGCAACAGAGGAGCATGGACTGACGAGGCATCCTCCCAGGAACACTCACTCAAAGGATATCCCTTCCAATGAATAAGGAATTGGAGGCGCCCATGAAAAAAACGAGAGTCACAGATCTCCTGAACTTCGTACTCAGGCACATTGTCAACCAACAGAGGAGGGGGACAGGGCAACTGCCTATGAAAAAGATCAGGACGGTAAGGTTTCAGTTGCGAGACATGGAATACAGGGTGGATCTTCCATGTCCGAGGTAGGCGAAGACGCATAGATACTGGGTTGATTTTCTTGAGAATGAGAAAGGGACCATAAAAGCGGGGTTTGAATTTGTTTTGGGTGAGTCGGAGAGGTAGGAATCTAGAGGAGAGCCAGACCTTATCATGGACCTGATACGGAGGAGCCGCACAGCGTCTCCTATCTGCCATTTTCTTCATGCGGGACTTAGTGGACACAAGGTTGGAATGGATAATTCGCTGTATACCCCGTAGCTGTCGAACGAAGGAGGAGATAGCGGGTAGATTGGAGTTGTCTCTCAGGGGAGTTGGGAAAGCCCTGGGATGGAAACCATAAGAGCCATAGAAAGGAGAGAGTTTAGAGGCACTGTGTAGAGAGTTATTATAGGAGAATTCTGCAAGCGGTAAGTAGGGAGCCCAATTACTTTGTGTAGCGTTACAGAAGCTACGTAAGTACTGTTCGAGACCCTGATTGAGTCGTTCCGTTTGTCCATTGGTTTGAGGGTGGAACCCGGATGATAAGGCTACTTGGATCCCCAAGATCTTGCAGAATTGATTCCAGAAACGGGAGATATATTGAGGACCCCTGTCCGATATAATAACTTGGGGTAGCCCATGTAGCCTGAATATTTCTTGAGTAAAGACCTGACTTAACTCTTTTGCCGTAGGTAACTTTCTCAAGGCTGTGAAGTGGGCCATCTTGGTGAAGGAGTCCACAGTTACCATTATGACGTGGTTTCCCATTGAGGAAGGTAATGCGCACATAAAATCGGTGGATATGGTATGCCATGGGCCTGGGGGAACAGGTAATGGGCGGAGTAACCCCACAGGTCTGGTTCGGGGTGTCTTGGCTTGAGCACATGTAGGACAGGATAACACATATGCCTCAGTGTCAGCCTTGAGAGTTGGCCACCAGAAAGAGCGAAGCAAAAGATCTTGAGTCGCTTTCATTCCTCGATGACCTGCAATGGGGGAATCATGGCACATGCGTAAAGCTTCGATTTGTACTGTTTTAGTGGGCAAAAACAGGGCCTTATCATGATAATAGTAGTCATGATCTAGGTGCAACTGTGGACGTAACCTTTTTAGTTCTGTTTCGTGTAGACGGGCATATTCAGATTTGACTTGATCTAAAAAGGTCTGTGCTACCCCTATGATTTTATTGTTGTCAAATAAGTTTTGAACCGCAGAATCACCGCACCCAGGGTAACGTCGGGACAGGGCATCCGCCAGAATGTTCTGAGAACCAGGGATGTAGGTGATATAGAAATCATATTGGCTGAAGAAGAAGGCCCATCGAGCCTGCCGGCTGTTTTGGCACTGGAAATTTCTTAAGCACTGTAGATTTCTGTGATCGGTTCGGGCTTCGAAGGGCTCCTTGGATCCCATCAAAAAGTGTCTCCATTCGGTGCACGCGACCTTTAAGGCAAGTAATTCGCGTTCTAGCACGGAATAGTTTCGCTCAGAATCAGATAGAATGTGTGATAGATAAAATACAGGGTGTTCTAGGTCATCATCGTCTTGTCTTTGTAACAAGGCAGCCCCAATGGCTCTTTCTGAGGCGTCTGTGACAACAATGAATTGTTTGCTGGTGTCTGGGTGTCGAAGAATAGGAGCTTGAATAAAGGCTTTCTTTAAGTCCTGAAAAGCTGACTCGGCGCCTGGTGTCCAACAAAAACCTTTTTTTAGGTGTTCTTTTTTGAGGGTTTGGGTAATGAAGCTGGTTTTCTGGGCAAAGTCTGCTATGAACTGTCGGTAGAAGTTGGCTAGTCCCAGAAAACATTGAGTCTCCTTAATGGAAGAAGGAGATGGCCAATCCAATATTGTCTGTACCTTGTCTGAGTCCATGGCATCTCCGGTTTGGTCTATGCAGTATCCCAAATATTTTACTTCTATCTGATCAAATTCACATTTTTCAGGCTTACAGAACAAATGATGTTGTCGGAGTCTCTCTAAGACTTGGCGGACATGCTTGGAATGTTCCTCTGGATGAACCGAATAAATTAGGATATCGTCAAGATACACTACCACTGTTTGTTGCAAAAGATCAGAAAAGATAGAATCCATGAATCTTTGAAAGATGGACGGGGCATTAGTGAGTCCGAAGGGCATTACTCTATATTCGAAGTGACCAAAAGGTGTTCTAAAGGCGGTCTTCCACTCATCACCTTCTCTGATTCTTAGTAGATGATAGGCTCCTCGGAGATCCAGCTTGGTGAATCTCTTGGCTCCTCTGACTGCTTCTAAGATGTCCTTGATGAGAGGTAACGGATACCGGTCTTTGATAGTGATCCTGTTTAACCCTCTGAAATCGATACAGGGACGCAGGTCTTTGGTTTTCTTTGGTACGAAGAAAAGAGGAACCCCAGCGGGTGAAGAGGAGGGAGTTATTAACCCACTTTGTAGATTCTCATCTAAGTATTCCTTCAAAATTTGTTTCTCTGGTTCAGTGAGGGAGTACATCCGCCCAAAAGGAACTACAGTGTCTGGCTCTAAAGAAATGGCATAGTCGTATTCTCTATGGGATGGCAATTCAGGTCTTTCTGGCTTCTGGAATACATCAATATAGTCCTGATACTGTCTGGGAACTCCCTGTAGGACATTAATGGATCTTCCCACCTGAGAAGGTGCTGTTGAGAGACTTTTTGGGGACCAATAATCCCCGGCCGGATAGCAATGGTGTTGACAAAAGTGGGAGGATAACAAAATGGTTTTTGTTTCCCAGTTGATGTAAGGATTGTGCCGTGTAAGCCATGGAATTCCCAGGATCATGACATGGTGTGGTGATGAGATTAAGTCAAACAAGAGGATTTCCTGATGTTTACCGAACTGTAAACAAAAAGTAGGGGTGGTGTATTGTACAGGCCCAGAGGCCAAGAGCGACCCATCAATGGTATGTACCTGTTCTGGTATTTCTTTGGGTATTTGTGTTATCTGTCGTTCTTTGGCCCAGGTTTCATCTAAATAGAGGCCACTGGCTCCGCAGTCCAATAAAGCCAAAGTTCTTGCTTCGCGGCCATCAGTCAAATGGAGGGTAACTGGTAAGAGAAAAAGAGCAGTTCCTTCCTCCCTGGAAGAGCAAATAGAAGGTATATCACGATATCCCGCCCTCACCCTTCTTACTGGGGACGGGAGTTGGCGTTTCCCAAGGGCTTGGTTGGACGAATGGGACAGGCGCGAATTAGGTGACCAGCTGCACCACAATATAGGCAAAGCCCCTTCCTTCGTCTATGTTCCCTTTCACTGGCGGATAGAGGTCCGCGAGCTGTGTCAATCTGCATGGGCTCTTCCTCGATATTCCCTTTGGATTCAGGGCGGACTTCCTCGGAACGACGGGCGAAGGGACGAGATGGTACTGAGTGAGAAGGCAAACGACTCTTCTTTTTCTCCATTCTTCGTTCATTCAACCGATACTCTATCGTTAGTGCCTGGTCCATCAATCCTTTAAGGTTTTCTATCCTGGCAGAATGTACTAGTTCATCTTTGATGTCCTCTCTTAGACCCCTACGGAAGAGTGTCACCAGGGTACGTTCCACCCAGGTTGTTTCTGCAGCTAATTGTCTGAAACGGGTGATGTATTGTAATACATCTTGACTCCCTTGTTGGACTTCGCAAAGAGCCCTTCTGCTGACGCCTCGAGTCCAGGGCGTTCAAACATCTGTTTGAAAGTAGTGATAAAGGTGGAATAATTAGATAGACAGGGATCGTTTCTGGTTACTAAAGGTGTGGCCCAGGCCAAGGCTGGTCCTGATAAGGCACTAATCAAATACCCCACATCTTGGTCTTGTCTTGTACAAATTGCGAGGGGCGAAAGGCAAAGTACACCGTTAAGGCATCCAGGAATTCTTTTAATGTGGTGGGATCCCCGGAAAATCGAGGCGTAGAGGCGGCTACTGCAGGGACATCTGTGGTCCTGGAGGCAAAGGCTTGTCGATAAACAGTATTCTCAGTACGTAGTTGCTGGAGTTCTTGAGCCTGTTGTTGTATCGTCGCCATTAGGTCCTGGTTAGTAGGTTCTGTGTTTGCCACTGGGTTATCCATAGTTCTGGACTGCAACGTGAATTTTGGGCGTTGCAATCTGTCGTGGTTTTCAATGGTCTTACCCTCGTAGCTGAGAGGTGTAGGGGAACGGTCCTTGTTCCGACGGGTTCTGCTCTGGCCGAGGTAGGGGCGACCCCTTCCGGTAGCCACGGTGCTGTTTGGTATGAGCGAACCACTACAGTCCGTGCCCTCCAGAAGGAGTCCCAGAGGAAAAACCCCAGTAGGGTAAAAAACCTCCACAGGAACTCCCTGAAACGAAAAGGAGGACACCAGGGTATTAGGACCGCAGATCAGGAAGGCAGGAAAACA
The DNA here is from genome assembly GCF_031143425.1 of Pleurodeles waltl. Taxonomy (NCBI): domain Eukaryota; kingdom Metazoa; phylum Chordata; class Amphibia; order Caudata; family Salamandridae; genus Pleurodeles; species Pleurodeles waltl. Next base: position 442,469,292 of record NC_090444.1, read on the forward strand.
AGGCAGCTCAGGAACAGACAGGATTCGTAGAAGGATATCAACTAGGAGCGTGATTATCACCAAGGAGTGTTGCAACGCAATGAACAGGCAGTTGGAATCCCCTTAAATACCCCTGGACAGGAAACAGGAAGTAGAACACCGCCATCTTGGATTGGGGAAGAGATAACAATAGTGAATTAGATATATGCGTAAAACAATGCATGCTGGGTAGAGAGGAAGTGGTCAGCATGCTGAGAGGAAAAGAGACAAGTATAAAGTTCCCCAAGTGTAAGGGTTCGGTTTGTTTCTGATAACATCGGTAAGTGATTGGCAGGTATTAGTCATGCAGGAAAAATAGATGTTATGCGCAAACTGCGCTAATTGCGGCCATGCCTGAAACCCCCTTCGGGGTCTCAGGCTCTGCCGCTTCTGCCCTTACGGCAGAACTTGAAGTAGGGCCAGCGGCGAGCGCCGCGACCCCTAGACTGGCTGCCAGGAGCCTCCATGGCTCTTGTCTGGGCCGCGGCAACCCCCGCGACCCGGACGTTGGCCGCGGCGCCCATCGCGACCCGAGCGCAAGCCGCGGCGCTCTCCGCGGTCCGGGCGCCGGCCGCGGTAGAATGCACTTGCCGCGGCGCGGCAACCCGAGCCCGCGGCCGCGGCGCTTGCCGCGACATAACAGTACATCAGTAATCCACTGAAGTGACTATTGTTAAATAACTTACAGCTGAATGACAATGCTTCGCCATCTGCCACAGTAAAAGGTTCACATATCACTTCAAGGTGGTCTTGATAGACCACCGCAAGGCCACCCCCCCCTCACTTACTATTCGATCAATACTAGTAATAGCAAATCCAGCTGGCACTGCATCGCTAAGTCAAAGTCAGAAGTTTCATCAGCCCAGGTTTCAATTAGAAATGCTACATCAGGGGTATGAATTTCTCAATGATGAAAAAGTTCAAATCTATGCTTAATAAGTGAATGAGTATTTATTAGTGTGCATTTCAATCTAGTACCATCAACATCTGATGCGTGGGTGGTCAAAGAACAATCAGTCTTGCTTGTAGGAAAAGTTTGTTCCACTTGGCAATCCAAATTACAGTGACTACGCTGTACAATGTCCTGAGCAAGGCTGAAGTTATAAGTATTGCATAACGGGGGCTTCCCCATATTAAGCTGCAACAGCTGCTCCTTGATAAAAATTTGGCCAGGAATCCTGGCGCAAGGAGTGGTCCTGGCGCTGATGGGCTTGCAATTGGCCCGCCCGCTGCTCACGTCCACTGTGTGTCCCCAGGCTGATTAAGTGAGGTGCCTGGGTGAGGACTGGACCGCCAACCTCGGTAGCAGCAAAAAATGACATTGCTTGCAACAATGCTAGTTCTGAACATGTCCAAGGGATTGCGATAATGTAAAAATTAAAATCTGAAAAGCAGCATAGAGTGCCCTGAGTAGACTCACAACATCTTTAAAATATTAAAAAAGACCATTTGCAAATTCGGAAGTGATCTAAAAATTGCTGTCCGATAGTGCTGAGTTTCAGTTTCCAGTCCCTGGGTCTATGAAACAATTGTGTTGATTAAAAAGTCAAGACTGGCTGAGCATGTCAAATGTCAGGACTGAGTAATTGAAGGAGACCGTGACTGATTTTATCGGTTCACTTCTATCATGAAGACACTTTATTTCCAGTTGTGGGGTTAAAATTTAATATGTTGTGCATTAATTTTAGTATAACTAATTGAAGTAACAAAATTAGTATGGATCCCCTGGCCAGTTGGGCTTGAAAAGGGGGTCATAGGAGCAAAATCTTGCAAGATCTGTCATCACCCATGCTGGGAGGGGACTGGTGGCTAAACCCACACTGCCAGAGAGACGAGGGAGTGTCTTTTCATGTGAAAACTTTTCATTCATAAACTGCTTGCATGGAGAATCAAACAGGTCTTATGGAGTCTTTGACACAAATTAGGTCTTATATGCACCATACAATGCTGCAAAATACAATTCAGGGGTTTAACTAACGCACTGTAATGCTGGTGTCTACGTCACCAAAATGCATTACAACTCTGACGTCCTCATGTGTGCCAATCTGCAAGGACTGGATAAAATAACCCGCTCCCAGCTGTCTCTGAACTTGCTGCCTAAAGTCAAGGGAGGGCAGGTAACTTCAAAGATAAACAGTACACGGCTGGACCAGCTGCTCTGGTGGATCCGACAACTATTTTCCCCTTGACACAGCAGTTTATTGGGTCAGGGGAGGGCCCCTCTCTGATTATACTCACAACACCCAGACTAGGTGTCACCGTGTGATGACCCTCTCTGTGACCTGGGTGTTCGAGCGGGCTGCAGTGCAGTAGGCAGCATCCCTCCTGCTTTCTGCCACTTTGACAGTGTTCCTGGTGTTGTCAATGGGTGAGTTGTAGTATTTATTTCAGTTTGTTAGTCCCTCTGGTCTCACAGTCTTCCCACTACCGCAGCATTGAAGGGAGAGAGCCTAAACAGAGCCAGGCCAAGGGTGGGTTCTGGTTCTAAGAGCCTGTGCACAAGAATTCATTTAGAATATTTGCAACTCAAGTCATGCAACAGTGTGCTATTCACATCACTAACAGTGGGACCTGCCACACATGACTGCCATTCAATAAGTGCAGTTATGCATACGATGTAAACACAATTATTGGGATTGTACCAGAAGGCCATATCATTGTGAAAAAACATGTCAACAATGAAACTGAGGGAGAAAGTAAGGAAGGGATGGGAAAGAAGGGCAGAAAGGATCGGAAAGGAGAAGTGGAGTTATGGAAGGAAGAAACAGATAAAAACAAAAAGGAAGAAAGGGTTGAAAGACTTAAGGAGCATAAAGGCAACGAATAGCTGGAACACAGAAGAAAAAAATATTGTTAAAGCAATGGTTTATTTTTGATAATTTCTAAGTGTGTATTGTGTGAATTCTCTTTATTGAACTGGAGGTCAACAAAATGCTATTTTGGACACTTGTGTCACCCTCATGGGACACTTTGGAGTCTAGTGAAGAGACCCTGGAGTTGTTGTCCACTATCGAAGAGTTTACAGATCTCACCACCATTACTTCGATGGAAGCCTCGCTGGAAGTTCAGTGCTGTCTTTTTAGCAGAGGAAGGCCAGAAACGGAGCTGCCATTTTAAGTAGTAACTTCATGGATGCAGCTGATGATTCCCAGACCTCAAACAAATACGAGCAGGGAAAACTACAAACAGCTCTAACACAGACCCTTCTTCCCCTTCCTGTTGCCCTCAGAGAGACTTCATTGAAGGCCAAATGTACATAATTTAGGGGTCGAGGGTTCCTAATTGCAATTCTTTCCAAATCAAAATTCCTGATATACAAAAAAGTACAAGTTGGTAAAATCGAGTCCTAATGGTGTTGTAATAGACCTATCACATGAATATTAATGAGGTAAGTTGCAATTTGTGACCCATTAGGAATTGGAGTTATCACTGGGATGGTGGCCTGCTGGGGTCAGCAGACAACCGGTATCTGTGATTGCTTTTTAACAAAGCAATCTTTTCTTTTTTGAACTGTAACAGGATGTGTTTTAAAAAAGAAAATGAAACATTTTAGTTTCAGTTTTAGAGAGTACGATTAGCACCACCCTAGCGGTGTTGGTAAAAAATGAATGTTTTGCTACCATAATTGTGTCACAAGACATTCATACATAGCACTGCAGTTCAGTATTTAGAAGGGATGCCCTAATCAGGCCCCTTTCAAATACCAAATCTCTATACACAAGAGGGTCCCTGGGGGAGTGCCGCAGGAACAAGGTCTGCCCCCCCACCCTCCCCCTCCCCCAGGGATGTTTGGGGAAGTGGCACAGCCCACAGGCGCCGTTTGGGCACTTTTTGGGCTATTGGGGAAGATATATTTAGGAGCCATCTTAGGTATGTGCCATCATTTTAGGAAAGGCGACACGGTAGCCGGCTGGGCAACCCGAAGATTTTAACCAACCTCCCTCCCAAGTGGCAAGTGGGCATGGGGTGAAGTTTGTAGGGAGCCAAGTAGAAGCTGAAGGAGCTTTGTTGGAGAATGAGTGCACGAAGGAGGTTGTAGTCTGTATGTTGTCGCTGGGAAGAGGTGCAGGCGGAGACTGAGACAGTTTCACATGACAACGATAACAGGGAGGGACGGCAGATCTGATAAGACACCTTCACATTCAAAGGGGGTGGACAGCAGCAGGACAACTCAGACACAAATATTTTGGAGGGTAGGAGGCAGCGAAGAAATCATTACAAAAGGAAGAGTATATTAAGAGATTGCATGGTTAAGGATAAAGGGAGGGGGCAGGGTAGGGGGCAAGCGTTTGACAGGTTAAATTAATGTATAGTGAGGTTGTTAGTTTTGTGAGGCCATAGGCCATGGGTTTGCTGCATTGTGAGTGCACCTGTTTCCAATAAAGCAGCCTTTTACACACAAAGAGGTGTCGTGGTGGTGTCCTTCTTCCCCAAATTGCAATTCAGTAACCTGTTACCGAATCACAATTTGTGCTCGGTACATATGTAAAAATAAGTTTTACAGCCGGAAAAAATTCTAACCACAAAATTGCTTTCGTACATGCTGAGGGAGGGCCCTCAGTCCCTCCTGTACTTTCTTCCTTTGCAGAAGTTCATATTTGGTGTCTGACCCAATCAGACCCCAATCACCAGGTGATTCGGGCATCACCTCCTGGGTGTCAACAACCTCAAATGTGTTTTACCACTTCCCTCACTAGATTGCCTCCTTCCTGCTATCTTCATTACCTCCCGTAACTGCCACCAACAGTGAACAAAGCTCATGTGAGAATATTAAAAAGTGTTTTAAAATTTCAAAAAAGTGTATTTCTTTAACACACAAAAGTTTTTTATCTTAGCACATCAAATTATATCACTGCATTAGGAAGTACATATTAAAAGTGAGAGGTTTTAAACATGAATTGAGAAATATTCCTGCTTCGTCCTGATGACAATGCAAGCAGTGAACTAAGAGGCGAGTCAGGAGTCAGTCATCTGTATCCTATATGTGGGCTAGTTTTTTATGCTACATGGAGTAAAAGTTTAGTCTATTAAACAATAGAGATTTGTTTTGTACAACACACATCCTGAACTCAACCATTTGAAGGTTCTCTTTTATGTGATAATGAACAAAGAATAGGCCTGGTGAAATAAACTGTTTGCCTATCGTCATACAGTTTGGTCAAGCAGGGAAGCTGGGATTGGTCCCATGTTTTCTAGTTTCATACAGTGCAGTTCAGCCACCAGATTCAAATATCTTTCAGACATCATTCTGGCCTGTAACAATGGGATAAGTAAAATGTGGAAATTGTGACTGCAGCACTAAATCAGATAAAATTTGAGACAGAAGTCTACAAGGCATGATTTTGATATGGGTTTTAGTGGAGAATATTTGGACTTCTAGACGTAATGCTAAATCTTTCCTTGACCTAAGCCACAGTACAGTAAAGGAGGTATACCGGTGAAGTCTCCTCTGGCTTTGGCACATAAATACTTGTCATTGCTTTAATTTACTTCCAGGAAAGTGTCACTCAGAGTGTCACATACTTGGCAGTAAAATGTCACACATCGCCACACTGAAATCATAGAAATGTCACACATAAGCAATCTGAAAACATGGCAGCTATGTCTCACCGAGAAGTTCTGTTTTCTTTTTCCTTTTGTCAGACTGTGCTCTGAATGCTACATTGCTTCTAGCTAAGTTCACTTTATTACTTTGATTTTGCTTTTTCAGTTTAGCTAGAATATAATATTGAAAGGTTCATCTTCTACAGCCATCTTTAGTTCACATCCAGAAACCAATTTAGTTTGTTTATTCTTTTTTTATCATGATGTGCATTGCTATGCAAGCTCGGAATTTTAGATGAATTGTGATGGTTGTGGACTGCGTACGAATCCAAGGTCCTCCCCAGTGTGCCTTTTTGTCATTTTATGTGAAGAGAGTCAAAAGTCCTAGCTTGTAGAATACCTGTCCACTACCTCCTACCATCCCTTGGTCTCCTTCACAAAGAGTGTTTTAAACAAAATGAGTGTCATAACTTGCTTTGTTAGTTCAGTTTCCATTCCACTTTGGGTCTTAAGGTAGGAGCTGCGCTGGGAACCCTCAGGTTGTGTGAAGGATGTGGTGACTAGAGGACTACTGATGACGCACAAAACTAATTCAGTCATGCTTCAAAAAGCACCTTGATGGATTGGGAGCAGTGTAGTTCCTAGATGGACTTTGGTACTTCCGGCTGGATGCGCCTTAACCTTAATAAATAGAAGGTGGCAATTTCAAATAACAGAAATGCAGAATGCATTTGGTCCTATAGGAATGACAGACAGTTGAGTCTCAACATTAAGGGTTTTATTTAAGTTTTATTTTAAGTGTACCAGAGTTAATTAAAAAAAGGTCAAAATCAATTAATAAATAAATCAGAGTACAAAGCTCAATTAAAGTACAGAATCAATCAAGAATTCAATGAAGTATTCTTTCAGGAGAAGACACAGCACAAATTGGCATACACCAGCGTGCCCTCAACTCTTGCCCTGCTTGCGCCCACCCACAATGACCACAAGCCCTAGTGGTGGGCGAAGGCAGCAGTTGCAGAGGGGAGGGGAGAGGGAAGGCTAAAGACTTTAGTGAAATCTGATCTTCACTTTGGTACTATTTAGGAGCTGGTAGATTCACTATAGTTGCACAAGAACTAACTCATCTGGTGCTTGCTAATCATCCCAGATTTGTAAGGGGTCAAGTGCACCTCACCCATAAACGAGGGCAGCTCAATAAATAACTGTTGGGTAAGTCCAAGTAGGGCAGAGCTAATTGGTTGTGCTCTAAGCCCTCCAGAACTGCACAAGATGAAAACAAGTGCACAAAGGTCTACAACAACTCAGGGTATGGTATTTACCCATCTTCTCCTCATTGGAAAGGGAAAAGGTTCCTTGAGAGGGACAAAGCCCTTACAGTCAGAAAGCACGAGGCGCATAAAAACAAGCAGCCAACTATTACAGCTTGCTTTGCAGGTATATGTTCGTAGGCATTAGGCCCACTGGTAGCAGGCAAGGATAGCATAGCAACAGAAGCCTTATCGGAGAAGGTGCTACAGTCAAAGAAATGAATGGAGGCTGCCTTACTGATAAATCGCCCAATGGTCAACGACCTCCCAGACCTACCTGACATCAACTTGGATTCTGAGTCAATTTATAGCAGATTGGATATGCCTTTGTTCTTTTGTATAGTTTTGGTTTCTAGTTCAGTTAAAAGCAACCACTCATGCTTTAGCAACTCAATGAATAACCCTGACTGTCGTATCTATGTGGTTTCCTAGAATGCTGGGACAGAATGTTGGCCCGCATTGCAGGACCTTTGAGGGGATGTATGTGAGATTCCAGTTTGACAGTTAAGCCAGGATCCTGAAGTTGGTGGATGTGAGTTGCTCCTAATGAAGAACCTATTCTACCTATCTCTGGATGGAATTACCTTTACAGTGACGACGACTGGGTAGGAGCACCACAACTCTACCATGAACAGACATGCACCACTGTTCCCCTTGCCACAATGATCTGGTAGGATTGACTTTTTGTCACAATTCTTCAGTGTAATAAGCGCACACTTCTCAAGATTAAGGGCCTGATTCTAACTTTGGAGGACGGTGTTAAACCGTCCCAAAAGTGGCGGATATACCACCTACCGTATTACGAGTTCCATAGGATATAATGGACTCGTAATACGGTAGGTGGTATATCCGCCACTTTTGGGACGGTTTAACACCGTCCTCCAAAGTTAGAATCAGGCCCTAAGACTCTTTAAATAATTCAATACTTTTCTCAGGGCATATTTTAAAATAAGTGCACCATGCTCTATTCCTATAATTGGCTGGCTCAAACTGAGGCGATGCAACCAGAGCCTACTCGCCAAACCGTTGTGGAGGCATTTGTGCTCAAATTTTCATGCCAGGCACGTGGCACGCGTGTGAGGAGACACTGAAGCTGTGCTCATGTATGCCTTGATTTAATAAAATCGGTGATTGCAGGAGGAACTGCACAGAGACGCGACTCCTTTTGTGCGCTCTGTGTCTGCTAATTCTACAAATTGTTCTGTGCTGCCTACCAAAGCAGTGGAATGTAACGCGCTACATGTGTATGTGGCTCAACTTGACAAAGGGCCTCATTCCGACCCTGGTGGTCATGGACCGCCAGGGCCGGGGACGGAGGAAGCACCGCCAACAGGCTGGCGGTGCTTCATGGGCAATTCTGACCGCGGTGGTAAAGCCGCGGACAGAAAAGGGCAACCGGCGGTTTCCCGCCGGTTTACCCCTGCCCCAAAGAATCCTCCATGGCGGCGCTGCTCGCAGCACCGCCATGGGGATTCCGACCCCCTTCCCGCCATCCTGGTCCTGGCGGTAAAAACCGCCAGGAACAGGATGGCGGGAACGGGTGTCGTGGGGCCCCTGGGGGCCTCTGCACTGCCCATGCCACAGGCATGGGCAGTGCAGGGGCCCCCTAACAGGGCCCCATAATGATTTTCAGTGTCTGCCTAGCAGACACTGAAAATCGCGACGGGTGCCACTGCACCCGTCGCACCCCTTCAACTCCGCCGGCTCCATTCGGAGCCGGCTTCATTGTTGAAGGGGCTTTCCCGCTGGGTCGGCGGGCGGCCTTCTGGCGGTCGCCCGCCGGCCCAGCGGGAAAGTCAGAATGACCGCCGCGGTCATTTGACCGCGGTACGATCTTCTGGCGGTTCCCGCCAGGCGGGCGGCTTCCGCCGCCCGCCGGGGTCGGAATGACCCCCAAAGTCTTCATGTGAAAGTAGCCTATCTGGGGATGTAAAGTGTGCGTGTGCAGTGAATTATCTTAAAAGACTTTACCTCAGACAAGTGGAAGGAGCTATTTTTTGTCATGCGGTATCAGTGACTCGCCATAGATCTGTTCTGTTTGATTGAAACGCTTTCAGCTGGGAGTGGCTTTGCTCCCAGTCACATGATTTTTTTTGCAGGAAACTAGACTGCTAACAGTGCGAAACAATACTGCTCAGTAAAAAAACATCCTCTTCTTAAGTGCCCTTCTTCTTAACTTCTTGACCACCAACCCAGCAACTTCATCAACAGTATTTACTGTGGTAGATTCTTTAATTCTATTTATGACTAATATTATATCCTGCTTCTTAGCTGCTCCAATGTTCAGATAGTCAAGCACTCTGGGTTATCTGCAACTGCTATATCTGCTTGTGCTTTTGCAGGTGTACAGGATGCAACATATTGTGCCTCCCACATTTTTCCTAACCTCGCCAGGAGAACCTGCCATCAAGTGATCACAGTGGAAAAAGACTTTTGCGCATTAAGCAAAGGTCTGTGGATCAATCCTCATCTCAGAAAGGAAAACCTCTCTTCTTATGCATTGTCTTGGTTGTGAGGGTCAAAAGAGGTTTGGAAATGTGCCAGATCTGGAGGAAGATGAGGAGGAGAAGGATCTGAATGAGTATGATCCATGTACAAATTAGAATTACATTTTTTACCCAAAGTCAGTAGTGTGTTAGAAAGGTACCATTTTGGCATGAGAAAACACAAATGTGGGGAAAGTGTCAAAGAGTGCATAACCAGGCTAAGGAAATGAGCCTTGCCCTATGGATTTGGCTTCGTCCTATAGATTGGTGGAAGAACAGATAAGAGTTCAATTCATGCTTCGCTATCGTACTGATGAGACAAATATTATGGTTAAAGGATGACACCACATTGAACAAAGTAATTACCGTTGCTAAACATGTGGAACACTCTTTGACTTGCACTGAAGAACTAGAGAATAAGAAAACTGACATCTACAAAGTAGGGCTAAAGGAAGAGAAAAATAAAACTCCACAGTCAGCGTTATTGAAATTTAAGGGAGTGTGTTATAGTTGTAGGTGCTCCCAGGCATGTTGCATCATTTAAGAAATGTCCAGTCTTAAGTGTTGTTTGTAAAATTTGTTTAATGAAGGGTCATTTTGCTAAGTGTTGCCTTCACAGAAGGGATGTGGAAAGATCAATGGTATATTCTCTGAGTCAAAAGAGGTAGTTGAGAATTTCATCTTGTCTGTGTCTTCTGGAGGGGAGGAAAAGAAACATCCCAAGACTTTAGTTCAATTGATGGCTTGCCTGTGGTGGCACTGGTGGGCTCAGGGGGCATGGCTAACTCTGGTGTCAGATGAAATATTCGACAAAGAGTTGATCAGTACACTGTCTCTTAAGGAGCCTGATGTCATACCTGGAGGCTGCGGTGGGCAGACCATAGAAGTGAGTTTAAAAAAAAAATGAAATAAGATTTCAGTGCAGCGGTTTTAATGGGAAGGTGTATGTTCCTGTCAAAGGGGATAGTGTTCTGAGTTTGCCCTATCAAAAGAGATCTACGGATTTTGTTGGATCCCAATGTCTCACCACAAGTTAGACTAAGAGAAGATTACATCAAAGAGGTGAGGGGAAGAGATGTGCGAAAGCTTGATGTTTTGTGATTGGGGACTGAGCCTACCTTCATTGAGGAGCTTCCAGAGCTTCTTTATGCGGCATTAGGGTGTCTGAAGGGCTATGTGCACCAGATAATACTCTAAGAGGGGTCTGTACATCTCAATGAGAAATGCTGTGAATCTAACTGAATATACTATATGCTCAGGGAATAATCAAAGCTGTGGAGAACTTAGAGCGGGTAGCCCCAATTGTTGTTGCTCACAAACAGTCCTGCAAGATCAGATTCTGTGTGGATTTGAGAGCCCTGAACAAGTCAGTGGTGACTGATCACTTTCCTTTGCCCAATATCAGTGAAATGGTATCCTTGCTACATGGTGCCAAATACTTCAGTACTTTGGATCTCAATGCTGCTTACCACCAGGTCAGACTGTACCCTGACTCAAAAGTTCTTACAACTTTTATTACTTCTTCTGGGACTTTCCACTTTGTAGGGATGCCGTTTGGTCTGGTATCTGCAGCAGCAGATTTCTAGAGAGTGATATATAAACTGTTTGGTGGTATGGAAGGAGTAAAGTGCTTCCAAGATGATATCTTGCTTTATGGGGAGTCTGAATAAGTGCATAATGACAGAGTACGACAAGTTCTGGAGGCACTCAGGGGGAGAGGTTTAACTAAAACTAAAGCTGAGCAAGTGTAAATGTAGTAAGGAGGAACTTGACTATTTGGGACATTGTATCAACCACAAAGGCATCCCCACCAAAAGATTGGATTTCCAACATTCAAAATCTCTGCAGTCCTGAAAAAAAACTCTTTCTGTTCTTTTTGGGTATGGTTGAGTTCCATGCAAAAGTTGTCCCTATTTTGTGCAAGAGGAGGCAACTACTTAACAAAGGAGAAGAGCTCAAGTGAGATGATGAGTGTGTAAACTAATTTGTGCGTGTCAAGGACAGTCTGGTGTGTGCAGATAATTTACAATTCTTTGATCCCTCTGAAATATGTTTTGTTATGACTGATGCCAGTGCTATAGGTTTAGGTGCCATTCTGATGCAAGGTAGGAGAGGCAGAAGTGATTTTAAAGCAAATAACCTATGTTTCTAGGACAGTGCGTGGAGCTGAAGCAAATTACTCGACAATTGAAATGGAACCATTGTGTGTGTACGGGGAGGTAAAAAAAATGAAAGAACTTCCTGTGGGGAAGATTGTTTATGATAATGACAGACCACGAGCCATTACTGGAGGTTTTCTGTAAGAAGGACTTGATTCCATTTTTATGTGTGTAAGCCAATGGGTTGTGGGTTTGAAGGATTTTGCTTTTGAAATCCAATATGTTTCAGGTGTTAGTAACACGGTGGCTGACTGTCTGACAGGGCTCACTTGGGTTGTAGAGGATAGTGAAAGTAAGGATGAGGAACAGTTGATTGTTTCTGTGGTCATAGAAGGAGCCATTTCATAAGAAGATTGGATGGATGCCACTGAAAATGATTCTGTGCTACAAAAGGTAAAGAGAGCTATGTGTGAAGGATTGAGTTTGGACTTAGGGAAAAACATGATGTTGAATAGATAACAGAAGGTGAGGCATGAATTGCCATAAGAGAATGGTATTCTTTTGAGTGCAACAAGTGTGGTGTTACCAGAGGGTTTGAGAGGAAAAATCATGATGTTAGGACATGAAGAACCCCAAGGTGTAAGCAAAAAAAAAGGAAAGAATAAGATTGAATTATTGGTGGCCCGGCATGGATTTGCCGATTAAAAGGTTGATAATAGAATGTCAGGACTTTGTAAGATGCGATAAGGTGTACAAGATGAGGATTCTACCCATGCAAACCAGAGATGTTCCCACAAGGCCTCAGGAAACTGTTGCAGTAGACATTGTTGGTCTGCTGAAAGGCAGGGGTGCTATTTGTTATCTTCTACTTCTTGTGGATTCGTTTTCCCGTTGGGCAGAGATCGGTGTTTTGAGCAGCATAGAGAGCGGGAGAATAACAGATTTCCTCAATGAAATTCTCAGTAGGAAAGGGTTGCCGTATACCATACTCACGGACAATGGTCCACAGTTTGTGGTGAAATATCTTCGCATGAAAGGGATCAAACACAGGAAATGTTCCCTACACCATCCCAAAAGAAATGGAGCAGTGGAGAGGTTTAACAGAGCAATCAAAGAGAGTGTACAATTGGAGATTATTGCTAGCAGGAATTGGAACAATGGCCTCTAGAATTTTTTATATGGTTATAGGTTTTCTCCACATTCCACAATGGGCACAGTCCTTTTCGAAATGTTAAGAGGAAGAACAGCCAATACAGAAATGTATCCAGGATGGATGTACTGGGGTAAAGGTACCAGTGTGCAGTGGGATGTGGGATGTGGGTAATGGGTTGTTGAAAGAAAAGAGATCCGTAGCAGACTGTAAGTCTAATTATGATCTGTGTAAAGTAGTTTCACTTCACAAATTCCGCACTTTTGAACAAGTTTTGATTAAAGGTCCAGGGAGGGCTGGATGTGTTTTCAATTTCTCGGGTCCTCTTAAAATAGAGAAACTCTATCACAATGCTGTCAATGTGGGGGATTGGAGGGTTTGGAATTTGAACAGGGTTGTGGCATGCAAAGGGCCTTTGTCTTCGAGTGAGTAAGACCCTCTGATCACTCATCGTTCATAATTTGATGTAGTGATATCCCTGAAGATGTATTTATTGACTCCTTTTTGGTACTGTATTCTGCTATATTTGTTCCTAATGTGTTCTATCTTATTGAGGTGGTATAGTTTATGTTTTTGTTTAATTCAGGTTGTTGGGGGGAAGGTGTATGGTATCTAGATGGTTTCCTGGAATGTTGGGCAAGACTGTTGGGCCGCATTCCAGGTCCTTTGAGATGTTGTATGTAAGATTCCCATTTGACAGTTAAGCCTGAGTCTTGAAACTGGTGGATGTAAGGTGCTCCTAATAAAGAACCTATTCTACCTATCGCTGGATGGAGTTATCTTTATACTGGCCTATTTAGTGAACTGATTTAATCAACACAATACCAACAATCGCAGCAAAAAGAGATAGAGGGATTTATGGAGCAATATATTGTAAATTCATCTCCAATGCCAAAGCAGGCCTTTGTACACCCAAAGCCCAAATCAGACTCATCTATCTAAACAGAGCTATGTGGTGAGAAAGACGTTCCACCCACCAATCTGCTACTCACTGCTATGAACGCTATAACCAACATGTTAGCAGGAATTTCCGAGAGTTTGATAAACCAATCCTTCAAAATTGATCTCCAGACATAATTAATCGAGGCGATGGCAAGTAACATTAAAGTCACAAAAATCAACATGTCTAAAAATATTTCACACATTTCTCTCTTAGAGCCTTTATTGGATAAGATACAACAACCCCTTTGCATAGAGGACATAACAGATTCTTTGCAACTATTACCACACAAACTGAAGACCTTTCTGGAGGAGGCACTGCAGATCTAACTATGAAGCAGGGAACTGAGGGTTCCGGCAACACGGACACTGGTTCCGCTACGAAAGTTAACAACCTCTGAGGAAAGCCCATTGTGCAGAACAATGAAGATTATGGAGAATCCGTGAGGGTAATTGTTCAAGAAGCAAGAACATAAACATGGACAATAATTAAATTCTGGTTCTGAGAGTTGAGCTACAGAAAGTGCAGTTGAGTCCCAGGATCAACACTCAAATACAGATCAGCAACTGGATGCTTTTACCACACAAACTGAAGACCTTTCTGGATGAGGCACTGTAGATCTAACTATGAAGCAGGAAATGGAGGGTTCCCGCAACACGGACACTGGTCCCACTTCGAAAGCTAACAACCTCTGAGGAAAGCCCATTGTGAAGAACAATGAAGACTCTGGAGAATCCGTGATGGTAATTGTTCAAGAAGCAAGAACATAAACATGGACAATAATTAAATTCTGGTTCTGAGAGTTGAGCTTCAGGAAGTGCAGCTGAGTTGCAGGATCAACACTCAAATACAGATCAGCAATTGGATGCTTTTCAACCATCCATAAGCAAGGGCTACTTAAAAAGACTTCGCAAACTACATAGGAAGAGGCCAACCAAGTAGCAGAAGCATTCTTGAATCACACAAACCACCGGGAAGACAATGTATGATAGCTTTGATATCAATTCTAAGCAGAGAAAAAAGAGTAATGCAGCAAATGATAAAAAGGTTTCTGATCAATTGAACAACCACATCTTACACCTAGACCGGCTACAAAATAGGAATGAAATCTCCCAAGAGAAGGAGTCACCTTCACTCGCAGAGGAAATTAATAAATCTGGAGAGGTAAGCACTTTACTTGATATTGAAAAGATACAACAGTGTACTTAGCAAGTGGATCAACAAGGAATGAAAGGCTCACCAGTAGGAAAACTTGGGATGGGTAGAATTAAAAAACAAAGGAGAACTCCCAGTGATGAAAATAGATCCAGTTCTCCCAGGAGGGCAAGAAGAGAATCAACATATTCTCTTGAAAATCTCCGAAGGCACCTCAGAAATTGTGAAATCTTTACATTCTCCCAAGGAATCAAAAGATAGAGTGGTTGATCAGGCTCCCTAAGAAAATACGAATTCCATCAATACTTTTCCGTCAGTCACAAGGAGAAACCCTAGCCAAACCTTAATGAAACATATTTCTCTTGACACACCAGTAATCAAAGAGGCTCTGGGGCTTCCAAGTAATAATGCAAACAAGATATGTGGGGTAGGTGGATTACCATATTTGTTAATTGATTGTTATCCCTTGTATGTGTCGAAAGGCCCATTTGATATCTTAAATAGGTACAACATACTAAGAATATTGCACCACTGTATTGAGCTGGAAAATGTATACTCAAGTGATCTTTTGAGCATTCAGTGCAAAATGCGACAGTCAATGCAAAAAAGCAGTATACAAGAACAAGCTGGGCCATGAAAGAGATATACTTGAAAATTTTACGTAAGAGCACCAAGATGGCAGATTGGGTGATAATTATGAAACCTGTCACACTGAGTAAGTAACCACATGTTCTAAAATATGCCTCAAATCATCAAGAGGCGTACAAAAGACATATTGCCTTGACACACATGGTAGCTTTTAAAAGACCTGCCGCTGCCTCTTCGAACAAAATCAATAACCTGACTGTTACCCTTTCTGAGAATCACCAAAACACAAGATGGGTTAGCTTTTCAGACTATCGAACGCAGAAGTTCAACAATCATTATATTTCTGATGAGGAAGGGAGGCTTAAGTCGGTCGGCAGGGCCCCCCATGAATGTTTGCTGCTAGAACACTGCAGAATGGGACCGCCAACTAAATGAGAATAATGGAAACGTGGACTCTTTTCCTAGCAGCTACCAAATTATCATTTTACCGGAAACCTGGCAAACCTTAGTGATCACAATGCAAAACTATATCAATCTAGATGTTCCAGCTATAAAAGTTTCAAAGGGGAGACCAAGTGGTGGTCTCTCAATACAATTAAAAGCAGAAGCAGGTATAAATAGCTACCAAGTCATTGCGAGTTCAGGAAACCTAACGGCTCTTCAAGAGGTATGCAACACTGGTGTGCAGTTATGTGTGATTAATTTCTATGTTGGCACACCTTTATTAAACTGAGGAAATAATTAAGTGCTCTGTTGAAACAGGTGGAAACTGTGATTGACTTAAAAGCATTTCATGGTGCTTTTAAGGGGTGACTTTAATAACACAATATTACATGAAGTAGATGATGCCATAGACAAACTTATCCCTGATCATACTTCTCAAGCTACAGATGCTGTTTTCAGTGAAAGCAAAAAAAGAAACAGTGAAAAAAGTTAATTTGTTTCACCTTATTGGAAATGAAAATGTGTCTCCTTATTGAGAGATTTGCAAAGCATCAACCAACCCAAGCTGCCTTCAGTATGAGAGAGTTACATTCAACAACTGATTTTACAATTATACATTCAGCACATTTTCAGAAGATAGAAGACTTTCATATTATCCCAACACCTGAAAACTACCACAATCCACAGTATATAACATTAAACAAAAATATCAAAGAGTTCACCTGGGATAAAAAACTAGCTGGCGAACAAACAGTAGTAAAAACTGGGAAAAAGATCTTATGGTCCTTTTCCATACATAATCATCTACAAGAAATATGGCTTTTATACGAACACCATGAAAGAAGCAATATCAGTGACAGACAGACAAGTACTGGACATCCAGACGTGTACTTCTCTTCTAAGGGAAATATTTGACTTTCTAGCATCAAAATCTTAAAGCTCTTCTATCCCAAAGAATCAGCTAAGGCCGTACCAGACAAAAATCACCAAAGCTAAAAAATTGTCAAGAAGACAACTTAGATGCCTGTACAAGATGGAATCCACCCTGAATAACTCCGAAGTCATAAAACAAGTACAAAATAGCATGAAACAGAAATCCATAATACTGAAAGAAAATACCAAGATCATCTATGGATTGAACTGTTAGATGCAATCCATACAAAAAATGCAAGGAAGTTCTGGAGTCTAGTAGGACTGGTAAACAAAGCAATCAGTATACAGGGAGACTATCACATTCCATAAAAGGTCTGGAGAGAACACTTAGCAATGCTCTGTGCAGGACCAACATCAAAGCCTCACCCGGCGGCAGAGGGTGAGCCAGATACGTCATTTCACCACAAAATAGCTGATCAGCGAATGTAACAACTCGAGGGCTCCTGGCCCAAACTGTCTGTCCATGGCAGTGATGAAACAAGATTCAGGAGCCTGGAGTGTGCTGGTATCTACTACAATGTACCCGGTAATGCATACAGAGCATGTTCTGTCATCCTGGAATGACTCTATAATTCAACCAATCTATAAGTGAGGCCCTAGACATTTACCATAGTGCTACAGGCTGATTGCTCTGCTTGACACAGATGGGAAAATCTTTGCTAAACATTTGTTAACTTTTCTTCAAAAATGGGCAGATGTAGCTAGGAAATCAATGTTCCATCAATCTGGCCTCCGAAGAAATTGCTCCACCAGTGACAACATCATGGCAGTCACTATTCTTGCTCAGAGAGCAGTAAAGGTTGAAGGTAAGAACTTGTTTGTATGTTTCATGGACTTCTCAATTGCTTTTGATAGAGTAAATAGAGCCAAACTATGAGCTAAACTAGATTTGTGGCTGATTGAGAACATTCTGCAAAAGCTGAAACTAATCTCCATGGTGACACATAGACGAGAGTAAAGCTTTCCCACTGTAGAGGAAGGTCACCAAAAATACATACTTATAACGGGATAAAAAACGCTGCATTCCACAATTTATATATTTCATATCTTGCAGAAACGCTGCAGCAAGAAAAGGATGATTCCCCCAAACTAGCAAACACCAAAAAGGAATTCCTGACCTATGCCAACAACGTAGTCATTTTATCAACTACACAGCTTTGCCTTCTAAAAACAGCTAACCAGTCGACATCCCTGCAACTTGGATAATGACCTACAGATTAACATCAACAAAACAAAAGTCATATCCTTCAGTTGAGAAAATTCCCAATAGACATGGTTTATTGGCATGGATGAAATTGAGCAGGTGTCCACTTATACATACCTCAGGATGAGATTTGACAACAAAATAAATTGGAATGCCACTGTGAAATACCTGCAACAGAATCTGATGGTAGTCTCTAGAGTGATAAACAGCTTTGCAATAAAATATGAAGGGAATACCACAAGCACTACAGTAAAGGTGGCTAACAACAAGGTGTTTCCAGTTTGTACATATGGAGCAGCTTGCTGGGCTCCGAGACTATCAGGAAAACAGAATGCTGTTTTTGGGCAGTGTAAGGAAGATATTTGATCTATGAAAGCTAATCTGCAAAGTCTAATTAGGTTAGAACTGGGACTAATGTTGATAAAAGCCCAGATTACAACTACCTGCATCAACTATTGCATAGACAGTCAAGAGGTGGCTAATAACACCATAAGATTTTATATTAACAAAGATCTGTCAAAACCACGGAGTGAAGCATTAGTGGGAGAGCCTTGCGTTAAAGATTTACCGACCAAGCTTAATCTGCTTTCCATAAATGATTTGCCCAAAATGACCAAAGCCAGGGAGTTATTGCTAAACAAGAAATTAAAATGACCAGTTGCCTTTTAGACATTGAGAGTGCATCACTATACAAAACTCTATATATATATTCTTATTCAGCTCAGCGACAACCATACTTAAATTTTAACTATAACACAAAGGTTATAATATCTTTTTTGTGCGCCAGACTCTTCTATTTACCTTTTTATCAGTTTGATGCTCAATGGAAAAACCCTTCACGAATAAATAGCATGTGCTGTCTTTGTAACTTGGAGAGGGAAACACTGGAACATATATGCCCTCATTATGACTTTGGCAGTCTATTTCGTAGACTGCCGAAGTCATGCCCGTCACCTGACTGCCAGTGTTGGCGGTCTTCTGACTGCCATATTATGGCTGCTGGCTGCTCTCCACCACTATTTGGCAGGGAAGCCGCCAGCAGCCATACTGGCCGTCGCTGGTCTAGTGGAGCTTGCTCCGTCGCCACTGCCACGTCACCACAACTCCGCCTGCCATAGTACAACTTTGTAGACAGCGTGGCGATGTTGTGTTCGTGTGGCGCTGGCGGCGGAGCAAACACCATGGACCCCGTTCCCTCCTGGACAACCACCAGGTAAGTTGATCGACCGACAGGGAAGGGGGGGCCGCTGTTGAGTATTGTGTGCGGGAATTGGTGTGTGTGAATGGAGAGGGAGGGGGGTGTTGTGTGTGTTTGTATGCATGTGTGTGCAAGTATCTGTGTGCTTGTGTGAATGCGTGTATGTTCACTAGCAATGTCATTATTTGGCGGTCCTGCACCGCCACACTGTCGGCGGTCTGACCGCAACCGCAGGCTTGGAGGTGAAGGACTGCCAAGGTCATAAAGGCCACCATAATCTGTTATGTCCTGAATTAATGGACATACGTAAGAATCTGATGAAACAGCTTTTTAATACGGAGGGGATAAGAACAATAACAGTTTAAGACATTTTTATCTTTAGCAGTTTGGGAGGGGTAGGTAAACATTTGATGGCTTAAACATGCAGACAATGAGAACAAAAGGAATTTTTTTTAATACTTTCTTTTAATATATTGAAACGTGAATGGGGTGTTCATATTTAACTTCATGTTTTACGGGTTTTTTAATGTTTCACTTATTGTATATGATTTTAAATAATTGAAACAATAAAATATTATCTGATCTGATCAGTAAAGTTCAGATCACCAAATACAGAGTATAAGTTGGGGAAGAACTCCAACATAAATTTGCATTCTAAAGCTAGTGGAAAGGGTTTTAGTGCCACATCAAGAGATAATGTTTTCACAGGGTTCTAAACAAACGATTTCATATATTCACTACATTAGTACATGGTTCACAGGCTCTAAACCAATCAGAATAAAGCAAAAGAGAAACTTTTACAACTAAAATACATTTGACACTATTCTCATAATTCTGCTACATAAAGTTTCCGACAAGTTACCAACTACAAATGGAACATAAAAAATTACATAACATGTGATTCCCCCTAGAACAGCTAAGTTTAACTTTGAATGTATATACTTTATTCACAACAGCCTGTGAAAGTATTTGCCCTTCTCTGTGGGGCACAATTCATTTTTATTCTAGTGAGACATGAAAATGCAAGTCTATTAATGTGGTACAATGAAAGGGAGCCTAAATGCTAGTTACCCTCAAGTATTAAATTTCATTACTGCAAAACATTAATTTCAGCAAAACAACTATATCAAACTACCCTCCAATGATTTTCTTGAATCATCATGAAAATGTTCCCTATAAACTTCACAGTACAGTCTTCATCAGTTTTGGGCTTTTCCATCTGGTTCCTCTAGCACTTTCATCTCAGTGTACAGATTGCTTTGTAAATCCTTTCATTTCACATCAATCCTCTTTCTTTTTCCCCAACCATTGCCGACAGCTTCTTTTATCCTTTCCTTTAATGAAAATATTCTACACCCTCTAAAGAAAAGGAAAACATGCTGCTCCAGGTAATAAGATGAATACAGGAATCAAAATCAGTTGTAGGATTCCTCCACCTATGCTGCCAAACCACTCACCTAACTTTGAAAATCCATTCTTGATGGAACTAAACACAGAAAATACTCCTTCCCAAGCGCCAGTTGCTTTAAGCTATTTTAGTTCATGAGTGATGTTAGTGATATTCACAACAAAGTTGTTGATTTAGTTATATATTGTGGGGTTATAGGGATAGCATTCTCTTGCTCACCTTACAAACTCCCCTTCCTCTGCAGGAAGCTTGTCTAAAGTAAGTCTGTTCTGGATGACATTAGCCCTCATTGGCAGAAGCTCTTAGTTAATCACAATTAGTGCACCAGGCATATTAGTGGTCAATCAATCTATCAAAGTTTACAGTTTGCTAATCTTCACATCTTTTAAGGTTACTCCTACTGAAGGTATTATTGCACCAGCTATATCCCCTAAAACTTGCTGCAAAATTATGTTTGCTTCTTCTCAGGTAAGTGTCACTTCTTGCTTCTACATTGTTGGTATGATATATCCTGCAAAAGACTAAGGCTGCATAACAACTACCTACCCAGTTATGTGGCAACTGGAAATAAGCGGATTTGCCACGCACATAATATATTCCACTTGTGCTTACTCCATGTTCTGTCAGTACACTGTTTTTCACTAAATATTCCTTGTCACACTTGCTCCAGCCCATCACTTTTACGGTCTCATTTCCTTCTTGTTCTCCGAAAATGAACAGTTTCCCTTTCTTTGCCAAATCGAAATGTAACTTTGGGTGTAACTCTTTCCATCTTTCTCCTTTCTTCCTTTGATCCTTCTTTGTCTCACTCTACTGAAGCTTCTTTTTCCTTTTTATCAGTTCATTATCTTCATCTACAAAGATCATCTCAGTATGGTTTATTTTGCTTGAAAGCTTACACGCATCTGGATTAAGCATGAATGTGCAAGACAAGAAAAAGTTCACCATGTTCTCTGGTTTACTCACCTGTTTACAATGATTCAAGGATCGAGAGATGTAATTTGTCATCCGCATGTACATTTTTGAATAATTGGCTACAGGTACATTCTGTAAAGGCAACTCATAATCAGAATAATTCAGCTTGATTGAGTCTTGATGATAAAACAAATTCAAGAAATCACTCAAAGAAAAAGCTTAGGACACAGAAAGATGAAAGTTGATCTAGACTTCAGCTGCAGATGTGGGAAGATCAGAACATACAAAGCAATTTTCTATATGCATTACGTTTATATACTCAACAAGCTTTTGGAAATACACGTTAGAGCCAAAAATACTGGCATTCCTGGTTTAATACCTATCGTTTGATTTACTTTTCTATGATTAGGTGAGGTATCTCCCTCCAACAGATAGAAATCCAACAGCAGGCCAACTACAGGAATTGTTATGGCAACAGCCAAAACTACAAGTACAATTCTGCAGAACACCTGCAGCATGTTAATCGATTGTATTCATGTCAGTTCTCTTCTTCCTACCTTACTCAAAATCTACAGTTCTAGTCGGCTACATCTTCGGGATGCCCCAGGGCTCTGTGGTCCTTTAACCATCAGCCTGAGGTAAATTGTCTTACATCCTTTTCAGCAACATTCAACACGTTTCTGGTGTCTTTTGTCTCCTCAACTAATGTCTCTGGATTCATGAAGGCTCATCAACCTCAACCTCTAGAAATCACTTGAATCAGCATCACTCCTCAAGAAGTAAGTCCAGTCAGGACCTGAGTACTTTCAGTTCGGTTTTGTCAGTCTCTTCGATTTTTTGGTTCACTAAGGTCTCCTTGATCATTGTTTTCTTGTTCTCATACCTTTCCATCCTCTCTAATAGTCTCTTGCCTGTGTTATTTCAGTATTCTTGTTTTCCTGTTGTACATTCTTGGCCATTTGTCTTTGGTGTGCACCTTCACATTTGAGGACTTGTCACTTCGGACTCATGAGACACAGGTTTACCCTCAGATTCCATGTTTTCTCCTAATGACTCTCCTGCATCATTGTTGATCAGCTGTGCACTTGTACCTGCTTGATTTATCTCCGTTCTCTAGGTGTCACCTGAATCTCGACAGATGCAGAGCCTCAATCTTGATTCTCGAGTTTCATTTGTAACGTGGACTCTTTGATTTCAGTTAAATTCTGTTCTAGCTGTGATTCTGATGAGTGGTGCTGGGAAATCTCGTGTCAGGCCTCGTCTTCTTCTTTGGAGGTTTCAGAAACTTTGAATTGAGCTGGAAATAGAGTATTAGTGGATGTCACTCTTTCCGTGTGTGAAGCATGTATCCAGTTTGGTAAGTCTGCACATTTCACAGTGTTGTTAGTTAGGAGAATCACCTGGTATGGGCCTCTGAAACGCTCCTCCAAGCACAACTTGTGAACATGCTTATTTAGGTGAACCCATTCTCCAGAATTCAAATCATGGCATGGAGCAGATCTCACAGCTTGAATTGCCAAATTGACCTGGTGAGAGATAGAATGCATCACATCAGCTAGTCCTTCGCAGTGGTGAAGAACTCTGTCATCTGTAATATTCTTAAATGCAGCTGCAGGACCAGAACAAATGCTCATGGCTCTCTCCATCAGTGTCTCATGAAGGGAGTGTCCTGTTCTCCTGTATTGAGTGCTTTGAATGCTCATGAGTACCAGTGGGAGGACATCTGATCATTTGAGAGCTGTGGAAGCAATCAATTGTGCTAACTTTGCCTTGATCAACACATTTACCCTCTCTATCTCTCCCAATGCTTCTGGTCTGTAACTGCAGTGAAATCCTTGGTCAATGCCTAAGGCTGTGCATAATAGCTGTATCACCTTGTTTTTAAAAGTGACTCCCTTGATCTGATTCAAGATAAACCAGCATCCCAGAGCTTGGGATTACCTCCTGCAAAAGTAGTTTGGCCACTGTCAGACTGTCACATCTCCTACTAGGGTATGCCTTGATCTACCTGGAAAATAAACTTGCAGTGACAAAGATGTACCTTAGCTAGTTAGATCGAGGCATGTCCAGGAAATTGATCTGGAGTCTATTGAAGGGGCCATCTGATTATACTATGTGACTCAGGGTCAAAAGAGCTTTTCTCCCTGCATTCATTTTCTGGCATACAATGCACCTTTAGCAAAGCTTTCAGCCATGATGTGGAAATGAGGGTTGTGCCAATAATGCTTTAAGGTCTGCACCATCTCAGCTCGACCAACAAGGGTCCAGCCATGTATATGTCAGACCATAGCCGGCAACATAGAATAAGGCAGAACTGTCTTTCTCTCATCTGATACCTAAATGTCATTGGAATCATTCACACATCTTGTTTTCTCTAATTTTGCCTTTTCACTTTCAGGAGCCTAGTTTTGTTATTTCTTAAGCTCATTGAAAGTCAGTATTCAACAACATGTTTGAGATTATTGTGACATTTTCCTCCCTGCATGGTTCATCTTAGTCAAATAGACAGGACTTAAGAGCACAGTATTTTGCGATCTCATCTGCATAACTGTTGCCTGCAGTAACAAACTCATCACCACTCCTGTGAGCAGCACACTCCAAAACTGCTGTTTCCTTTGGCAATTGGAGTGCTGTCAACAAATTTGTTATGTACAAATTATTTTGAATCGGGGAACCAGAGGAGGTCTGAAACCCACTCTGTGACCACAATTGTTTGAAGTAATGGACAACACCCAATCCATACTGGCTGTCAGTGTAAATGGTAACCCTCAACCCATCAGACATACAGCATGCCCATGTTAGAACTATCAATCTGGCCAATCTGCAGAGGTTAGATGTCACAACTAGGATGCTTCCACAACTGGTTTGTTGCACAGACAACATAAACTGCTCTTAAAATACCACGCCTTTCTCTCAGGCAAGAACCATCAACAAATAATGTGTGATCAGGTTGCAAATGGTGTACATCTAAGATGTCTGGTCTTGCTTTTGTGCGTAACTCGGTCACATAGATACAGTTGTTGTCAGATTTACACTCATCATTTTCCTCAAGAATGGGCAAAAGAGCTGCATGGTTCAGTGTATTGCACCTAAACAGTGAGACATTCTCAGCAGCCAAAATGATTTGTATTGAGTGAGAGAACTGTTTGTCAGGGATTGAGGTCGAGTAAAAATCATAAGGATTTCAGTGGAGTGGGTGACCCATTACAACACCATCAATGTGCTGCACACTTAAACTGGCTGCTTCAGCTACTTTGAGATGACCAGGAAATGCACCAACTACAGTATATAGCGTAGTTGAGAAATATGCTACTGGACACTTTGCCACCCCATATGTCTGAGTCGAAACAGAGAACCCATACCCATTGCGCTCATGGCAAAATAACACATAGGGGGTCATTACAACATTGGCGGTAAAAGCCGCTTACCGCCGTGCAGAAGATCGCCAACACACTGCCGCGGAATTCCACCACAGCTATTATGACCCACATCTCGAAATCCAACAAAATCCAGACACCCACACAAGTCCGCCACACCAAAGGTCAGTGATAAACTGGCGGAAAAAAAAACCTCCACCGTCACGCCAACAAAAATACGCCCATGCTATCACGACCCACGAATCCACGCGGCGGTCTTTCAACCGCAGTATTCCATTGGCGGTACACACCGCTGCGCTCAAAATACACACACACATACAAAACACCACCACATTGGACAATTCCAAATACACACACCTGATACACATACACACACCACTCCCACACACCCATTACAATATAAAACACACACCCACATCACCCACAAACCCCTACTACCAAAATTTTTCCGAAAGAAGGCCAGAGAGAGACACCACCATCCACAAACTAGCAGCCACAGGCACTCAACACCATCACCCACACAACTTCCACGCACAAAACACCACTCACCACTACATATCACCTCACTTATCACCACACACCACCCCACACATCACCCACACTACCCCATGGCACGG
The DNA here is from genome assembly GCF_031143425.1 of Pleurodeles waltl. Lineage (NCBI taxonomy): Eukaryota > Metazoa > Chordata > Amphibia > Caudata > Salamandridae > Pleurodeles > Pleurodeles waltl. The sequence continues at coordinate 442,494,678 of NC_090444.1, forward strand.
CAAAGACACCCCAGGTTCTCGGAGGAGGAGCTCAGGGTAATGGTGGAGGAAATCGTCCGGGTAGAGCCACAGCTATTTGGAGCACAGGTGCAGCACACCTCCATAGCTAGGAAGATGGAGTTATGGCGAAGAATAGTCGACAGGGTCAATGCAGTGGGACAGCACCCAAGAAATAGGGACGACATCAGGAAGAGGTGGAACGACCTACAGGGGAAGGTGCGTTCCGTGGTCTTCAGACACCACCTGGCGGTACAGCGGACTGGCGGCGGACCCCCACCTCCTCCCCCACAACTAACAACATGGGAGGAGCAGGTCTTGGCGATTCTGCATCCTGAGGGCCTCGCAGGAGTCGGTGTAGGAATGGACTCTGGTATGTCAAACCTTAACTATCATATCCCCCACCCTACCTGCATGCTATCACAGACCCCCACCCTCACCCCCTCCCCTATCACTCCAACTGCTCACAAATGTACTAATAACACAAACCACACATCCCAACACCAAGCCCTGCATGACACAACAAAGCATGGACACCCATCACTAAAGCATGCCCACTGCACATACCCATAACACCCCCCTCAACCATCATCACACAAGCCCACACACAGGAATGCTAGCACTGGGGTACACGGTCACCCACCCATTGCACACCATGACACACACAGATGCAATAATCATGCTTTTACACCCCTGCAGGACCACTACCCAACATCACCAGACAGGAGGGTCCAGACATCTCCACCCCACCCACAGAAGAGGCCCACAGTGATGACAGCAGCTCTGTCCAACTCGATCCAGATGACCAACCCGGACCATCGTGGGCCTTGGGACAGTCGGTTCCCCTCACACAGGCACAGCCCACCACAGACCTTCCACCCTCTGGTAACACTAGCACAGCACCCACCCAGCGGGCCCATACCTCCGTCCCCAGGACACGTCAATCAGCTGTGTGTCCGCCACTACAGGGAACCCAGGATAACCCACCACCCCAACAATAACAGGGACCTGGGGGCAGTGGCAGTGGGCACACGGTCCAGGGGACGGAGGCCCAGGAACACAGGGGAACTGGGAGGGCTGCCGTGCGACAGGGGGCGGACAGGCCAAAGGAACCCACTCTTCACGAGGCCCTCTCCTCCATCATGGGCGCATACCACCACTCCCAGGAGACGATGGCAATGGTCCTGGCCAAGTTACAGGAGACCCAGCGCATGCAGGAAGAACAGTATTTGGGGTTCAGGGAGGAACTCAGAACCATCAGCTCCACCCTGGGCACCATCAAAGGGGGGCTGAAGGAAGTACTAAACACCAGGATGGACACTGTGGCACTCCAAGGGGCTCCTGACACTAGCATGGACGATGAACTGCCCACCACCTCCGCCGGCACTAGTGGACAGGAGGCACTGCCACAGGACCACCACACCAGCACCCCACCCCCTGCAGACGGAGAACCACCCCGCAAGCGGTCCCTGATATCAAGGAACAAGACAGAGCACGATGCCAAGACCCCCGCCAAGAAATGGGACCACCCTGATTGTCAAACCACTGTCCCACTTTGTAACCCTGTCCATATTGGAACTGCCCCAGCGCCACTTCCTATGCCCATATGGGCAATGCACCTGTGAGACTAATAGACTGGACTCTGCCATGGACATTCCTCCACCATCACCCCTCACCATTTTACAACCCCCTCCAAAATTGAGCACTTCAATAAACACCCTTGAAGCACAAAACAATCTGGAGTCAGTCTGTGCTTTCGAAAATGTGTATTAGCAATGACAGTGACAAAATGCTTTTTCAAATGTAATGTCAACATACCTATGTCACACATCTCAAGTCCATGAGGAATCTAAGCTGATGACACACGTTGGAAACCACACCTGTGAAACCGGAAGGGAAATGTACAACTCAGTGACCATATACTGGTTGAAATCGACAGAAAGGATAGAGGTAGAAGTGTTAAAGTACTTGTGGTAGGCAGGAATGTTTTCTCACCTGTGTGTCACTGGAAATATTGCTGGATAACTGAGTCCCTGTTGTCAATGTCTTCTTCCTCTGCTTCCTCCTCATCACTGTCCACAGGCTCCACAGCTGCCACAACACCGCCATCTGGACCATCCTCCTACAGAAAAGGCACCTGTCGTCGCAAAGCCAAGTTGTGAAGCATACAGCAGGCCACGATGATCTGGCACACCACTTTGGTGAGTAGAATAGGGAACCACCTGCCATATGGAGGCACCTGAACCTGGCCTTCAGGAGGCCGAAGGTGTGATCACCCTCCTAGTCCGCCCATGGGCCTCATTGTAGCGTTCCTCTGCCCTGGTCCTGGGATTCCTCACTGGGGTCAGTAGCCATGACAGGTTGGGGTAACCAGAGTCCCCTAATAGCCACACCAGGTGCCTCTGGAGTTGACCCATCACATAAGGGATGCTGCTATTCCGCAGGATGTAGGCGTCATTTACAGAGCCAGGGAACATACCATTTACCTGGGAGATGTACTGGACTGCCAAACATACCATCTGTACATTCATGGAATGATAACTCTTCCGGTTCCTGTACACCTGTTCACTCCTGTGGGGAGGGACCAGAGCTACATGGGTCCCATCAATGGCACCTATGTCCAAGGGCATAGAAGTCACCTTTCACTGTAGGCAAGTCCTCCACCTGAGGGAAAACGATATAGCTCTGCATGTGTTTCAGAAGGGCAGACAACACTCTGGACAACACGTTGGAAAACATAGGCTGGGACATCCCTGATGCCATGGCCACTGTTGTTTGAAATGACCCACTAGCCAGGAAATGGAGCACTGATAGCACCTGCACTTGAGGGGGGATTCCTGTGGGATGGCGGATTGCTGACATCAGGTCAGGCTCCAACTGGGTACACAGTTCCTGGATTGTGGCACGGTCAAACCTGTAGGTGATGATCAAACTTCTTTCCTCCATTGTTGACAGGTCCACCAGCGGTCCATACACCGGAGGATTCCGCCATCTCCTCACATGTCCCAGCGGACGGTGCCTATGAAGGACAACAGCGACCACAGAGTCAAACAACTCAGAGGTATGTACCCACAGTCTACACAGAACACCATTCAGACACAAAATGTGGCTTGTATTTGTGTTGTGAGACAAGGCCTAGGTATGTGTGACGCAGTTGTTAATTAGGCCATGTGGGCCCCTGAAATGGCGGCTGCCTGACCTGTAAAGTGGGATAATGGGATGTGAGGTAACTGCGCTGGCGTTGTACACCGTCGTGGTAGGCGGTCGAAGACCGCGGTGCAATGCTGAATTGGTTAACATTGGACCCTATGTGTCCCAGGAGCCAATGACGATGTACGCCGGCGGTGATGGTACGCACCGCCGTGGACGTGACCGCCATTTTCTATCTGTTCAATCACTCTATACCTGATCTTCGACAGGAGAGGACCTACACTGTAAGTGCTGCTGTGACCTCGGTCTGGAAGAGACAATGGCTCGTGCGTCTGGGGAAAGGGCCCCTGCCTTCACTGCAGAGGAGTTGGATAAGCTCGTTGACGGGGCCTCCCCCAGTACACGCTACTCTACGGTCCTCCAGACCAACAGGTAAGTACACAGGGAGCATGTTGTATGGGCTATGCCTGTGTGGAGAGGGCTGGTTGTAAGAAGGAAGGGGGCACAGTTCTGCGTGCATGAAGGACTGTGAATGCATGTGCCACATGGCAAGGGTAGGGATGTGGGACACTCACTTAGACGGTGCAGTTGGTAATGACTTCCCCTGTACATGTCATGTAGGTCAGCGCCCACCAGAAGAAGGATATTTGGCGTGCCATCGCCAAGGACGTCCGGACCCTGCGGGTCCACCACAGACGGAGCACCCACTGCCGGAAAAGATGGGAGGACATTCGCCGCTGGAGCAAGAAGACGGCGGAGGCTCAGCTGGGGATGGCCTCCCAACGTGGGAGGGGTGCCTGTCGAACCATGACCCCCCTGATGTTCCGGATCCTGGCGGTGGCCTACCCTGAGTTGGATGGGTGCTTGAGGGCATCACAGCTGACACAAGGGGGTGAGTACACTATCATTCAGCGGACTTTGCGTGCAGTGAAGGTGTCTGGGTGGGGGAGGAGGGCTGTGGGTTTCCCTAGGCCAGGGCGAGTTCCGTAGGCTAGGCCCCTACGTAATGCAGGCCATGTGGCACCCCACCCCACCCCACCTCTGTAGAGTGCCAAGTACAGGTATTCATGCCCCTGTGTCATCTATGTGTGCAGATGTCGTCCATAGCCATGTAGGCCATTTCCCAGGAATTGCATCTGTAGAGCTCAACAGTGCGACGTAGTGCAGGGGTCTGCTGTGTCTGTATTGTCCGCCAACGGTAGCGGTAAGCCATGCACTCAACCTGTCTTTCTTCTGTCGTCCCCCCCTTTTTGTGGTCTCCCTGTTCTTGTGTGCATTAGCATCATCAGACGGAGGTACAGTGGCACCGGAGCACGAGGGAGCTGCATCCCACATGGCCATGGAGGGCCACACCACGGACTCAGAATACACCAGTGGGACGGAGGGCGAGGGGAGCACCGCGGCGATCACAGGATCTGCAACCAGCGACACGGACTCATCCTCCGATGGAAGCTCCCTTGTGGTGGCGGCAACATCTGTGCCCCCCCACTTCTACAGGTACAGCCGCCACCCCCCTACCAGCACCGCCCCCCCAGCAGCCCCTCAGCCTTCGCCCCGTGCCCGCTCACCCAGGAGGGTGGGCATCACCTTCGCCCCAGGCACCTCAGCCCCTGCCCCTGTCACCTCTGCTGCCCTCAGTGAGGAGGCCATTGACCTCTTCAGGTCACTCACTGTTGGGCAGTCTACCATTTTGAATGCCATCCAGGGTGTAGAAAGGGAGTTGCAACACACAAATGCATTCCTGGAGGGCATTCATTCTGGTCAGGCTGCCCTTCATCGAACACTGCAAACTCTGGCCTCAGCACTGATGGCAGCCATTGTCCCTGTGTCTAGCCTCCCCCCTCCAAACTTCCTCCACCCAGACCCAATCCCCTGTACCCCAGCCTATCCCAAGCACACCATCAGACCAGCCTGCACACACCTCACCACACAAGGGAAGCTCAGGCAAACATAAGCACCACACATCCCACAGGCACTCACGCTAGCATCACACACATACAGACACACCAACATCCACTGCCTCCACTGTGTCCCCCTCCTCCTCGTCTCCCTCCTCCCTCCCAGTCTCGTCTACACTCACACCTGCATGCACTACCACTACAGCCACTACGTCCTGCACCAGCACACCCACCACCACACCCTGCTCACGTGCACTCACCACCCCCACTACCATTTCCACGTCCCCTGTGTCCTCTCCCAGTGTGTCTGTGACGCCCCCTCCGAAGATACACAAACGCAGGCACACACCCACCCAACAGCCATCCACCTCACGACAGCCTCCAGCCAATGCACCTGCACCCAAATCCACAAAAGTTACACCTCCTACAACCACCACCTCTTCCTCCACTCCCAAACCCCCTCCAGCTACCCATCCCAGTGTCTCCCAAAAACTTTTCCTGTCCACCCTTAACCTATTTCCCCCACCCACCCCCCTCCAACTCATAGGTCCTGTACTAGCACCTCAGCCAAAAAATCTCCGGGACCAGTGGTGCCTGTTGTTACAGGTATGTGGAGTGCACCGGCCACCAGGCCAGCCAATGTGGCACGGAGCCACAGCACAGCCAGTCCCCCCCTGTGAAGCACCAGAAGTTGGACAGTGCCCGGCGGGAGAGGGGGAAGACTCCAGCCAGCAAAGCCGCTCACAGGGATCCCGGGGGGAGTGTCAACTCAGCTATGACTCCTCCCAAGGTGGGGAAGGGGCAGAAGAAATCTCCAAAGTCTGGGAGGAGCAGCACGGCGGATAAGACCGCCATCATCCCGCTGCCCAGGAGGCCACCGCCAGCCCCATTGTCACTGGCCAGGAGGCCACCGCCAGCCCCAGAGTCACTGGCCAGGAGGCCACCGCCAGCCCCAGAGTCACTGGCCAGGAGGCCACCGCCAGCCCCATCGTCACTGCTCAGGAGGCCACCGCCAGCCCCATCGTCACTGCCCAGGAGGCTACCGCCAGCCCCAGAGTCCAGGAGGTCACCGCCAGCCCCAGAGTCACTGCCCAGGAGGCCACCGCCAGAGTCACTACCCAGGGGGCCACCGCCAGCCACAGCCCAGCTGGCCAGGAGGGCCCCGAGAGCCACAGCCCAGCTGACCCATGAAGGACCGCCAGCCACAGCCCTGCTGGGCAATGAAGGACCACCTTGGCAAGGACCGCTGAACAGGGCAAAGACCGCCATGGAAAGCACCGCTGAACAGGCCAAGGACCGCTGAACAGGGCAAAGACCGCCATGGAATGCACCACTGAACAGGTCTGACACTGGCAACTCAAGCACCGCTGAACAGGCCAAGGACTGCTAAACAGGGCAAAGACCGCAATGGAATGCACCGCTAGCCCATTTGCGGCAGGGGCAGTGACGCAACTGGGACCGTCACGGGGTGTGTGCTGCACTCTGGGCACCAGCCCCCCTCCAGAACCAGTGGAGAACAGCATCCACTCCGTCTGTCCTTGGCAGGATGAAGCACTCTGGGCACCAGTCCCCCTCCAGAACCAGTGGAGAACAGCATCCACTCCGTCTGTCCTTGGCAGGATGAAGCACTCTGGGCACCAGTCCCCCTCCAGAACCAGTGGAGAACAGCATCCACTTGAGAGACTGTGGCTTTGCACTCCCCAGGATTGCACAGTGGGCAAGCCACCCACTGTAGAGACTTGAGAGACTGTGGCTTTGCACTCCCCAGGATTGCACAGTGGGCAACCCACCCACTGGTGAGACTTGAGAGACTGTGGCTTTGCACTCCCCAGGATTGCACAGTGGGCAACCCACCCACTGTAGAGACTTGAGAGACTGTGGCTTTGCACTCCCCAGGATTGCACAGTGGGCTACCCACCCACTGTAGAGACTTGAGAGACTGTGGCTTTGCACTCCCCAGGATTGAACAGTGGGCAACCCACACACTGGTGAGACTTGAGAGACTGCGGCTATGCACTCCCCAGGATAAAGCAGTGGGCAACCCACCCACTGTAGAGACTTGAGACTGTGGCTTTGCACTCCCCAGGATTGAACAGTGGGCAACCCACCCACTGGTGAGACTTGAGAGACTGTGGCTTTGCACTCACCAGGATGCTTCAATGGGCATGGAGCCCCCTCGTGGATCTGGCGTGGTGCACTCATCCGGCTGAGGTGCCCCCCCTTCCCTTCCCCCTGAGGTGCCTGTTGTATTTCTATCTGATGCCCCTGCAGTGTTCTCTCCGTTTTGATCGGGTATTGAGTGTGTGCCTCGCCCATGCATTTTGGGCCCAGTGGTCCACGGACTATGAATGGTGCAATACCTGCACTACTCATCATAGTGTATATTTTGTTTATTGTGTATATATATATATATATATATATATATATATATATATATATATATATATATGTATATATTTGCTTACTGTATTTTGATATATTACAATGGTTCAAATCATTTCCTTTTGTCTTTGCATTCTTCCGGGGGGGGTTGGGGGGTGTTACTGTAATGTATAGATATGCATTGGTGTGTGTGTTGTAGTGGGTGAGGGTCGGGGTGGGGGTTGGGATGTTGGTTGTGTGTGTCCCTGTGTTTTTGCCTCCCCCTCCCCTATGTCGTAGGTGCAGTACTCACCGTGGTCTTCGCCGCCGGCGTTGATGATCCTCGTATAGGAGCAGGAAGACTAGCGCTTGCAGAATATGGAGTTCCGGCTCCACAGTGCCCTCCTTCCTCGTGGAGTGTGTAGAGGTGAGCGTTTTCCCTTTGAAATGGCTGTTTCCGCCGTGTTTTTATCCCCGGTGAATCCGCCCCGGAAAAGGTGGCGGATTGGTAGGTTGTGATACTGTGGGCGGTACATTGTCTTTCGCCTGTCTGTTGGCGGTGACCGCCGCGCTGTTGGTCTGTACCGCCGTGGCGGTCGTAGTGTTAAAGTGGCTGTCTTTGTTGGCGGTTTCCACCATGGTCATAATTCCAATTTTTTTTACCGCCGGCCTGTTGGCGGTCTTACCGCTGCTTTAACACCGTCCGCCAGGGTTGTAATGACCACCATACTCTTTGTTGTAGTCTGGCATTATTATTATTTTTTATTTGATTTCTGCAAAGCCATAATCAGGGATTTGCATGGGCTCCCAATGACTTCTTTCAAAATGCCTTTTTCAATCATATTTTCAGTGATTGCGGTTATGCTAGCCATTTCTACTGGTGAGAGCATGTATAGGGGTAGCTGAGGGAAGACTGTACTTAAGGTAACCAGGGCTAAAACTTTGTACACTTCTGATTAGTGAGGCCAACAACTTAGATTTCTCTTCCTGAGGTGGGTATGTTCAGGACCTTAACCATCCTGACACTTTGAATGGCTCCGTCCCAACATAATTAGTTGCTCCGGTATCAATCAAAAACGATAAGGGATGTCCATTCACTTCACTATCTACATATGGGCCATTCTGACCCACTTACAGAATTGCACCAAGCACGTAATCCTCCCCATCCCTCAGGCACCGTCATTGTGCCTGATCGAGCCCAACAGACTCTTGAATATCAATAGGAACCTGGGGCATGTGACCTACAAATGAGTTCTGATGGACCCTGGGACGGGGCTGGGAGTTAGAACCTCTATTCTCCATCAGTGGCTGCACCATGGGAGCCTGAGGCACATTTAGCATTATGCCTTTCTGGTTGATCATAGAAGGCTGGGCCATTGATATTACTTCCTCCTGTGACATGCCATTCTGTGCTTGAGCATCCATGTGCACTCTATAAAGATTAGATCTACAGTCCCTCTTCCTGTGTCCCACCTTGTTGCATATTTGGCTAACGGTAACTTTCTTCCCATTATGTGTACCACCAATGTTCCCTCTAATTCTCCCTGGAGGAACTACATTCCCTCCTTGCTTTTACTGCATGTTTACACCTGTACCACCAGAAAGAGGCAACCCTGAATCTATCATGACCAAACCTTTCGCACTACCGTTCTGCGCCAGTTTGGTCTGTGCATTCATTAATTTCACTTTCAACCTCTTCCGCCCTGCCTTTAGAGTGTCAATACATAATTTTCCATACCACAAAGTTTCAACAAGAGGCTCCATCTGCAAACGCATCATGCTCTGCTGTATCTGAGACCAAATCAACAAGTGCAACCTAAAGACAAATGATTGAATGAACCCTCCAATGTTCTCATGAAGCTGGTCATTCATATCACTATGTTCTGGAAGTTCTTGCATTAACTGCTCAAAGAAAGCATGCACAGACTCCTTTGGCTCTTGTGTCATCCTGCAAATCTTGGGCCAATTTACCTCTCTCTATCGACCTTTGCTTTTAGATGTGCAATAACTGCATCACACATCGCCCTGACCGCGGGCAAAGGGACATTTTTGTTTGGTAACCTTGGGGGGGTCTTGTGTTAGCCAATCCACAACTTGCTTGCACTCAGCATGGTGTGACTGATAGTGCTTTTCAGTACACACATCAACCCTAGCAGACAATTTGACAAAACAACTAGATCTCAAGATGACGGACTTTGACAAGTCCTTCCAACCTAAACCCCATCTTTTTATTGAAACTTCATTAAGCGTCTTGAACGTAAGTGTAATCACACAACGCACAGTCTTGAAATTTGAAGGTAAATACCAAGAAGACAATAGCCACAGTTCTCACAAGTCCACAAAACATAGCCACATAATATGTGAATTCAAAATCTGCTATTGCCTGACCGTGAACTCTTTCTCAAACTACAAATCCCAACATGCATCACTTTGCTTCATGCTCATTCATACCTTTACATATGCAAATGCTTTTCCCTATTCATACTCACTAAGCACTTCGGGAATCCCAGGACAGCTGCCACATCTCCCCATAGTCGTCAGGAATCTGGGATGTGAATTAGGTCAGAATCAATTTGAATCTTAGGGCGAAACCGTCTGAACCATGAAGGTGCAGTTCTCTGTTTCTAGAAGCCAGTTTACCTACTCAGGTCCAATCAGAACCATCAACTCTGGTACCAGATTGTACAGCACACAAAGCCTATTCGATCTTGCCCCACAGCATACCTTGCTGGATTGGAAGCACTGTAGTCCATAGACAGACTTTGGTGCCACCCACTGAACTTGTCTCAACCTTAATAAGTCAAAGGTGACAATTTCATATAACAGAAATGTAGAACAAATATGGTCCTACAAGAATGACAGACAATGAAGTCTTAACCTTAAATGTTTTATTTAAGTATTTTAGGTGTACAGAGGTTGATTCAAAATAGTCAAAATCAATTAGTCAGTAAATCAGAGTGTAAATCTCCGTTTAAGTACAGCATCAATCAAGAACTCAGTAAGGTTCAGATCACCAAATATAGAGTCTAAGATGGGGAAGAATTCCAACATAGATTTACCTTCTGAAGTGGAAAAGGGCTCAGCACCACATCAAGACATCACAGACTTTTATAGGAGTCTACACAAAGGCTTTCATACATTCACAACAGTAGTACATGGGTCACAGGCCCTAAACCAATCAGAATAAAGCAAAAGAGAAACATTTACAACTAGATACATTTGACACTATTTTATAATTATACTACATAGAGCTTTCCACAAGCAATTGTCTATACATGGAACAGAAAATATTACATGTGAACAGCTAGGTTTAACCTTGAGTGTGTATACTTTGTTCAGAACAGCCTGTGAAAGTCTTCGTCCATCTCTGTGGGGCACATTTATTTTTTATTCAAGTGAGACATAAAAATGAAGGTATATTCACGTGGTACAATGAAGCTTCATAGAAGAAATGGATATTAAGGTCTAGTTTGCCTTAAGTTAGCTCAAGTATGAATTTTCTTTACTGCAAAGCATTAATTTAATCAATACAACTATCTTCCTACTAATAGACGAATAAACTAAGAGCCTTATTTATATTTTGGATGATGGGGTGCTCCACTACAAAGGTGGTGGATGTACCTCTTGCCCTATTACAAGAGGATTCTAACCTATGACATTTGTAATATGGCAGCTAGATATCAATCATGTTTTGACAGTATATCCCATCTGCAATTGTAAATAAGGCCCTAAATGTCTGGTGGTGTAACCATGTTTCCCTTGGTGTATTTTCACCTATTGGTTAGGGAGGCTGGGTTCATGAGTGCCAAATGTGGGCTTACACTGCCAGTCATTGTTACACAAAGAACTGATGGTTCATCTGACAATAGCTTTCTTTCTTAAATTGTGTTTTGTTCCTTCACAACCATATGGATCATACATTGTGCATGTCTTGTAGGCAGTTACAGAGAGTGCCTGCTGGAGACTTGGCACTGCTTGATATATCTTCATCATTCATGACCTGCGAAAAAGAAGAGTGATCCCATAGTAATGCTGTGATTGCTCACCAGTAATCTTCATTAGGGGTTTACATTTTGATGGATTTATTTTTTAGAATATACTGGTTGGCCCTGATAGAAACAAGCACTGGCAAAGCTAATAGTTCTCGTCATTATGATGCAAGTGCTAAGCTACTGGCATTGTAATATGCATTTGTAAAGCATTGTCAAAAAAAGACTTAAAAAAAATATTTTTAAATTCTGGAGGAATACCAAACACCTAGCTCGAACTATCTCAAAACTGAACACTGAATTCATTATTTTTAATCTTTATAAACACCATGCTTTATTTTTTTAATACTTTACATACAGGCAGCCCTGAACAGAATTTAAAAAGTGAGTTGCAAGCGATCTGGCTTACAAATAACATAGAAGACTTGCTGCAGGTGCCTAATGTAACATAAAAGTTGTCTGAGTCTACGAGTAAGAAAGTGTCAGAATTTAAAGAAATAAGCTTGCCACAGCCAACTTGGAATTTGAAAAAATACTCTGGCCATTTGGTGATTGGCAGAAGCCTGTGTGGAAGGTGGATGTGTGGAGTGGGAGGTTAAATACATCTTATGCCTCAAACTCAGGCTGAGTGGATGTAGCAGTCCCCCCCCACATCACCATAAAGGCTGATTGCCGAGGAGCGTTGTTTATCATATGGAACGAGGGAGAGAAAACAAAAACAACCTAATAGAGTCTGCTCTTTAGTTGAACCTCAGCAAAATATCACTGTCTATATATTTTATGGACCAGCTGGAAGGGGTGGGAACAATATGAATAGTGCAAGGGTAAGAATGTAAGAAGGAAATCGCACATGGGAGAGAGAGCAAGAAAATACATGCACTTCCATGGAGTGCTCAAAAAAGAAAAGACAATTAAGACGTTCCCTGATGTGAGCCATGGAAAGATGGTAAAGAAGCTTTGGTAAAGAAGCTATGCTCCAGGGGAGGGACAAACGCAAGAAAAGGAAGGAAAGTCATCAAATAAGAAGCAAGCAAGTGAGACTCACAAGAAGGTAAATAAATGATAAGCTATGTGTTGAAACAAAGCTGTTGCAAATGTGCCCTTTCTGCACGGTCACCCCAGATCTTTTTACCTTTTTTGCTGAACCTTATTTTTGCTAGCTATAGTACTCGGTGGACTTTATCCCTGCTGACCAGTGGTAAAGTGCTTGTGCTCCTCCTTTGAGCATGGTAAAATTGGTATACATTTGATTGGTACCTAATTTGCCTATAGGTTTCTAATATATAGTACCAAGTGCACCTAGGCACTGTAAATTAAATGCTGCCATTTTAATTGTAGCACCCATTGTGCCATCCCTAAGTTGGCCTTATTGCCATTAGGCAGGTTGCACGGTACTCAAACGTATGATATGTAAAAGTTTAATGTCCCACATGTTCTTACAGTGAAAAAGCCTAAAAACAATTTGCAATGTGGCAAGAGAGGCTGCTTCCATAGGAAAGCACTGGAACCATCTTTGAAGTATAAACAATGGGAAATTCTGAAGCACGTATAGCAACCGCAGAAGCCTCATCATCTTGAACAGGGTGACCCAGCCCATAATTTTAAGCGGTAAATTAGACCACATATCTAGATTGTTCCAAATTTTAAGCATTAACAGTTTCAGGTTAAGGCTGCACGTTAAACCAGGGGTATCAAGGGCAACATGAATTCCTAAGTGTTGGAAACTGAGGGGACATATCAGGAGACAGATTGACCAGTTCTTGCATTTACTATCTCCTCTCAGGGGGATCAGAGACATTAAGACCAATTAACCCAGAGGCTAGACCCTTCACCATAAGCCTTGCATATTTGGGTCAGGTGAGGCTCTGTGATGAATAGACAGGAGAGGAACAGATGTATATCATCCGCATAGAAGGCGATGATGTCCTCCATTGCCACTCCCCTGTCAAAGCCTCATACCTGGGCATCACAGAGATCACAAACACACAAGGGGTTCTATGGCCAGAGCAAATAAAAGTTGCAAATTGTGGGGACTAGTCTGGTGCCTCTATGGACTGGGAATGGTGACAAGAGGACTCAATTCACTCAGACCCTGGGCTTGGGGTTGTGCACAAAGTAGGACCAAACCTCATTTTTAGCAGCACCCCTATGAGGAAGGTCCAATCGAGATAATCAAATGCTTTTTTGAAGTTGATAAGCATTAAGGCACTGGGACACTTCATGTTTTTTAAGCGTGCAAGGGCTAGGTGAACTCTACGTATGCAGTATTGCATACCACAATGGCAAATAAAGACACATTGATCTGGATAAACCAGGCGCATCAGCATTGGGAGGACCTTCTTCGTAAGTACCTTGGCATAGAGTTTATTCTCCATATTTATATGGGACATCGGGTGATAAGAGGCACACTGGTGTGGTGTTCAGCTTGACTTATGTAACACGACATGGTTGGCAGACCTAGTTCTGTCCAGAAGCAGACTGTAGCTATAATTTCACGATATATCTCTAGAAGGGGTGGGAGCAATACTGATTGAAATTTTCAGTACTATTCAACCAGATTTCTATCTGGCCCCGGGGTTTTACTGGTAATCATGTCCTTCAAGGCTCCTCCTATCTCGTCCAGTGATAGGGTATATTTGGGGTCTTCGTGATCAGTGATATTCAGGCAGGGCAATGGAAGGTCTGCAATGAAGACCTGACGGTGGAACCCAAGACATCCTGTCACCCCCATCTATTCTGAGCACCAACAAGGCAGCGGGTTGAAGGGTGAGAAGGGGAGAGCTGGTTTCTCAAGCATCACTTCACCAGGACTGCAATGGGGTGTAGTGCTCACAGGAAGGGTCAGCACACTGGCAGATCTGGCGGGACTCAAAAAGTGCACCATGGTGTCAATCCTGCTGCTAGCTATGTGTACTGGCCTGGTTGCCAACCTCCAGCAGCTGCTTTCCCCAACGTGTCTCATGTAGTCTGAACATCGGGCCTCATTGTAGTGCTCCACACGTCATCACATCAGTGCCTCCATTAACTGGAGGCAGTCTAGGCCTCTGTGTTGCTGTCAGTCCAACAGGGCCTACAAGGAGATCTCTCTGGCCTGCCAATCGAAGCAGGGTCTCAGAAGCAGCAAGAGGAAGAAGGCAGCAGGGTGGAAACCTCACCTCCCCCCTCTACGATTCAGTGCCCACCCTTGGTTGCGGTCAGTCTGTCCCCACTTTGAGAATCCAGGGCTCCTCCACCACAGTGCCTATCTGTCCCAGTCTCTCTCTCCATGCACGGACTCCGCTGTACAGGCCTCAGGTACTCTGTGGGACAGGAACCAGGCCTTAATCCAGATTCCTCAATGACCCTTCAAAACCCAGTCCTTGTGTCATGCCACAATCACAAAACTGCTGCCCTCTTCAGGCTCATCCAGAGTTCCTCTACAGATTAATCTTTGACTCCTCCTTTACAGTGCGCCCTCCGGGGCCCGGGGCTTGGGCAGACCCGATGTCACTAGTCACTTGAAGTGCAGGCAGTGGGCGTCCTGGCCGGGAGGAGGTTACAGAGCTGTGGTCGCCATTGTGTTGCAGCTGCACAACAGATCCCTGTTGGCTCAATCATCTCATAGTCGGACTGAATATGGGGGCCAACACTTCCAGAGCTCCCAAGGGTAGTCCAGTGCAGCAGGGGAGAGAACTCAGGCATGCCAACACACAAGATGTCCGAAGATCTTGCAGGAGTGAGCCGGAGTCCACCATCTTGGCCCGCCAGGCCATGCCCCATAAATATTCAATATAATCATGTAAAAAGGCATCTTCAGTTGTTTTTAAGAAGGTTATTTGCAATGATCAGTTTATTTTGATGATGACATTCTTGATTGTGTGTACACAGCCTTTTGGAGCCTTTTTTCTCGTATGCTCAGCCAAAACGTGTTTCTTCCCTTGCAGCTGGCAGGCATGGGGCTTTCTCAAGGCTGAAATGACAAGCGTAATATTAAAATGATTCCAAATATTTGTCATTAAGATTTTTATTGAGGTATGTTCCCCCTGCACATGTAATATGCACCATATTAATGATACTAATGGACGAATGGTGACATGATTTGTGGTTTCTTCCTTGTGGAAAAAAGGGGGATAGGGCCTGATAGTTGCGGTACAGGTATTAACCTATTAAATATTCAAATATTCCGTAATGCTATTATTTGTGTTAAGTGGGATCCAGCACTAAACCCCATGTCTGGTTGGTAAATTGTTTCTACCTACTGGGTAGGTACCTTGCTTTTGTAGTTAACCCTCTAACGCCAGTGTTCGTATTTAGGAATCCTTCTGATTGGCCAAAGAGATCTGAAGGTGAATGAATGTTGCCCATTAGCGCCACATATGTGACAAATGTTTAGTTTAAGGAAAAGAGATTTGTAAGGATTTAATTTTTGTTGCTACCTACAGTGTCAGTGATTTCTGAAAAGACCCTATATTTTGTATCCTGTTCCTCTTCTGTCTAGGAAGGTACTGTTTTTGACAGTAAAAGCAAAGGCTGTTGGTAATTCCCTGGTAAGATTTGTGCAGACATACGGGAACCAATACTCACAGCAAATCAATACGGCTGAAGCGTTTACTGTTCCTGTTCCTACAAAAAAGCTTCCCACTCCAGCTTTTGTATTGGATGTGGCTTTTAATCCAATACCAGCAAGATTATATAATTTCCATAAAGATAAGCTGCAAAGACAGGACATGCTCTGACCAACAATCTGTATGACACTGCTTGGAAGGACTATAGCAGGCGACCGACATTATTGCATTTGGAAGCCTGTCCAAAAAGGAATTGCAGAAGTTGAATCTCAGTTAATAGTTCACTAACTTTTCCAACTTCTGACAAAAGAGATCACTATCTATGGTGACAGAAAAATAGAAACATCGCAAAGTAAGGCTACACTTTTAAAAAACTGGAGAAAAAAAATTCGTGCTCTTCCTCAGAGGAGTATTTTCAAAGTATTGAACAGACTCCAATCTTTTTAGAAAATTTGGCAAATCCTTGCACGTGATACCCGTTTGCATAGGCATGACAAAACAGCCTTCAGTTATCGGTTATCCTGGAAAAAAGAGACATAATGGCCAGCACGGATAAGTGTGATCAGGCCTGCAGGAAGAAGCGTTCTCATTTTAAATAATTTCCCTTCTCTGTCAGAACATCCAGAAAAAGAAGCTGGTGCCAGGTCTTGATCAAAAAAGCATCAGTGACCCAAAAACGGCATTGATTTTTCTGTTGAGTTATCGGGATCCAGGAGTAACTAAAAGGAGAGTAAGTTGCATAGTAGAACCCTGGAAAGCATCTGCAATGGAATTGTAAAAAGACCAAGTCATGGTGTGTGGAGCTTGCTGAAATTTCCTACCAAAACTGTTAAGTCCATACATGGGTGAGTTGGGTTGAGTTTCCAGTACCTCAAGAAGTTTTGGAACCAAAATTCTTTTTTTATATATATATATATATTTATTGCATTTAATACTAGTTAGATACAATGCAACAAAAGGAAAGATAGAGATCACACATACACCATGTACAACAAGGAGGAATTCCCCGGAAAGGAAAAATACCACATACCACACATTAATAATGCAGGAATAACTGTTGCTCATGCTAATTAGCACTATTCAGGAATACCCAGGTCTCTGACATTTCTATGCCACTGAGCACAACCTCTGAATTTACATATGTTTTCTGCCCTCTTGCAGCAATTCATACCTCTGGACCAAACTGCCAAGGAGGGGGTTTCCAAAGCCCTCTGGTACCACAAAATGTCCCTTTCAGCCACCGGGAAACCAATGCCCACCAGGGCTCTCTGATTTTGTGAGTTCATCCCGCCAGCATTCTTTGACTTTGTGAGTCTGAACATCCTTCTATTATTCCCAGCAATACCATGTTAAAGTCTAGTGTTGTGGGTGTGTGAAGAATGTTAAACAAGGTGTTGTTTATCTTCTGTCACTACTAAATCATAGCAGGGCAGGGCCACACCATACGATAAAAGGATTCCCCAGGGTCAGCAGAACGTGTACATTTGGATGACTTAACCTTCCCCATTTTTCAGAGTCTATTTCAGCTGTAGGATTTCCTATGGAAATAATTGGACCGGGTCAATCGGTGATTAAGGGGAATAGAGAGAGTTCGGGCAGCCATTTTACAATCTCGCCAGCCATCATCACCTAGCTCACCTACATTTATTTCCCAAGCAGATCTAGTGCCCTGCAAGGGGTCTGGGCTGTAAAGGAACAGCCAATGCAACACCCATCGGACGCCTCCTTGGCACAGAGTAAGGCAACGAAGCAACTTACACTGATTTGCCTTGCTCCATGTCCATGAGGTCATGCAAAGCCAGTTAAGGTGGCTTTGCGTCACCTCATAGGTATGATTGACAGGCTTGTGAAAGAGAGTGTCAAATGATGCTCTGGTGACGCAAGCCTCTCATAAATAAGCTCCAAGATATTCTGTAAGTTCTTTTTAGGTCTTTCACCATCAGGTAGATACATATAAAATAACAGCAAGTTTAAATGAAAAATAAATGAAAGAAAGTTGTTACTCAGTGGGAAATGCAGTGCAGAACATTATGAAACCTCTATTAGTTAATGCACTGCAGAGGTCTGTGTGTGACTGGAGAGGACAGAAAGTGCTGTGAATATGTAAGTCATTATTTTACATTTTCATTACACAAAGTATGAAATAGGGTACTACAAAATGTTTTACCATAAAATAGAGCTTCCAAAATATAGATTTTAGTAATACGTAGACCATACCTAATACAATTTTTTTTATGTACATGTCCCTTGATCACCTCCTTAGGGGTAGTAAACACTATGTAAATTCAATTACAATTAAAAGCATGCACTTTACAGTTCAGTTAACTCTTTCTACTACCACTCAAAAAGAATAAATCTTTGTCATCACGTAGTTTCCAGTGATTTGATCAATACCGGCTACAAGCATCCTTAACATTTGCAGATTACAGTTTACATGTGCAGATTAACTGGTAGCGCATATTTGCATTTCTTTCAGGCAAGCAGGCACTCTGGCAAGAACGCTTCTTTAGATGTCTGTGCCTCCCTTTGATTCACTAAACAGGAGACTCACTGAATGACAATTCAGCTGAAGCTTTTTAAACTATCTAAGTTAACCGTTCCAGGACGATTGTTGTTTTTCAAAACGAAGACATTTTTGATTGGAGGCAGAAGTGGCTGAGGAATGTGCGTCCCCCCCTTCCAATGACTCCACGACCCCCCTGGGGGTCGCAACCCACAGTTTGAAGACCTCTGCACTATGGGGTGACATTCCCACACATTAATGCTTGTGTGCTGTGTTTGTGCAAAGGTAATGATCATTTCAATTAAAAAAGTGCCATCTGTAATGGCAATGCGCTACCATACCATGCATACTCCATTCTACGCCACTCCACTCTACACTACTCGCCTCTACAACACTCTACTCCACTGTGCCTCTCCGATCTACACCACTCTGACATTCTATGACATTCTATGACACTCTAACGACACACCACTCCATTCTATGACAGTCCACTCCACTCTGGGACACGCCACTTTGCCACACCCCACTCTACTCCACGCCACTCTATGACAGTCAGCTCCACTCTACTACACCCCACTCCACTCTACTACATCCCACTCTACCCCAGGTCACTCCACTCCACTCTACGACATGCTACTCCATGTTACAACACTCCACTCAATGCTCCTCCACTCTAAGACACTATGACATGCCACTCTATGACACACCACTCCAATCTACAACATGCCATTCTACGACATAACACGCCACTCCACTCTACGCCACTCCACTCTAAGCCACTCCACTCTAAGCCACTCCACCATTTCATGGCATGCCACTCTATGCCACGCCAATCTACTCCACGACACACCAACCCACTGTGCACTCCTCCACTCTATCCCCCTCCACTCAATGCCACAACGCTGTACAACACTTTACAAGACTCAATGCCACTCCACTCTGCGCCACTTCACTCTGACACTGTACTCCACTCTACGACACTCCACTTTGATACTTTACTCCACTCTACGCTATCCCCCGCCACTGAACTCAACTCTACTCCACAACACCTTACTCAACTCTACAACACTCCACTCTACATCACTCCACTCAATGCCATTCCATAACACTCTACTCCACTGTATGATACTGTACTCCACTGTACAATCCTCTACTCCACTTTGTCCCACTCTACTCTTCGCCACTCCACACCAGTTTACTCCACTCTATGCAGACTACTCCACTATACCACTCTACCCCACTCTATGCCACTCCTAGTGGTGTAACAAAGGCCCGCAGCCCCAGCAGAGTGGGGGTGCGAGCTCCAGGGGGCCCCCTCAGCACAGTGTCCTGACCTGAGAGCTTAGGTAGGGGCCACTCCAAGTACTTGGTGGGGGAGGGCTCAAGTATCATTATGTCACTGGCCACTCCACTGTACAACACTCTAAGCCACTTTACGACACTCTACTTCACTCTACAACACTCTACAACACTCAACTCTAAACTATGACACTCTACTCTACGACACTCCACTCAATGACACTCCATCAACGACATTCCGCTCTATGCCATTTAATTCCATGACACTCTGCAGCTCCCACTATGCCACTCCCACGCCACGTTATTCCACACCATTCCACATGTAATGTACTCCACTCTATGACACCCTATGCCACTCCACTCCACAGCACTCAATGCCACTGCATGACACTCTACTCTATTTCGCTCTGCTCTGATCCACTCTACGACACTCTACTCCCTCCATTACACTCTCTGCCACTCCGATCTATGACACTCTGCTGCACTCTACAACAGTCTACTCCACTCTACACTACGACACTCTATTCCATTGTATACAACTCACTAATACTCTACGCTACTCCACAACACTCTAAGCCACTCCACACCACTCTAAAACACTCCACTAATTCCACCAATAACTCTTGCATAGACAAGACCTATTGGCTTTGCCAATGCTTGTTTACTAGAAGCATTTGCAACATTTAAAGCTTTAAGCATTGCACTATGTGGTAACGGGTCAAGATAATAAGTTCAAATTAATTTTTTAAAACAATCAAGCATAAAAATAGTGAGAGAAATAAAATGAAGAGAACCAAAAATCAACTGAAAATAGTAAGGTTTATAACATTAATGGGAGGAACAAAGCAAAAGTACTAGGTTCTGGCTGATGTGGCTGAAAGTGTGTAACTCTCATTGAACACTACAATAAGATACAGAAAGAAATGACTATATAGACAGTTAACACACTTCTAATTTGCACATCGTTTTTTCAAGTTTTAGATTGTTTCTTGATGTTTGTGCTATACACGCATATAGGCTCAGGCAGCTCCTTCAACCCACTATCAAATTATGCTGTTCTTGGTCACTCTTAGGCCGGGTAGCCCGCAAATGCCTCACCAGAACCTTTTGCCTGACCAGCAAAGCGAAATGTTACGCCCCAAACATTGCACTGCTGGGATTTCCTAGCATGGCAGGCCCTTTCACGACTGACCAGTTACTGGAATGGCAAATCCACTGGATTAAAACAGTGGAGGACCTATTCCGAGACGGTCAGCTCTTGATCTTCAACCAGCTTCAACAAGATTATGCTATCCCCCCCCTGGCAATTTCGTATACACAGGCACCTCCTGGCCTCCTTGCACTTGCTATGGGGACCCCTTAAAGAAGAGCCACCCAGGCACGGGGTCATACACACCCTGTACTTAATGGGGCACGGGCGCAACCTTATTACATAAAGCCATCAGAGCACTTGTAGATTCCGACCTAAGCTGCCTTCGGTAGAGCTGGAAGGATGATATCAGGAGGCCATTCCACGACTCGAAGTGAGCCAGGGCACTAGAATTCCCTAAGACAGTATTCTGAAACATGCCTGTGGTGCCCTCAAGCCATGGCAGGCCTGCAACATATGCTTTTGTCCTGGCCAGTGCTTCAGCACTACTGGGATGAAATTCACACCAACATAGCTGTGGTCACAGAATTTGATACTCTCAAAACATGGACAAACACAGCATTGGGACTATTCCCCCACAGAAAGCATCATGTGGTAAGGGCCCGCTATGCCAATTTGGCACTCCTGTTACCCAAAAGCCGCTTAACGATGCATTGGAAGGCTCCACACCCTCCTCCTCTAACTATGTGGCACACCGCATTTTCCTGATGGGGAGAGGCAGAGAGCTCCACATTACACAGGGAAGAAGCCCGCTGCATACAGAGACATCCCATAGCGGCGGCTTCGGATACCATGCTCCTCCAGTTCAAAGAACGAATAGCAGAGAGCTCCCCCTCAGCTCCCCCTCACACTGAATCAGTAATGCCTCAGGACAAGTAGCCCTCATCCTATACAGCTGCCCCCACATGGGAACTCCCCCTCATTGTGGAGACAGCCCTCATACTCCCCCTTTTGGCCACTCCCCCGATCTCCAGGTACCCTATCCAATCACTTACAGATCCATTGCCTGATCTCACTTCCCTGCTGACATCCCCCTTCCCTTCTACTCCCAGTTAAGGAACCGAATTTACATTTTACTCTTACAGTCAAATCTCACATGTAACACTGTAACAGTCTTTAGGAACAGCCAGTAATTGACAGTGCTAGAATAGGACACGCTGCAACCACCAATGACCAATGAACCAACAAATGTATTCTTGCAGAAAACCAATGGATACCACTAGGCACCAGTAAAAATACGATATAACCCTATGAGCCTACTACAAGCTGTAAATGCAATGCTGTCCACAGATGCTCATTGAACGGATGGTTAAAAGCCCTGGTAGTACTTTGATCCACTAAAAGCTGTTTGGAATGTCTGGGTTTCCATCACAGCGGTTACCAGAAACAATATCGTGAAAGCACCCTAATCAAGAATTTGTTAAACGGCAAAATATAATTTGGTTATGAAATAGAACTGGGATAGGATTGCCTCTGTTACTTTTATGGTGTAATTTATATGTTTTAACAAGATACCTACCTTTTAATTATCATACAATGGGAAATGAACATCATGCATATAAGCGGAGTCATAAGGTTGAAGAATTGCTTAAAAAACACACAGCAATTTCAGGCTTTATGAACATCTAAAAATAAAAATGCCTAGAGAGAGATGCATCTTAATGAGAGAAGCATAGCATGGGGTGAGGCCACAAGAGCTGACAACTAAGTTTCATAAGAAACTCCAGAGAGGTTCTGTAGACAAATAAGTGATGATGACACCAATACACTTTTATTACAAGATGAGAATTCCCTTAGATGTATCTTTACTGACCAAAGCTACACAGACAGCTTAAAGACAGAGCCGGAGAGACGTTACAAAGAGGAGGCCCTCTGTTTGCCAAGTATAGAGTTTGTGAAACACGACAAAGTATAACCAAATGTGCTAGTTTAGCATTTATGAGAAACTACTCAAGAAAGTAGGAGAAACTGAGGAAAGAGTAATGAAAAATACAGTAATCTCAAAATGTTTGCTCTTGACAAAGGCCTAGTGTCAGGTTCAGGCAAAAGTGAAACTCGGGAAGGTCATAGTCTGGAGAAATGCTCGATGGAGCGTGAAAAGGAGGAAGTGCGGTTAGAGGGTGGATGGCTGTTCAGTGGCGGCTGGAGCATAAGGGGGACAGGTTTGTCTTCCAAGTCAGAAGAAATAAAGGGCCAATTAAAGTAGAGCCCCGTTGACAGGCGGAAGCTTCCAAGTGAATTGAAGAACCGGCAGTAGCAGTGGTCAGTTACGTTTCAACTGCTTAGTTCTATGGCTCCTCGTTCGTAGTTCACCCCCTGTTATTCTTTGCCTTCAGCTTCGCTGTGTTGTCCGGTTTACTCCTTGTTTGCTCGCCCCCTGCAGTTACATTATTTGCATGACTCTGCATTTCTGTGCTTATTGGGTGTAGTGAACCTGCTTAGCTGTGGTACAAACTTGCCAGCGTATTTATTTGATGTTCTCCAGTCTTCCCATTCATATGGCTTCATAACAGCCACACATCTGACACGGTCTTCAGGCTCTCTGGCCAGTATGAGCTTGTTACTGGCATGCCTCATGGAGAATGTGAGAAGTCCTGGACTGGAGTACTCTTTGGCTGGATCTAGATTAGAATTGCCTCTATTGCTGATAAATCTTGTATCTTAGTATTAACTGTACTGTGGTGACATGTGCAAGCTGGATGCCTGTGACCCTTGAGGCATGCATACCTGAAAAGCCAGGTTACTTTAATAGGAAGCTGCTCTGATGTTTCTCTTGTTCTCTCACACCCTTAACCCAGACCTCTTTAGTAGAGAGCGGGGGCTCAGAGTTTACAATTTGATCATAGCCACACGTCTCTCTGAGGGTGAAGGCTTGGGAATTAGCATTGGAATCCAAGACCTTGTGACCTCAACAAAAGAACGTCACACCTAATTAATAGGAATTTGTTTAAAATAGAGAACAAAGTCAAGATTTCTGTAGGAAATCACACAGATTCATTGCCACAAAAACATAATTAGACTAGCGGTGATAAAGGAAAAGCCACTTTGAAAATCAGCTCATACTATCACTAACCTCAGATCACTTTTCTCTGGCCCCCTTCCTTCATTGTGGTTATGCTCCAGATCTTAGGGTCCTTCGACTAGTCTTTGGCACCATAAATATTGTTGCAGACAAATTAATAAAATAGGCAACACTGAATTAATATCTTTGAAGGAAAGCATAATTTTATGATTGATGATTAGCCAAAGGGTCTTCTTCACTGGGGCTGATAATCCAATTTTGCTTATCTATAGTAATGTTTTTTATTCCGGTTCTCCAAGTATTAGGAAACTGCAGATGCTTAAAAGAAGGTCAGCTGCTCAAATATTGAATCCATCTTCACTGTGCCCCTAATGCCTCTTTTATATACTGATTCCTGTTTATTTGTTTCTAGTTACTGTCTTCTGTGTTTGACAGAACTACAAAATATCAGTTTTTTCAGTAGTTTTGCTCAAGTAGTTGCCTTAAGTCCTGTTTGCCCAAGTTTCTAGCCGCTCCACCTGTGAATAAGCTGAATGTGGGTGACTAAATTATCATGCTGCTGATTTTGAAGATAGGGTGTTCTCCTAGACACTTTCAAAGAAATAGAAGACAACTCAACATTCAGGAAGAAATGGAAGGTCCACCTCTTTTTAACAGATGAAAGGACAAGTGGAGCAGCAAAAAACTGGCTGTTAGTAGGTGGTGCCAGCTTTCTCTGCCTACCTACTTTCACCTTATGTTGATGCAGAGTCAGTCTGTGGCTACATGGTATACACCACAAGTACAGTGGTGCACCAGACTGTGAAGATTGTGGACATAAATAGGCTTGAAAAGAAGCATTGAGCCTGCTCGCAGCTCTCATGCCAAGTAGTACCTATGTGGTAACTCCACAGCATCCTAGCAATTCTACAGTAGTGATCCTGAATCCAAGCTACTCCCAACCGTTAGGCAGCCTCCATCAGTGCCCAGTCAAGTTAGCCAGCCTGCATAGAGATGTGCGAAGAAGCCACACAAATATCTTCAGAGTTGATTCACCACCTCCAGCCTAACTAATCATAATAAGCCACATTTTGCAGTTTGCCATGGCTCAGAAGTTGGAGAGTTTGGATTGGAGCAGAGGCCTTCTAGATGCTTTTGACTACTACTAGCTTTCACTAAGCCCTCAATCATGCAGTGGTTCTTTGGTGCTGCCGTTCTCAAGTACCTGAGTAAGGAACACTGCTAAGTGCGTGTATGAGCTAAGTCATTGGTTCTCACGAGCCAGCAAGAACTGGATGAGAGATAGTTGGTCCAAAATGCTATGTAAGGAAGAACAGTGCCTTACTGTGGTGGGTTCCCTGCTGGTTTCTCTCCAACTAGTATCTTGTCCTTCTGGCCAACACTATATCTCTTGAGCCAGAATGAATCTTTAACATCCATTAGCATGGAAACCATCTCTAGAGTGCCACATTCCATCTACCAGCCATTTGAGGGGCTCAGCAGGAAAGCAGTTCTGTGAATGGCTGGAAAATAGTGCAACAAGCTCCAACAGGGATAATTGAAAGAGGAAACTGATTTAAAGCATATTGTAATTTAGACAGTTGTACACTACTAAAATGTTGCATTATGATTGGCTTGTAGCTAGTCAATATTTACCCAGGAGAGTAATAGCTAGTACCGGAGACATGACTCGACATAGTAAGAATCCACAGATCACTATGAGTTCTTTCCCTAGCAGCTGCTGTGAAGATCACAGAGTTAAGAAATATATTGCTCATCTATCTTACAGAATGTGCTAGCACTGACAGACAGCACAGGTACTAGCTATGAATCTTAGGGGTAGATATCGGCCAGCTAGAAGACAATAAAAATTCATTGTTCTTTAGAACTCTGTGGTGAAGCTGCAGTAGAAAACTGGGAAATCAACTGACAGACAGTTGCTGCTATTGGAAGTACATTTTACTAAGCATGTCAAACTTTTTTCTTACAAAGGCGAGGAAGATATTTGTGAATTTATATAAAATATGTCCTCATTTTAGATTCTGGATCACTAACAATAAATTCTGTGAGAACATTGAGACGCAACTGTTTTCTCTGAAAAAGGCCATCATATCACAAATGAGAATTAGCATTTTTCAAAGGGTGAAATCACCATAGAATTCCCCACAGTTCCTAAAATTAGTATGTTAGCACAAATGCATGATTAATGCTGTGTTTAAAATCTGTTATTATGCTTTCTATGTGCTCCTTTTTGGTGACTCCCAAATTTGTATGCATTCACTACAATGCATTTTGCTAAGACGTGTGACTGAGCCTTCTCACCAAAGAATCCCAACAGGTTTGCTTCTTGTAACCTTCCACATAAGTAGTATCACGAACAATAAGTAGTATCACGAACAACATACCATCTAACAAATAATTTTGTGAATTTCAGTTGCAGTGGCGGCCCGTCCTTTAGGGCAGAGGGGCCACGCCCCCCACCTTTTGCCCCTCATGAAGAGTGTCTGTCAGGCTGAACAAAGGCCAGCCTGACAGACACTCTTCATTTTCAGCTCAGACAGCCAGGAGTAAGCCATGCACAATTTGCGCAGACTCCTGGCTGCCTGAGCTGAACTTTGCTGGGCTTATGAGGTCACAGCTCCTATGGGCGTGACCTCCTCGGCTCAGCAAAGGTGCCTCGAGGCCCCTCCCTGGGTGACGAGGAAAACGTCACCCATTGACACTCACCCTGGGCGCTTCAGGTTTAAGCCCTGAAGCGCCCAGGGCGAGTGTTAATCAGTGACACCTCGTCACAGAGCGGGGTGGGGTCAGCAATCTCACTGACCCCATCCTACTCTGTGACGAGGGTGGGACTGCTGCCTTCCCTCACTGGCTGCAGTCCCAACCCTCCTTGGACCTGGAGGCTGAAGGTAAGTGTGTGTGTGTGATGTTTTAAATTGAATGTTTGGTGCGCGCTTCCATGTTTGAGTGTTATGAGTGTTGTTAATGGATGTGCGTGCATGTGTGTGTGAAAGAATGAGTGTGATCTTTTAAACTGAATGTTTGGTGCGAGCGTGCATGTTTGAATGTTATGAGTGTTAATGGATGTGCGTGTGTGTGTGAAAGAATGAGTGTGTGTGTGATGTTTTAAAATGAATGTTTGGTGCGTGCGTGGATGTTTGAATGGCATGAGTGTTGTTAATTGATGTGCATGTCTGTGTGTAAAAGAATGAGTGTGTATGTGTGTGCTTCCCGCCCGCCCTCCTCCCTCCTAAAGCTGCCGGACGCCACTGTTCAGTTGTTGAGTCTGATTTACAGTAAGAAAAAATTATCGAAGGAGGAGGGCACACCAATGTATTCTTTGACCTGGGTGGGGTAGGCCCTTTTCTTCACCATGGGACCTTGACTCTACCCCGTTCAATAGCTACCTGGAGAGCCCTTCTCCTTGGATAATGTTGGTTTATTAGAACATTAGAATGTGTGAGCTTCACTGAAGACAATGGAGTAGCTTTGGCCAATAACAGCCAGTGTATACCTTCTGCTACAACATTTCAATGCTTTTCTTGCCTCTAATTCCTGACCTTTAGATCATTCTACTCTCTTCTATAACCATTATATTCCTTCTGCCGTGGGCTATAGTTACAAGCTTTCATTTGCACTATAAGCCCTTGCCTGTTGCTCAGTCCTTCTAAGGGGTAGAGGCCCTTTAATGGCTGTATAGCCCATGGCAGCAGGTTATAATGACACAGAAAACATATTTTTCCTGAAATTCACATCCACCACATAATAAAGTATTTGAAAGCAATTAGGCATAGGGTATAGGTTTTGGTGATTTGATAGGTAATGAGTTAGGTCTATGTTAAAGTCAGTGATAGGGTTAGAGTTTAGTGCCAGGACTAGACTTAGGGTCTCATTTAGAGTTTGTTTGACAGGTTAAACCATCACAAGCTTGACGGACATCCCATTCGCTGTATTACAAGTGCACTATATCCAATGGCATTTGTAATACGGCTGATGGGAAATCCATCATGTTTGTGAGTAACCCGTCCTCCGAACTCTAAATCAGGCTGCTAGTCTAAAGGTTAGGGTTAGGGTTAGTGTTAGTCATTTGGTGGAAATCATTTGTTGTGTTTTTTTATTAGTTGCTTTTTATTCTGTGCCTAAATTAGGTAGAATAAAGCACCACATGATGTCTCTTCTGCCCATTAACTCATTCAGTCATTTAGTCATCTGAAGACCACCTGGTCATCTAGATAATCTGACGGTGATTCCTAAAAACCCAAGGTACCACAAGTTGCTGAATAAGAAGAAAAGAAATGTCTCCAAGGCATTGCCAAGACCTTCTAACTTGACCAGCCCTAACCCTAACTCATCTGCACAAAGGTCTCTGACACTGTCCAATACCCCCTTCTCCCTGCATGCAGTTTGTGTAATATCTTCATCATTGAGCAAATCAATCCACACTGATCTGATGGCTCACATTTTCCTCTTGTTGTCTGATGCCTGAATGCAATTCTTCTCCTATTTTCAGTTCACAGGCATTGTAAATGGATGCTTTGTTCATTTTCTCCCCTTGGCATGAGCAATGCCCCCATTTTCCAGTGAAAGGTGTACAAAACAAATCGTGTACCTCTGTGTGTAGTTACTTCCAATTGTGGACTTCATCCCTTGCTTCCAACTGCGACGTCTCTAGGTTGTTTTTTTTGCAATTTTATGTAACTAACTTGACCCGAAGGTACTGGGGCGCTTTATATGAGCACCAGTCACAAGAGGTCACATTCATGTACTTTTAAGGCCCAGAACCACAGTCTGTTGAGCCCACACTGAGACTTGAATCTGATTACCTAGTGTCAAAGTCAGCAGCTATGTGGCCCTTATGCCACATCCTTGCCCTGTGCCATTATCTCCCGTTTGGCAACTTACCCAGCTCACACTGGTTCTTAGGAAGGAGATTACTAGGTGTTTAGCCGGACCTATGACCAATATTAATATTAGTCATAGGTCCACTGGGACCTTAACCCAAGGAGTACTGGGCACACGTACATTGTACAGAAAATGATGCTTTCAGGTAAGTTTAATAGAATCATTTCAAGCCTACAGTTTAGCCCATCTTGTCAATAAATAATTAGTGTAACAAGTAAACACTGACATCCATCAAAGGTCTAGGAAGGCCAGATTTATGCCACATTTTTAGAATAGCCAAGTAAAATTAATATACACATGTTAAATATAATAAGAACATTGAAATATTGGGAGCTCCATTGGAGACAATGGAGTGCTCTGGGCTTTTACTGGCTGATAAAAGACCAGAACGTCAAGATTCCAATATTCTTTGTTCCAAGCACTGAATTTAATCCCCTCATGTTCCGTGAGGACTTTGTTTTATTTATTAGAACATTCTGCCCTCAAGTGGCAGAATGTTCTAATAGCCTTATAGCCCAGCTACGTAATAGCCTTATAGCCCTTCGTAGCTGAGCTATACCCGCAATTAAAGTACCGCTCCCTTGTTAAAGGCCCTCGCCTTTGGCGAGGGCCTTTAATGGCCGGGATAGCCCGCTACAGCAGGCTCGAAGGCTATAGTAGAACGTCTTTACAAACTCACTGGTTATATTAAAAATCTGGAATGCGCCTGTCCCTCTTGGATCGAAGTTGAACATTCCTTATTTGAGGGTCTTGTTACAAGTGTAACTTCCGACCCTGACCTATGGAGATGAAATTTAGTTGTAAGTGTGTAAATTTAAACTTGGATGTGAGTGAAGCTCCAGTTTGGAGGAAGGTACTAGGCATGCGCAATTCAGTCCCCTTGCAACTATAGGACTTGAGTTGGCGCTTGGCTGAGCCTAGAAAGGTTCCTTGGCTGGTTGTTTAAATCATCACTATTGGTTATGTTGTGCACTTGGACTCCCAGTCCGTAATTAACATTGAAGTAAAAAATTTACAAGTGCTTTATTACCTTCTTGAATTGTTTGGTCTGAAGGAGCTATTTTGCAAATGAACATTAAGCAGGTCACACTCAAAGCAGGTCAGTAGTAGTAGTAGCACACTCAAAGCAGGGCAGTTGTAGCAGATCACACTCAAAGCAGTTCAGTATTAGTAGCACACACTCAAAACAGGTCAGAGGTAGTAGGTCACAGTCAAAGTAGATATACAAGGTATTCAGATATAGTTGTGTTACAGAATTGATGACACCACAATTCGTCGATATTTAATGTTCGGCCTGGTCTACAGAGCCAGGCGCATCTACATCCGGTTGGGCATCTTGCCCTTCTTGGAGGTCACTGTGCCTGGTCTGGAATCGCTAGAGACAGCAGAATTGTAGGTTGTGCAAAGGAAAGGTGGAATCACTTGCCACATCACAATGGTGTTCCCATCTTGCCATGCCCCCCCCCCTTTCTGGCAAAGGATGGCATGGGGAGTTGGAGGGATCTGAAACGAGGATTACCCTCCTGTCTGACCTCCCTTGAAGTAGTTACCTTTATACTGATTGCTTTTTAGATTTGCTGCTACTCTAGTTGCACAAAGAGTGCTGATACCGGGTAAGTAATGTTTGACCGGTGGCTCAATTATTTAAACTGTCTAATTTTATTACATGTAATGTTTTTGTTTGTATATTTTTTTAACTATTTACAAATATTTACAATAGGCCACTACTACCACTACCACTACTACTATTAAAAATAATAATAATAATGATCATAATAATAATGATAACACAGAAAAAAACATTAACATTTAATCGAGGAAACTTGAGGACACTGAAAGACACACGTAGAAAAGAACCCTTGGTTACATAACGGTCCCGCGTTTCTTTATCAATCAATGCCAGTCACTCGCTTCTATGAGACCATCTCTCAGAGGCAGCACTCTCTCCTTATTTTACCAGTGCCAGAAGTGTGAGGTTTCAACCGACATGGCTTGATTAAGAGCCCAATGCTTAAAAGCTGCTTGTATTCTATCTTAGGTAGCCGTGCAATAGGGCAGGTATTGTAAGAGGTTCCATAGAGTGAGGTAGCTAGAAAACACACAGGGCCTCATTTACGAGGCTCTACCGGCACACTGTGCCACTGGAGCATCATTTTTTTTACCCTCTGGTGGCGCAGTGTGCCAGCCCACATTTACAAGGACATGTAAAGCTAACTTGCTTGGCTTTTCATGGCCTTGTAAATATGGGCCCCTTTCGCGCATAATACTGAGTGAAAGAGGCGTTCCATGGGTGTTGCTTGGGGTGTTCCCCCACAACCCCTATGGAACCCGAAGGAATCTGACGCATTCCCAGATTTACAAGTCTGGGAATGCATCAGATTCCTACACCTCAGTGGTGGCGTAAGCGTGATGCAATGGGGAGAAATAGCTGCATTCTGCAGCACACATAGAAAGAGGAAAATACCTCTTGTGATTGTTTTTGTGAGAGGAAGGTGCACCTTCCTGCACAAAACAATCATCCCCACAACGCAGGCACCCTTGCACCAGGGGGGCCTGTATTGGTGCATGGCAAGAGAGGACAGAAATATCCATATTAGACAGGGTGCACTTCTGTCCTTTCCCGGTGGTGCAGGGCAGCACAGCAAGGCACTTGCTTCGCCGCCTAGCGCTATGGGCCTTGTAAACAAGGCCTGCAGTCTTACAGAAATTCAGAGTGATATTTCACAGCCTGTGGATGATGAGTTGTATCAGCCAGGGCAGAAACCTGGCAGTGTGCAAGAACCGATGCTGGCAACGCCCACTCCCTAAACGCACACTATGTTGAAATCGTGCCAGTGTCCAACATGTCAGTATGATGCCGAAATTACATACAAATGACGAGAAAGTGCAGATCGACTTCCTCAATTCACCGTCTGCTGACGAATTGTATGTGCTGTGTGCGAAACTGTGCATCATTCTCGACCCATCCCCTAAATATGCACTACCTTAGTCACGAGGTGTGTGGAGTAACGCCTCCGCCCTTCATAGTTCACCCAACATGTTCCATAATAAATCAGAATGTCAGTATTTACAGCATTAATACCGCACGTCTGCCGTTTATTAGTGCTGTAAATAACATATGTCGCGATGTATTCAATTTGTAGTACACCGTTTATGCACCTTCGAACCATGGAATATTGAGTGTTGCGTTGCCCGGTTCACCTCACTGAGGTTGGTCTCTCTCTTTATGTAATCCGTCAAACTGCATTAATGATGCCTCGTTGCCATTAATTTACTGCCTTATTTGTTTATTACATGCCTTTGATGGGATCTGCAAAATACCATCTGGAAATAGTAAACCCTCCAGGCTGCTAAATGTGTGTTTAGATTCTATTTCCATACATTTGCACATTAATGGAAAAAGAAACATGATAAAAGGAGCTGGATTTGTTTGCTAAAATGGATAGTTCGCCTAGGATCTATGGAAGTTGGCAGCAGCCAAGGCCCACTCAGTTCTTTGTCTAATGCTGCAAAACGCAAACTGTTGATATTGTCCAATCCACGACCAACTAGGCAGCCAGTTAGAGATTCATTTAGGTAGAAATAAATTATTAAGGGATACAACTGGGGATGCGTTTTGGTATGTAACACAAAGTACTCTAATCCTTGTAAGTACTGTAGCAAGGGGTGATAGCTGTATTTCCCTATTGTCGTGGACATTAACAGCTCTTAAACACTTCACTGGTATTCAGTGATCGGTTCAGGGATCCACACTTCTTAAAATGTGGTCAATACTAACTGTCTCTTGCTTTCATTGTGAGTATTTTGTGTTTTTTTTAGTTGCTTTTCCGTGTGAATCTACAAGTGAAGAGGAGAGGGAGAGAACGAGAGAGAGAACTCCAATGTGGTTCATTCCATCTCTTTGGAAATGTAGCTCTCCTAGATATAAACGTTGAGGCAGGTCAACCCTTCTGCCCCTGTCACTCATGGTGGGCCATCCTCAGGATCAGTAAGGGGCGGAGATGCCTCTAAAAAGGCTGCTCAAAAACACGTTGTTTTTGTCTGGCATACCTTTCACTAGCATATTTTACTGGTATAAAATGTGGTATCTTTACAACTTGGCTTTAGGTAAGGTACTGCCTTTGAAGCTGGCTTATTCTCAAACTATTACGTATTCATGTTATGTATTCCGCTTAGTCTTGTTGGAATATCTGTAACTGGAAGAGCGAGAGGCCCATCCTAGCTTGGGTGTGTCTGCTGGTGGAGACCGCTGATGCGGCAGCAGACATGTCCCAGCAAGGATGGCCTGAGAGTAGGGTGTAGACAATAGACGGTAGCAGCACCATACCCATTGTGGAAGCAGATTGGGCCAGAGAACAGGTAACTTCTAATCTTATTGTCTGTCCACTGCACCCTTAGATAGTATCGCCCAATCTTTATTTCACCATCCACAGTAGCCACCCAGAGCTGACTGCCCAACCCAGCTCCCTGTACAGTGATTTTGTCTGCAATGCCAGGTTGAAGTTGGTGGAGCCTGCTCAAAATCAAAAGATATGGCAAAGAATCTGCTGCTGCATCAGACCATTAATATTGTTGCACCCCTCACACCGCCACATTTCCAACTCAGCAGACAAAACGCAATTTAAACTCAATTAAATATAATGGCTATAATTTTCAATGCACCCTTTAAAATTACTGTAGCACGTGTTCTCTGCTGGCTCAGACAGGGCTGTTATTTACTTGGATCGTTCACTCAACAAGGATGTACAGGTTGATCTTGTTGACTCATCAGCGCTGTCTGCCTCAAGTGCGTATGAAACATTATTGGTACCTGCGATGCATCTTTAGGGTGGGTCTGCAACCACACATAGGGACATAAAGGCTCAAAACACTTTCACCTACATGATGCTGACACACTATCACCCCCAGTATTGTAAACAACAGTATTTCAGGTCCTTAACACTGAGTGTTGCCCATTATTGTCTGCACTTAAGGGACCATGATTGAAGATTGTGCCTATTTCTACGCTGTAACAAGGTCACATTCTTCTAGGTCTGGATTACGAGTTGGCTGGAATTTGGTGCATGGAGACAGGGAGAGACCAGCTATGGAGGAGCTGCTGCTCTATTCAAGATACTGATCTTGCCCCTCTGAATTCAGGAGTTGCTAAAGAAGTGCCAAGGGTCACAAGGGGAAAGCCAGGGTGTTGCAGTTGCGACCCCAGGCAACCCCTAAATGAAGTCCATGGCCTGCAGCCACTTGGCATTGTGAGGCAGAATTTTAGCCAGAGTTAGTGCTTCAGATAGAATACTCCAATTCAGAATCAGGGCCTTCAAGTCATAACCTTTGATCCTGATGCTATCAAAACCTAATAATTCCTCACCACCTAGTCCCCTTCCTCAGTATTCCACTTTATCCATTAGTCTTAGTGTAGAAGAGCTATGTGGAATACATTTTTTATACATCACTGAAGCTTTGGCTCTCGGGCACCAGTAGGCTCAGAGAGCTGTTCTCACATATTTGACTCACATTTTAGGTATTCTGGTCTAAGCCTTGTTTACCCACATCTGCTCCTTCCACAGCCGCCATCTAATTTCTTTCTCATTCCAATGCATGCCCACTGAGCTCTCAATAACCTTCCCCAACTTCTTCCACTTTCCTCACTTATGACCCCTATAACTCCCCCCCCTTCTTGATTTACCTGGGTAATTGTTGCTCTTGGTTGCTTGCTCTACCCTTTCACAAATCTTCTGATTCTGTCTTGTCTACAATGATTGCCAAATGCCTTAATAATTTATATTTTTCTCAACATTCCATTCCTCGTGTAGGAGTCTTGCCCCATAACCCAGCCCCAACTCAGTACAGACCTTTATCCAATTCTCAGACCATTCTCTTTACTGTACATTCATCACACAATCCTACTTTCAGTATTCCAAAGAAATCTATATCCAGAAACATTTCTTCACCTTGTTCTCATATTGTCTTTTTCTCAGTCCTCCACCAGCCCTTCACCACCCCTATTACGACCCCTCTATTCACTCATCCCTTCCGGCCATAAACTTTGTCAATGTTGCTTCTGTTGTTGGTACCCTCTGTGTTATTCATTAGCATTGGCCACCTCCAACCTCTCCCTTTTCAATTGTGTCACTTCATCCATGATCTCATTCTCACTCAGACTTTGCTCCCCTTCTTGACCATTCTAATCCAACCTTTCAAGAAACATTACAATCAGAGCAGGATTACAAGTTATGACTCATGAGATAGTGTGCAGAATATAAATGCAGTACCCTAGGAATATGGCATGTCCTGTCACTGATTTCACTTTTCAAAAATCTGCCTCCTTGGTCTGGGCTCCCTAAAATATCCCAGTAGGACCTATGTTCTGTTACATTCTTGAGACCAGTCACACCCCTAATATGTTCACAGGCCGTTACAAACCAATAAGTAGTGGGGTACAGTCCATAAACCTTTCCAGCCAGTATTGTCTGCAGTCAGAGGTGACTGCAATCCAAAGTGACGGGAGACATGCCTACTTCCTTGTGCAATGAGCCCTGCTATGTTATAGCATCAGCCACTAAACAGCATTCATAAGTTTATCTACTTTTAATTTTTATTTTGGTTTCAAAGAGCATACACAAACGTAATTATGTCAGATACAATAACAATACAATTAATGAATATCTGTAAGATCTGTACCAGTCTGTATACAAAAGTCAAGGACAATTTACCACACACACTGTCTGAATTAAAATACTTCATTGATTGCAGCCGGTCAGGCTCAAGTCATCACAAGCCTGTAAACCCAAATGTTGCTGGAGGAACCCACCAGTTTCAGTCCCCGTCGACAGTGCCAAACCTCGACGCTGAAAGTGAAGACAGGAGAAGATACACAAAAGACGCTAACGTTTTATAGTCAATCAACTTGTGTATTCAGATGAAGGTTCTCTCAGATTTTCAGCACACGCTCATGAGTGATAACTTTTCTATACTAAACAGAATGCACTCTCTGCTCTTAGGTCAACGTAAAAAACAGTTTATTCATTTACTTCAATTTCACTCAGGTAACATGCTGCAGGAAGTGAAACACATACAAGATTTACTCTAGTGACTGAAGTACCATGGTAATCATTCAGCGTATTAATAGCAGCATACCTTTGTATCGTGCTACAGCCAAAAAAATCATCATGACACTGATCTTGTTACAATATGTTTTAGCAGTTGTTAATATTCCATAACTGGAGAAACTGATCAGAATCAAGGGTTCACACAGGACCTGCACATAAAACTGCAGAAGCCCAAGGTTGTTGCAACACAACTTTTAGAGAATGACAAATTTCCAGAAGGGGGACAGTAAATGGGCCCAACAGGAATCCCAAAACTCAAATGAGTAATATCTAACTCTACCTAGCTATTACTAGAGTGTAACACTTGGGTAGCGCACGTGACAGCCACATTCCTGGGCGGCATGACTCCTGTCACTCCAGCGCAGACGGCATCTTGGTTGGCAATGCCATGAGCAAGGGGTGAAAGAGGCGGCTTATAATGCCCAGAACAACAGGTAGATTGGAAGGGGCGAGCAGGATTCAGGAATGATAACCACTGTGAAACAACTATATACTGTTTCTACGTTTCTTATGTACTGTAAAGATGAATTCAAATTAGAAGCACAAGTATACCAATTACCATGAGTCAATATTTAAATGCATTTTTGTCACAGCTACTGGGTGTTTCTCCACCGAAAAACAAGAAAAGTTTGTTGCTCATTTCTTACGTAAGTCAATAATTGGTCTGTGTTTATAATGCACTGAAGGCCTGAGCAGGCAAATTGTGTATTTAGAAATAAATGAATTCCTGTCGATGTAAACCGATTGCTGTGTGAGTAAGTGTATTACTGAAGGGGTGAAACAAGTCCACAAGTTATATAATATATAATTTATGGCCTCCTGTGGCACCAAAAGCAACCATGACAAATCTCTATTTATTCTCTGCAACACTGCATTACATCCAGGCTAGTGCTGCTAAGAGATATGTGATTCATCTCGTAGTACCTGATACCTTTAAACTCACTAAGCACAATTTTCTGGCTGGAGTGGTGGCCCTGGCTAAAATATTTGAATATGTAGTCTACTCAAACATTTCTAAATGTAATGGTATATTCCTCACCCTACATTGTTCCTTAGATGATAAGCGCCCACCTTTACACACTTATTGCACACACATTTTCATCTCCCATTGCTGTTGGCCCCTCGGCCTTGCTTTTCTCATGTCCCAGAGCAGAGTCATTTGCCATGAATACATACAACTACTAACTTCTACCCCGTGCCCAGCCAGAAGCAATGTAAATCCCACAAATGCCTCTGCCGAACAATGCCATTCCCCACTAGTGCACATGGGGAATGCCTCTGCTCGACAAGGGAAAGGGGGCTGGGACGAGAGAGAACACCAGAATCCTCACTGCGATATATTGAATAGGGTGCTACCCTCTCGATGACTTGTTCCAAATGCACAGTAGTTGCGACAGAACCCTTATTACAAGAGTGGCATGTGACAACCTGTGTATAACAAGGACGTGCAAACTTGACTTTAGTTCTTTTTTTATGTAGCTTGTTACATAGTACACATAATATAATGATAAAATTGAATTAAGTAGAAAAATGCACATGTGCACAGCACTACGTGTGCATATGCAGCACCACATGCATATCAATAGCATAGTACTAATATACAACCATTGAAACCACACATGAAAATCAGACCTAAATTAATTATTTACTGCTTGTTCATACTTCATTATGCAAGGTTTATGCTTCTGAGACAGTACAGTAAATGTCTATGTTTAAAAAAAGTGTTTTTAATATTGCAGTTTTGCTATTTCGTTATATATATATATATATATATATATATATATATATATATATATATATATATATATATATATGTAGTTATAATTAGGACCTAGTTTATATATATGGGTAGTTATAGTTAGGACCTAGTTTCTATATAAAAAGTGTTTTTACTTGCCTGTATCTTTGTTGCCGCTTGACGAATCTGTACGAAACTTTCCCTAAACATTTGGCGGTCACATCAACTGGTGTCTGAAAATTTTTGGGGTGATCCATCTGGGGGGCTGAGAAAAAGGGGGGTCCCTAAACACGTTTTCCCTATTAATTTTTCCATAGGGATTTTGAACATCAATAGCGCCGACACTACAGGACAGAATTACACCACACTGGGCAGAAAGGTAGGTCCTGGTCCGTAAGGAAATCGTTTTTAGGGTCGAGCGCAAGTGCTCTAGCCTGCTGTAATCTCTCTGTGGACTTTTAACCATGCCCATCAGTTTCGTTGGTTCGTGGGCTTGCCTTTTAAAAATCGCTTGATTTAATTTGTGAAAGGCATGCATACGCCATGCCTTTTCCATTGTTTAGCCCTCCTCGAGTGCACTGGCCAACTACTGAAAACATACGAGGCTCCATGTAGTTCGCATGGTTTCTGGACTACTTTTTATTTTTATTTCCTACACAGCGTGATCTCGTTGGACAATAGTCGAGCGCTTTGGATGACATTGATCCTGTTACATGGATAATTGCAATTTAGCCGATAGGTTTGACTGCGTGCGAACATCTGTTTCCTTTTGTGTGCCTCCTTCATGCTCATGGTGGCCGTCGGCTCGCTTACATGAAACTGTTTTACTTTTCATTTTATGTGGCAATAAAAGTCTGGTTAGGACTTTACAACACCAAGAGCTCTAAGTAGAGCAAATGCGAGACCCATTGCATTGCAAATGCTCGTTTGTTTTGGTGTAAATCCGTTCAGTAGTTTTTGCGAAATTAAGGGGAGAAAACTGTATACATAGGGACGTGAAGGATCGGCAACCCCTATAGATCTTGCGCAGAGATCTTATTGGCTGTCAACACTTCAACCAGGAAGTGTTAGCAGCCATCTTGGGACTTGGTAGCTGAGTCACAGAAAAAAATGTAAAAAAAAGAAAAAAAGAAAAGAGACCAGGGTACAGACACTGTGGCCCCTTAGCTCAGGTAGTGAGGTCCCAGAGGGACCTACCCACAGTTAAAAAGCATTTTATTTTTGCCTGGATTCACTGGCTATACAGTGAACATTTTTTGAAAACCAAAGCGCAGGCTCCCACGCTTTGTGTATTTTAAGCCCCCGGGTGAGCCTAGTCCTGGGGACATTTTTGTTTTTGGGTGCAGGGGGCCAGCTGGCCACCCTGCCCCAGGGACCACCACCTCCTCGAAGCTATATTTGTTATTGGTGTAGGGGAGGTCCAAAGACCCAGGGACCGCCACCGCCCCGGGGCTATATCTTGTTGGAGGAGGGTGGAGCCACTGATAGCCCTGGGGACTGCCACCACCCAGGGCCGGCTCCTGCTATGTCCTGGGCTTTCAAGCTGCTGGCAAGTCACAGCAAACAGTCCGGTTTCAAACAGCGGGACCTGTCAAACAGCTTATGTTGTCAGAAAGCACAGCTTTCATCTCTTTTCCCTGCACACAAGTATGCATGCAGAGAACAGAGATGAAAGGTTTGCTTCAGCAAGCTTGGTGCTTCTGTTACATCCTTGAGGCTTCCCCCCTGGTGCTAGATAGCCAATAAGGGGCATTTTGTTAAATAACATTAAAAAAAAAAAAAAAAACGTATGGACCGCCGGGGAGCCCTCAAGGGCTCCTTCGCGGTCCAAGGTAGTCCACAAAAGGATTTTAAAAAAGTGAAAAAAAGAAAAACGAATAGCTCAGTGTGAAGGTCACAGACCTTAGCAACACAAAAGGATGATGGACGGAGTGTTGAACAATGCAAACACTCACTCCAGTCATAGATCTGGGTTTAATCCATCGTTCTTTTGCTCACCATGCCACCCCAGTTTGGACCCAGCCATATGCAGATCAGTCTTGACCCTGTTCCTCATGGGAACAGTCCAGCCCGAACTACCAAGCCAAGTCCTCCCTGGACCGGAAACAAGCATCCTGGGACCGGTTTCAGGGTATCACCCTTCATCAGCCAGGCTAGCTTGAATCCAGTGGCACAGTTAGCAAGGGACCCACGTCGGGGCATACCCTTCCCACTAAGGGCAACTTTAGCAACATAAAAGGATGATGGACGGAGGGATGAACAATGCAAACACTCACCCCCAGTCATAGATCTGGGTTTAATCCATTGTTCTTTTGCTCACCATGCCACAGGTCACAGACCTTCATTCTGAGCATTCAGGATTTGAGTCCAGCTGGACTCGTTTACCTTATTTTATTTTTTCTAAGTAAAAAAGTTTAAGATTCATAAGAAAGGTGATCTTACTCTTTTTAAATGAGGAATTAAAATTGTGTAGAATAATCTCATTCTAAGTAGATCATATATTGAAGCCTAAAAACGTCTCTCTCTCTCTCCATCTCACTCTCTTTCTCTCTCTTTCAGTTTTGTTTTCCCACTCACACAGCCTCTCAGTCCCTTACAGACACTCATGCACCCACTCAGAGACCCACTCAGACTTTCACACACCCTCTCACAGACCCAAACAGTCACAGACCTGTGCACACACTGACGCACCCACTAAAACACTGATGTACGCACTCACACACACAGACAGACACTCTCACAGCCACTCACACCACCAAAACACCCTTTCACACCTATTCTGACACTCAGAGAGGCTGAGGCCAACTTCTGCCACTCATGGCCAAAAGCCGTACACTGCATGAGTTGGATGGTTAGGTGGGTTGGCCCCAGGGTCTAACTGTAGGCCTGGTCTTGCGGGCATCCTCCGCTGTGCACGGGTGAAGGCCATGCACGATGCAAGGTTGGGTCCTTTTAGGGGGTTGGCCTCAGAGTCTGGCCGCAGGCAAGGCCCTGTGGCCAACTGCCGCTGCGCAATGCCAAAGGCTGTGCACTGCAGTGGTTGTATTAACATATAGTAATGAAAATTACTATACGTTAAAAAAATCAAAGCAATTCACTGAGAAACCAAAGGTTACAGGGACGTTATAGTTAGGAAATAGAATTAAAAAAACAACATAGGTTACATGGGAGTTAGGCTCCCCCCTTGCATACATTAGGCCTGGTGCAAGCATAATGTGGAGCAAGGGGTTACAAAGTGAGGCAGAGATCATTGCACCACCTTGTAAATATGGCGCATCAGAAAAGCCACTTTAGAGCTACCTTAGTGTCAAAAAAATTACGCTATAGCGGCGCTCGTAGAGTCACTAAGCACAGCTTTGCCACTGCAATGCCTGGTCTTGATAAAATAGATGAATGTGTAATGTGGTAAAACAATTTTAAATGTGAATGTGTATCACTCGGCTTACAAGGTTCTATGATGTTTTATGATATAGATGATTCGATCAGCTCTGTTTTACCACCAACTCTCTGCTTTACCATGCACTTTTTGTCTCTCTCATTAAAGACAGCTCTACAGTTCTCCCTATAAAGATAGCCCCACTGTCTTGCTATTCTCAAGTCTCTGAGCGGAGTCCTTCGCCTGTGTATCTAATTCCAGTTTTGTTTTTGGGCACTTCATACATTTCTTATAATATGAATTTTCAGATGGCGTGTTTATTTAAAGATGGAGCTAGGGATGCTGTTAGAACAGAATTATTTCAATTTATTGTGGATTAACACACGCTCTATGGTAACTCCGGTCCAAGCATGCTCAGATGAAGTACCACAACAACATGTCTATGTGCAACATTTTAGTTTATATACCTAATGGCAGCAAGTCATTCTGACATGCACTCTGTTCACATGTAGCACTAAATGAATTTGTGTAGCACAACCTTTACACATACTCATCAGCAAGACTTGTACACATGTAGCAGTTTGTGCAATAATATTAATGTACAACCACTGAAACATAAACATAAACTCATTACTGTCAGAGAGCACCAACCTTATCCTCTACACCAACTGAATAAGAAGTTAGTTTTAGTTATGCCTGATTTAGATATTGGCGGACGGGTTACTCAGTCACAACAGTGACGGATAACCTAACTGCCGAAATCTAAATCTCATAGGACATAATGGGATTTAAATTTCAGTGTACGGGATATCTGTCACCGTTGTGATGGCGTAACCCGTCCACCAATATCTAAATCGGACTCCAGTTTCCATAGGAAAAGCGTTT
The DNA here is from genome assembly GCF_031143425.1 of Pleurodeles waltl. NCBI lineage: Eukaryota > Metazoa > Chordata > Amphibia > Caudata > Salamandridae > Pleurodeles > Pleurodeles waltl. The sequence continues at coordinate 442,536,574 of NC_090444.1, forward strand.
TTTGTTTTGCTTATAAATTTGACGAATCTTCACAAAATTTTCAAAACTAGTATGCCGCACCCTTCAGGGACTGTCTGTAAAGTTTTGGGGTAATCCGTCAAGCGGGAGCCAAGGAAAAGGGACTGTCCCAAAACACCTTTACCCCATGCAATTTCCAGTATGTATTTTGAATACTATTACAGCTCAAACTGTTAAACGGAATAACACCAAATGTAGCAGAAAGCTAGATGTTGTTCCACAAAGAAAGCTTTTTTGGAATTTGGTGTAAATCCATTCAGTAGTTTTAGAACTATCAAAGAAAAAAGATTTATGTATACCAAGGGACCATCTTTGGACTCGGACTCAGCTGAGTCACAAGAAAAAACATTTTAAATGAGACATGGGGGCAAGGTGAAAATACCCTGACCCCCTAAGCCTGGTGGTGGGGTCCTGGAGGGACTTCGCCTGGGGCAAATAATGTTTTTTTTTTCAATTTTACTGTGAATTAGCAGAGGATCCGTGAGTTCAAGGTACAATTACATTTTAAAAAAACATGCGTCGGCTCCCGTGCTTGTTTTCGATATGCCCTCTGGGTGGGCCATGTGTAGGAAAGTACCATCTTGCCTGGCATGTTACCCCCATTTTTACATGTATGTCAGTTTGTTTTTGCCTGTCTCACTGGGATCTTGATAGCCAGGACCCCAGTGCTCATAGTTTGGGGCCTGAATGTGTGTACCTGTGTAGTGACTAACTGTGTCACTGAGGCTCTGTTAACCAGAACCTCAGTGCCTATGCTCTCTCAGCCTTTAAAATTGTAACTATAGGCTAGTGACCATTTTTACCAATTCTAATTGGCACAATTCCCTAGTATATGGTACCTAGGTACCCAGGGTATTGGGGTTCCAGGAGATCCCTATGGGCTCCAGCATTTCTTTTGCCACCCATAGGGAGCTCAGACAAATCTTACACAGGACTGCCACTGCAGCCTGAGTGAAATAACGCACACGTTATTTCACAGCCATTTTACACTGCACTTAGGTAACTTATAAGTCACCTATATGTCTAGCCTTCACTTGGTGAAGGTTAGGTGCAAAGTTACTAAGTGTGAGGGCACCCTTGCACTAGCAGAGGTGCCCCCACATAGTTCAGGACAATTTCCCTGGACTTTGTGAGTGCGGGGACACCATTACACGCGTGCACTACATATAGGTCAATACCTATATGTAGCTTCACAATGGTAACTCCAAATATGGCCATATAACATGTCTAAGATCATGGAATTGTGCCCCCATGTCAAATTTGGTATTGGGGTGCCAAACCCGTGCATCCCCGGGGCTCCACCATGGACCCCGGGTACTGCCAAACCAGCTCTCTGGGGTTTTCTCTGCAGCTACCGATGCTGCCACCCCACAGACAGAGTTCTGCCCTCCTGGGGTCAGGGCAGCCCAGTCCCAGGAAGGCAGAACAAAGGATTTCCTCTGAGAGAGGGTGTAACACCCTGTCCCTTTGGAAATAGGTGTTAAAGGCTGAGGAGGGGTAGCCTCTCCCAGCCTTTGGAAATGCTTTGAAGGGCACAGATGGTGCCCTCCTTGCATAAGCCAGTCTACATCAGTTTAGGGAACCCCCAGTTCCAGCTTGTTAGCGAAACTGGACAAAGGAAAGGGGAGTGACCACTCTCCTGTCCATCACCACCCCAGGGGTGGTGCCCAGAGCTCCTCCAGTGTGTCCCAGACCTCTGCCATCTTGGATCCAGAGGTGTGAGGGCACTCTGGAGGCCTCTGAGTGGCCAGTGCCACCAGGTGACATCAGAGACCCTTCCTGATAGGTGCTCACCTCTTTAGGTGGCCAATCCTCCTTTGAGGGCTATTTAGGGTCTCTCCAGTGGGCTTTTCCTCAGATAACGACTTGCAAGAATTCATCAGAGTTCCTCTGCACCTCTCTCTTCGACTTCTGCCAAGGATCGACCGCTGACTGCTCCAGGACGCCTGCAAAACTGCAACAAAGTAGCAAGAAGACTACCAGCGACATTGTAGCGCCTAATCCTGCCGGCTTTCTCGACTGTTTCCTGGTGGTGCATGCTTTGGGGGCTGCCTGCCTTCATCCTGCACTGGAAGCCACAAAGAAATCTCCCGTGGGTTGACGGAATCTTCCCCCTGCTCCAGCAGGCACTGAACTTCAGCGTCACCGGTACTCTGGGACCCCTCTCATCCTGACGAGCATGGCCCCTGGAACACAGGTGGTGGACCCAAGTGACCCCGACTGTGCAGTGGTCCAACTGTCTAAATTTGGAGGAGGTAAGTCCTTGCCTCCCCTCTCCAGACAGTAATCCTGTGCACTGCGTGAACTGCAGATGCTAGGGCTTCTATGCACCTTTGCAAGGAATCCTTCACGCACAGCCAAGCCCAGGTCCCCAGCACTCCGTCCTGCATTGCTCAACTCCCTGAGTTGACCTCCGGCTTCGTGGGACCCTCTTTTGTAGTGTTGAGACGACCGCCGTGGCTCAGTCTTCTTGAACTCATGTTCAAGGACTTCTGAGGGTGCTACCTTATTGTGTGTCGGCTCTCTACATTGCTGAGGGCCCCCTCTGTCTCCTCTCTCAAGTGGCGACATCCGGGTCCTTCGTGGGCCCGGGCAGCACCCTTTTTCTTCAACCGCGACCTTTGCAGCTAGCAAGGCTTGTTTGTGGTCTTTTGCCAAAGAAACAACTCTGCATCCTCCAGCACTCCGTGGGTCATCTTCTTCATGAAGGAGAAGTTCCTAGCACCTTTCGTTGTTGCAGAATCTTCAGCTTCTTCCATCCAGAGGCAGACATTTTGCACCTTCATCTGGGGTTTAGTGGGCTCTTCCCCCCCGGACACTTTCACAACTCTTGGACTTGGCCCCTTCCTTTGCAGGTCCTCAGGTCCAGGAATCCATCTTCAGTACTTTGCAGTTTGTTATGGTCTTTGCAAAATCCTCTATCACGAGCTTAGTGTGTTTCTGGGGAAGTAGTAGCACTTTACTCCTGTTGTGTAGCCATTTCAGTTATAGCTCCATGCACATTAGTTTAACATACTAGACCGCTGTGCACTTTGACCTAGATATATTTTATTCGGCTTCGCATTGTTATTTTTAAAATAACCAGTTTTACGTTTTTTTTTATTTTCACCTATCTAACTGTTTTTGATTAGCCCAGCACTGTGTTCCCAAACAAGACATTCTTGATCACTTTGAGCTTCAGTCAAGGCTACAGTTTGGTACATTGCTGGTGAAAGTGGTAGAAGTTTAGTCTCCAACATTCATAGAAAATACACACCCTTACGTAGGGACATTTTCTCAGAATATCAGCTGTGTTAATATAAAAACACTTCCTAGTCCCATTACACGTTAAGAGGGAGATTTCAGCCAGGGAACCACGACTGTATGATGATTGCTGAATGCTTTGCTGCAGATGCTAACGCAGACTACAGGCCTTTGCTCAGGAATGAGGGTTGCTGTCCTCCCAGGGGAACCTGAAAGGCAGTATTAGAGCTTAACATGCTGTCCTCAGATTATGACTTAGATAGGAAATAGTCCATAGATTCTAGTGACAATATGATAGCGTTATTCTAATGCTTCACTCTCCTCATCACCTTTTTAATATTGTCATGTTGTGTCGTCATGGTTATTTCAGCTCACGCTTTGGTATCTAAAATGCAGTTGTTTTATTAAACCAGTCTTTAAAACTCATACTGCTTGTTATTGTCATTTATATATGAGACCGAATTGTGAATGAGAGAACAGGATGCGACCTGAGTGACCACGACTTCCCTGAGAAGTATTATATGGCATGTGCTCGGCTGCCCAATCATCTCTATCTCTTGGTAGAGATGAGGCACTGCTAGTTAGCCAGAGCAAAACCTGGATTTAGAGCGACAGGTGTCACCCGCAGTGGGTCAGACTCAGTCTCCCACACTGTGCTGCTCCAAATCCAGTAGTCTCATTAGAATAATGAGAGCCTACGTGACATGGCGCCGCCAATGTTTGGTCAGGCTCTAATTTTCAGGTCCTCCGGAGTATCTCTGTCTCATTACATATAATGACACCTCAATGCCGTATGCGGAGATGTCCGTGGTGCTGAGGATTTCCACCACAGCTGTGTAGGTAAGCCTACTACAACTGGCGGTTGTTCAAGCTTGAACTTTAAAAGACAAAAAAAAAAAACATTTTGGTGTGCCTTCTCTGAACTCATAGTGTTACTAACATGGCGAATCCCCAACGGGTACAAATAGCTGTTAATATGAGACAACCTCTAACAGCACACTTACTAGCAAATGGCCTAACAGACCAGGGAGGTCCAGTCACATTCATGGTGGACGGCCATGCAGCTTATAGAACAGAACTTTTTTACTATTGGGTCACATTTCCAGCAGTTGATGGGAACACAAATACATTTCATCAATATACACCTGCGAATGCGCCTGGACAATACAGAGCGTACGCATATTTAGAGATACCTCTATCTCATCAAGAACATAATAATTGGCTTGATGGCACCCTACCCCACACAATATTACCAGTAAGGTTAGGTCCACTAAGTAATGATGGTCCTACCTGGCCTTTATTGGGCACCTATACACCACATCCTGCTGTAGCAAATTTAGCAGTAGCTGAGGTTCGTCGCTTATATATTGAGTTAATAGCAATATATAGACGATTAGTACAATTTGTGATGGAAACACTAAATACAAACCCAGCTTGTGCTGCTCCAGCTCATCCACATGCAGTAACGCAGGTATAAATCCTGCGACTATACATTCCATTATGGGTAAAGTACCCGCCAAACGAGAGGAAACTCCGTTTTGGTTAGCACAGAAAATTAATACGCTGGAGGCAGTATTTCACCATACGGGACCCCAGGACAAACATAGAATATTAATGATGTGCTTGCCCTTCGGGATGGTCCCTACAGTAGAAAACTGTAATACCTGGGGCACGGTATTTGCCGCCCTCTACACAACCGCACACGGTACACCAACACTTGCCAATTTACCGGAAGTGCTGAAACAAATTCAAGATGAATATGGGGCTGCCCCGGCCCTAGATTTGGGGATGCAATTGATGGGCATTTTTGCCACAGTGTCCTCAATCATTTTAAGTAACCTTAAAGGGGAAGCAGTCGGATTTGCAGTGCGCATGCAGCATCGTGACGTTCCAAAACAAGATCAAGAACGAGAGCTTCCTAAAATAATAGCAGAGACCTATTCAGGTATCGGTCAAGATAGCCTAGGGGCCAGACCACAAAAACCTCAATTTCAGGGTAAATCAAACATAGATACCCCCAAGCAAGCACCTGAGGAAATAAACGCTGGGATAAAAAAAAAAAACTCCTAATAAAGAAAGGGGAGAATCTCCGCCTATGGAGACCCCACAAAATAGGTATAATCTCAGAAACAGAGATAATCTAACAACGCCTGATAGATATCAATATACTGATACAGGCCAATCTCGTTCCTTTCAGGACTCATTGGAAAAAAGAAATGAGAGAGGTGGGCGATCAGAGCGAAGAACAGAGTACGTGAAACCGAGACAGGAATCACAATGCTCTTCAGAGGTGTCTGTTAAAAAGGAAGAGAAACCCGCCCAACAAAAACAACAATTTAAAAAGAAAAAAGTGGCAGCAGTCGCAGTCCGACATGCTACACAGGAAGAGGGTCCTCTTGAAGAACAAAAATTGGGCTTTAGCCTTGCTAGACAGCGCGGCAGAGGTCACAATAGTTCGCCGGAATCTTCTAGAGCATCTGGAGGTGAAAGCAACTGATGACTTTATACAAGTAGAAACTGCGGATATGCGTGTCTCCAAGCGTGATAGGGTGTACAAAGTAACGATACAGTTGGAAGGAAACATTGAACGCACAATAGACGCAATCTTTTGGGATCGCATGATGTCTTGTTGGCCGAACAAGATTGGCCGCCTGACTTTGTCCATACCTGCCCATATGGAGAAGATGTAAATAAGCCTTCTTTCTCGCCCCTTGTTCCAGAGGAACTTGCTGAATCCTATTCCATTGAATGGGCTCTAGCACAAGCACCCGCATTATACAGAAATCACATAGGATGGGATAAGGAACCCCCCTACCATGTAATTCCAATTAAAAGTAAACCTCAGCCACAACCGCAGAATCGTATAAAACATGAAGCAAAAGCACCAGTGAGCGAAATACTCACGCAATTAGAGTACCAGGGTGTGATTGAACCCTGTGTCTCACCAATGAATAACCCAGTATTCCCAGTAGCTAAACCAGACCATTCATACAGAATAGTCTTAGACTACAGACATTTAAACAGTCATACACGCACTTATGCTATCCAAAATTGGCATAGCACAGCCCTAATGAGCAACATAGGGCGTAAAAAATACAAAACAACACTAGACATTTCCAATGGGTTCTTCTGCCAGAATATAGCACCTGAGAGTAGAGACTTAACAAGTTTCAGCGCACTAGGCTCCCAGAAAAAATTCTGTCATTTACCTCAAGGGTATAAAAACAGCCCAGGACTGTTCGCAGCTCGTGTCACTGCTATATTGCACGAGATTGACCCTGAAGCATTGTCCTATGTAGATGATATATATCTCACGGATAATGAACTCCTACAACATTTAAGACGGGTAGCCCGCATTGTTGTAGGGTTTGCCGAATTTGGCTACAAATTAAACTTCAAAAAACAAAAATAGCCTTCCTCAGCGTCCTGTTTCTAGGACATGAGCTGTCAAGTGAAGGGAAGAGCCTAGCGCCACAATTCTTAGAAAAGTGCGCACAGTTACAACTACCGAATACGATTCAAAAACTCCAATCATTATTGGGCTTCTTAAATTTTGGCAGAACCTACATTCCAGATTATGCTACACGCATGAAACCTTTATATGACTTAATACGTCCCAATTTTTCAAGTAAATTCTGGACAATTGAACATACACGTATTCTTCGAGAATTGCAGACAGACATGCTTGCAGCACAGCATTTACACACAAGGGACAACAAAACACATTTGGCCATCAGAGTAATAGCTGGGGCCATCGGTTTCACCTATATGACATTTAATGAAGGTGAGACAGTTCCGACTGCATCTAAATCACATTTGTACTCAGCAGCAGACCAACGCTTTGCTCCCACAGAGAAGATTCTCACTGCTGTACAGATGGCTGTCATTAAAGAAAGACCTCTTGCCCAAGGAAACTCATTATTTTTGTTTCTCCAATCCCAGCCCTAGAGGCTGTTACAAAAGCTAGCGTTCCAAACGCGAAATCATTACATCCACTTTGGATACAATGGGCTACGTCTCTGACAGCCACTGATGTAGATTACATTTTTGACCCAAAGCTACAAACTCAGGAATTCCTACAATATGAAGTAGAATATCCAGTTCCAGCAAATGCCCTATCATAGAGTCATGTACACCGATGGCTCTGCACAACCTGCAATTGGAACTAAACATCAATATTCTGCTGCTTGCGCAGTAGTAAGTGGCTATGTGGAAGGGGATACATTTTGTCCTCTACATACCTTTACACAGACCCTAGGGGATTGTACAGCACAGTTGGCTGAGCTGAAAGCTCTGCTGATGGCACTGGAACAAACGGACCCTGCGCAGCTTACGCCGATGGTTTTTGATTCCTATTACTGTGTCCAGTCCTTTAATGAATACCTGCATTATTGGCGCCAGAATGGGTTCAAAGATTCCAAAGGCAACACCATTAAACACAGACTACTGTGGGGGAAAGTAGCTGACCTAAAAGAGACGCTACCCAATGTCCATGTTGTACATACACTTGGACACCAGCACGTTGGAATACACGTTGCTGGAAATACACTGGCTGATGAAGCCGCAAAGTCAGCAGTGGCAGTAGCCACTGTAGCTGCAGTGACCCGCTCGAGTTCCAAACCGGATGCAGACATTTGGGCTGCCGTGAAAGCAAAGGCTGATGGTAAACCCCATCCTAAAGGATTTCCTAACACATATAATTATCATATGGGAAGTATGGTGAACGCTGAAGTTAAGATATCAGGCGTGGGTGTACGAGACATCCCTAACTAAGACATAAGATCACAATTGATTAAAGCAACGCATGAGGGGGTGGCATCTGCCCATGCTGGTGTGGCAGCTACAATTTCGATCTTGCAGGCCCGCTATTGGTGGCCAGCTCTCTGCAAAGAGACTAAGCAGTATGTCCTTTGTTGTGACATCTGTCAACAAATTAAGGTTTCCACTGCCAAGTGCCCGCCGCAGACACCCCTCTTAATTTCCAACAAACCTTTACAATGTGTGTACTTGGACCATTGTGGTCCCTTAACACCTGATAGTGCATACAAATATATCTTAGTAGCTGTGGATTCATGCTCCAGATTTGTATGGGTGTGGCCACAACGCTCGGACTGTTATTAAAGATTTGCGAATCTTTATCTGTACATATGCTGTTGTGGCTTTCCATTCGGACCAGGGCCCTGCTTTTGCCTCAAGGGCATTCAGGGACGCCATGGCTTCGTTGGGGGTCCAACTCCAGTACTCGTCTCCATTTCATCCCAAGGGAAATAGTGTTGTGGAGTGATTAAACCGTAATTTAAAGCAATCCTTAACAGCCAGAGTCTTAGGTATGGGTCGTAGTTGGCTTTATCACCTGTATGGAGTCCAGAAAGCACTAAATATTCTGCCTAGAAGATCCCTGGGGGCTCGTACTTCATATGAGTGCCTGTTCAGAACTCAAATGTATGTTCCGGATCTTGATGGTCCTGGCGTGGAGGCAGCAAAAACACCTTTTGACATAAATGAACGTGCCACTGTCTTACAGGAATTACAACAGTTCCGTGATGATAATTCTTCCAAAAGTGCCGCCTCCACAGGAATTAAGGATGTGCCTCTAACATCTACCGGCTGGATTCCCAGAGTTGGGGATCTTGTATGTAAAAAAAGTTGCAGTGAAAAAGGAATTTGGTCCTTCTTATCGAGCACAGGTCCCTGTATTAGGGATACACAGTACTAGAACTGTCATTCTACCACCGTTGGCGGGTGCCAAAGAAAAGCGTTTTGTTTCTATTGATAATGTCAAACTACACCATATGGCTGATCTTGCACAGCCGACTAAGAGGAACATCCAGTAGTTCCCGAATCCCTCTCACTACTGGCGAAGAAGTTCCTCTACAAGTTGTTTACACCAACACCTCTCCGAGCTTGGGAAGGGTGGAAGATGATCTTGCATTAGTTCCACTAATGTCAACTAACTTAGAAACATTTGACCAAGTCAACCCAACTTCAAGCCAAACGGATGGTGCTGTCTATAGTGTGCCATCACAGGAAACACCAACTCCACCACTGACAACGGCTCCGCCATTTGCACAAACTGCCTCTGGTTATTTTGCCAACTTCAACGATGATTTCTCAGACTCATTCGCCTCTTCGACAGCTGATTTGTCAAGTACACGTAAGCTAACAAACTGGCTTAAAGAAACTTATTTTATTTTTCCATGGAACTATCTATGGCTCTCTTTGACTGTCCTAGCTTTTCTACTTTGGATTGGTTTTGTCATTACCTTTTTCTTATTAATACATGGTCATTTTCTTCCTGAAAGATCAACAGTTGAACTGGTGGAGGAGATTTTGAAACCACATTTTTCATCACATGAAGTCCGAAGAGATTTATCCTTTGTGAACATTTCCGCAGTACCAATTCCTGATGGGATTGTTTGGGACAAAGTAATGTTTGATATATATGGTCCCACGGACGTTATTCAAATACCATATGTGTTCAAATTATCAATGAATGATATAGTGATACCAGGCATTGTTTCTGATGAATGGGATGTGAAAACAGTTGATTCTATGATGACTGATTTGCAATACTATACTGTCTTTGAAAACGAAGATGTTTACCAATTTAAAGAAAATTATGGTGATATGTTTTGCTATAATTACTATGGGCACCATTTCATACATAGAGCGAGCAGTTCCAAAACTGTATTTAATTGCACGCAACGGGAACATTGCCCAACTCCACCATAAGGGAGTTCAAAAACATATTCTGAAAAGTTTGCATATTTTTCTGGGCACAATCAAAAGAATGCAGAGTCATATTATTCTAAGGTACCACCTACTAAGGATATACACATGTTATTGACCAATACGAAATTTATATATTCGGAATCCTTTGTTTCCCGGCTATCGATAGAAGGCTATGAATATTGGTACAAATCAATTGATATGAAAAGTGTCTGGGGAACAAAAAATTGGCAAATTAAGGGAAAAGAAACATTGTTTAGAGCATGTCTTATTCCTGTTCAAATGTTTTTTTTAAATGAAACAGTGCAACAAACGAGTTGTTTAGGCTTACCAACATTTAGGGAATTAAACATGCCAAGTATACCTGCCCCTGCAAAATTTTACAAATGGCAAAAATATATGAATGCAACTGAAGATGTGCTCGATGAGTGGGTCCAGAATGGTACGTTTAATGCTTCACTGACACGTCCAGGCGGGTGGTTATTATGGCCAATAGATACCAATGGGTGTCATCAACGTTTTATTAACTCCTCCGGGGTTTTAGAACGAGTAGGCCAGACCCTCGCTATATATCACCTGAGCATGCAGATATAATTACAACATATAGTGTGGGAAAATTATGCCAACAGTGGCAAAAATCATCCTCACTGAACGCCGTTCGAGAACACCTCAATCTCCTGTCTAACTCCACTGACTTACAAGATTTCTTGTCAGGCCCCAGAACACCACGTAGGAAGCGTTTCTTATATGCAGTATACAATGAAATATGGAAACTTTCCCAACAAGATGCTGCTGCCCGGTCAAGTCAAATAGATCAGGAAAATTCTAAAAAAGCATTAGCTGTTGTGGATAATGGGATTAACACCATGTCTGACCGGATATATACAGTATAATTACCAACATTGTCTCTTCTGCTATAGACATAATACAATCTGATATGTCTTCTTTATACCATGGACAGAGTCAGATCAGGTCCATTATGCAGTTGGGTTGGACGCTTCAAACATTGAAGGCGGGTCGCATTCCATGACAGCACATCAGTTCAAGAGAGATATTTTCTTCTTTTAATATAACGCGACAACAACAACTAATGGCTAAAAAGGAAGCGACTTATGTCATGCTCAACATCAAGAAATTAGAAAAGTTGCCTTTTACCGTGGCCGAAATACCGTCGGCTGAGTGGTTAATACATGGGGTTATTAATCTGCCTATTTCCACACTACAATTCACCTCCTGTTTAAAACACATTCCAGGAGGCAGATATGAAAAGCTGGGAGATAGTTACATCCATGAGGTGTGGGAGCTTCCCTTCTCGTACAAATGCTTCAATGGCATGAAAGAGGTCTTTCTTAGCGGCAGTGAATGCGAGACTTCAGTCAGCCATTCAATGATTTGTAAACAGTTGTCCTTGCATGGGGCGTGTAACGCCTTGGCTGCAAACTTAGCTTGTTATCCCCAGTCCCTTTGATTAGACCTAATCAAACTGAAGCTATGTCGTTCTCAATAGTGAAAAGCTGTTGTGGCATGCGGGCCGGAATAGTTTACGTTGTTTCGGTCTCTAAGGTCGTTACAAGCTGCGGGAACATATAGTTTCCCCCCACTAAATTTAAGGAGGTAGCTGATATTTGGCCTTACATTGCTACTTCAAACGTGAATTTTGACAAGTTGAGTAGACTCAAGGCTTTACTGTTTTAAAAGCATGTGGCCCTTACATCTGCGCGCAAGACCTACGCACTTCAAGTGGCAGGGTCATCAGCAGAAATACAGTCCCTGTTAAATACGAACTTTCCGAGACACTTTGGTGAACTCATGGGACATATATTTAATGCATCCAGCACGACTGGAATCACACATTTTTTCAAAGCTGTTGGTTCTGGTTTCATTCACATCTTCTTCTCCATATTCGGTTTGATACCTTCAGCTATCCACTCAATTTTTGGTAGTATTTTGGGGGGATTTCTGATAACTTTGGCTTTATTAGCTGGCATCCTGCTGTTGCTGTTGTTCATGCGCAATGGCTGTCCTGCCGCAACAAGGAGAAATGACGGCGCTCCCATCAGCGCAGCTGTGTCGTGAGCATATGATGCAGCATTTTGGAGCAACACTCCTGGAGCAATTGGAGTGTGACTGGTCTTTGCCATTCAGACCGGTTCTGTATTGTGTGCAGCCCGTGTTTCGGTGCCTCTGGTGCTCTTTCGAACATGCACTGGAAGTTTGTCTTTCACAGCAGCGCCCCCCAGCAATAGATGCTGATCTGTTGATGTTCTCGCTGAGGGTTCATTACCAGACATGCGCACTGAGGTTGCTTTTGCTACGTGAAACGAATTATGAGTTGCCCTTCCTGGAGGAAGTTGCCAACAACTCATCAATGGGCACTCCACGGGATGCTGCCTTGGTTGACACTGGGGCTATGGAACACACTTGCTCCTTGATCATTTTTGGCGTGGACCTTCCGGTTCGGACACCAGCCGAAGTGGAAGATCTCCTGTTCTCCATAGCTCGTACTTAGTTTGGAACTTTTCTAAATTGACATGTCCGTTGAATTTGGTTATAAGCCACATGCTCATGTTTTAAATTGCCACATAGTATGCTTATGTGTCCTTTTAACTTGCCAAAATTGACCTGGTTTTTATATAGATCTTAGGTTGAGCTTTTAGCAATGAAATTTTAGTTTTGGCTTTGAACCACGTTAACCAACAAGGGGAGGGTGTTGTGTAGCCATTTCAGTTATAGCTCCATGCACATTAGTTTAACATACTAAGCCGCTGTGCACTTTGACCTAGATATATTTTATTCGGCTTCGCATTTTTATTTTTACAATAACGAGTTTTCCGGTCTTGTTTTATTGTCACCTATCTAACAGTTTTTGCTTAGCCCAGCACTGTGTTCTCAAACAAGACATTCTTGATCACTTTGAGCTTCAGTCAAGGCTACAGTTTGGTACATTGCCGCTGAACGTGGTAGAAGTTTAGTCTCAAACATTCATAGAAAATACACATCCTTATGTAGGGACATTTTCTTAGAACATCAGCTGTCTTATTATAAAAACACTTTCTAGTCCCATTACATGTTAAGAGGGAGATTCCAGCCAGGGAACCACGACTGTATGCTGGTTGCTGAATACTTCGCTGCAGATGCTAACGCAGACTACAGACCTTTGCTCAGGTATGAGGGTTGATGTCCTCCCGGGGGAACCTTAAAGGCAGAATTAGAGCTTAACATGCTGGGTTCAGATTATGACTTAGGAAATAGTCTTCCTGGACTCCTGGGGGCAGAGGGGGACTCTAACCCACAGGATACCTTGCTGCCGCCCTCCACCGCCTTAGCAACGCAGATGCTATTAAACGTGCTGCGCACCGTGCCACAGTTCTTCCTGGACTCCTGGTGGCAGAGGGGACTCCAACCCCAGGATACTGTGCTGCCGCCCTCCACCGCCCTAGCAACGCGGATGCTCTTAAGCGTGCCGCTCACTGCGCCACAGTTCTTCCTGAACTCCTCGGGCAGAGGGGGACTCCAACCCCCAGGATTCTGTGCTGCCTCTGCTGCCCTCCACCGCCCTAGCAACCCGGACGCTATTAAGTGTGCCGCGCACCGCGCCACAGTTCTTCCTGGACTCCTGGAGGCAGAGGGGGACTCCAACACCCAGGATACTGTGCTGCCACTGCCGCCCTCCACCGCCCAGCAACGCGGACGCTATTAAGCGTGCCACGCACGGGCTGCGCCGGGGCAAAGCCCGGGCCAAGGGCAGGCCCATCTGCGCCTATCAGAGACTGTCTGAGGCCGGGCTGGGCTCCCCCTCTGGGCCCCAAGGTATGGTGTTCGGTCCTCTTTGCGCTTGTGATTTTTAAAAGTATTATTTTCACTTGCGCTGAGGCTTTTATTTAAAATGGGGAAGCGCAAGGAGAGGGGCAGCCCTGATTTGGGCTCTGCTAAGCCGAAAATTTCAAAAACTAACAAAGTTACGCAACCTCATACAAATTGCGTAGCTAAAGAGATCGATAACTTGATCGAAGAAGTGGAATGGATTCTGAATAAAAAGGAGAGAAATGCATGAAAAGGGCTGAAATCGGGTACCCTTATCCTGTTTTTAAATGCTGGATCTCATACCACCATTGATCCACAATCTACTAGTGCCTCACCCCAGGTACTAGTTTCTCAAAGTCCTTCTACAAATGCCAGCCCCCCATACATCTTGCATCCCACTCCAATCCTGAAGTTTCAAAAACAGACACAATCATTCATGGAATCTCTTGTTCCAACCGCTTTTCTATATTGGAATCTCAAGATTTGGATAATTTCCAACAGACTCTTTCGGCACCATTGCACCTTGAACGAGCCACCCCTAGTGAAGACCTTTTAGCACTGGTGATTAGCTTAAAGAGCGAAGTAGGCGAGCTGAAATCTTTACTGTCAGAAATTCTCAACTTTAAAAAAAATAAAGATCCACCTTCTTCTCGTGAATCCAAGACAATTCCCTTGCCAACTACCCATTCTTTTGCCCCTGGGCCTCTGCCAATTGGACCCCTGCCAAATTCCGAGGATGCTCTAGGCTCCAAACAAGGGTCCCATTATAATAGAACTTTTGTGTCCTTTTCTGAAAATGTTATGCCTTCTTTTCCCTATGTAGATTTGAAATGGGACACCACACTAGTATCTTGTCGTAGCCCTCACACGAATAATGATAACTATATTTATATGTGCAACGTCCCTCCGCTACCCATAAAATCACGGGAAGACAAATCTTCACTCATCAATAAGGTTTCGCACTGGATTCGCCATGATAGAGGTTATGGCTCAATCATTCATGCTGACATTTTATCGGCTGAACGCTTAAGCGGCCCATCCGGTGATCGGGATACTATAAAACTTAATCTTACAAGTCCCCATATAATAACGGGCCTATTGCACATGGAAGCACGTAATCATACGAGCAAGGAATCTGCTATTTTCCTCAGTGACAGCTGTCTTGTCCCTGGCAACATGAGTCCGAATCTTCCATCATACACGACCACACCGGCACTGAACAGCGTTACAGGTCACCATGCCTTCAATAGATTAATAACTGG